>NC_079169.1:45002302-45234802 GCF_947568905.1 Ostrea edulis | reverse complement strand
CAACTTGCATATTTTAAAAAGCTTAATTTGCAATTTGTGAATGATGTTTGTTAAATGCAAAATAGAATCCATTAACTTTAATACCAGTGTTACCTAACTAGTTGCTATTAATTTCAACTCCTTTTGATTAGGGGGTAGAAAAATACGTTACTTGAAACCGGGCTTTAAAACGTCATATATATTTTTTTCTTAAAAATGCTTACCGGTATTAATAACAATAAATAACCATGGTTTAACGGGGGTGGCCGGGGGGTTAAAATATTTTCCATCAATTCCTACAGTGAAATACGTGATTTTAACCTAAAATATAGTTATCTCTCTTTTTTTGTCAAATAAATAAACTTTTATGAAAATTCATTTCGATATCTTTATAGACATAAAAATCATTTTAAAATGATAACTTTTTAAAAAAAAAAAATTGCCCAGAAGGTAGGCGGCGAAACAATACTATCGTTCGCAGTTCCTCCGCGCACTCCAAATATAGAAACAATACTATCGTTCGCAGTTCCTCCGCGTACTCCAAATATAGAAACAATACTATCGTTCGCAGTTCCTCCGCGCACTCCAAATATAAAAACTGTATACTTTCAAGAAAAACATCCAGTATATGGAATGGAGTATATTTTGCGGTGAATAATTCTAAAAGAAAACGCTGGAAATAGAGCTCTCCATTGAGATTTCTGCTTACTTCGAAGACAATTTATAAACATCTAAAACTTATACCAGACATGTAGTTTCGCCATTGCTCTATGAGCGAAAAAGATTGAAATACACGAAAGAAGGGCAAGCTTTAAAAAGGAGACGCCAAGGTGAACTGTAAATTAAATTCCACTCTAAACAAATTAAACATACCCCTCGATTTCACTATGGAAACCTATACTTCAAGTATGATGGTCCTAAGGACCTACTATCTTGTCACGATGGACCTTGAATACGAGCACACTTCCAATCTCTGTTTATTGAAGTACATGTATCTGTAGGGGAAAAAATCAAATTTCTGGTGGGAAGGGTGGACGGTCTACCTTGAAGGATGTTCCATTTAATTCGTTTGCCCCTTTTCTCAAGACGAGGTAAATACCCAGACTCTAAATTTGCCTGCAGTCCTTTTGATTGTCTGTATTGTCCTCCATGTCACCTTGCGATTCATTCATCTTATCGAAGATAAGCGACAAAAATTAGAAACTGAGGGTGGAAATGAAGGCACTAGAGGTCGCCACTTTGTCAAGGGGTCTTCAAAGTTACTAACTCACCAGACCTCAAATGTCAACAACGCTTTTGGTAATCATGTACCCTTTCTCAGCATGGGATAAAGTACCCCTTAGGAGCACTCCTCCCACGACAAGGTAGAAATAGGGACTCCAAATCTACCCCCCCCCCCCCCCCCCCCCCCCGAGCAACCGATTGGTACCCGTACAGTCCAGCAGAACTGAAAGTGGAGAACGAGACTTGGCCTTGCTCTCGGGTTTGTAGACATTAGCACTGGAGAGGCAAGAACAAGATGGGCTTCCCTGAACGCCACTATAATGTCGTACATAACTCTATGAATTCTTGGTTCAAAATCCCTATTGTAAATTGACCCGATCCAGTGAATTCGTATTTCTGCGTTGAGTTTAGAAATTTTATTCTATATAAAATTTTAGGTTCAGACAATTCTATGGTGAATGCTCGTCAAGATCACTCACATGGGCACTAACATGTTTCCCTAACACAGACGATATCAAATGAGTCGTTTTTAGAGCCCAGAATGCAAAGTAATTGGTCTATGTGCGATTTACAACAGTCTCCTTCGTAGCAGGATGTCACGGCATTGCATGACGGTGTGGAACATGATCCTCGTCGTATTCTGTTGCATGCCGGCTTCTAACGTGTTGACAAACATGTTGTGTTCTGTCCTGCTTATTAATTTTGTCACTAGATAGTCCAACCTTATTGAGCACTTGCAAGATTCGACTGTGTATATATTTAAAAAAAAACCAAAACGCCCACCCATACTTCGGTCTTATTTCTTTGTTTTAACCAGTATTTAGTCTTCTAATATGTGCTACCCCTGCTTTGAAGAACGCAGAAATACGCTCAATCCCTGACAGACTAGGGGTCATTATACATGTGAATGACAACTTGGTTTAATCTGTGAAGCGTAATATATTAATGGTCTCTGCTAGAGTACCAAACTGAGTACCACACGTGCCTCATATTTCACTGATGAAACAGGCAGAAATCACAAAAGTCTCAAGGGGAAGTAAATCACTAGTTACGTCAGTTATCTTGCTCCTATCACTCTGTGCATGAAGTATGATATTGATGAATGAAACGGGCACCTGCTGTGCAAAGATATTTTTTTAATGGTGATTTATTATTTTTAAGATATGACACCGGTAGCGCCATAAATTTAAGGTATAGTACCAAATGTTCAAATACGTAAAATTTTCCCCCAAGTTCAATTAAAAAAACCCCCAAAAAACAAACTTTAATAATATTTTGTTTTAAACGAATGTGCCCCATGTAAACATTATCTCTAGAGATTTTACAAAAATTTATTATAGTTTTAGTAAAGCTGACCCATTTGTTACTAAAATCTCGACAAAATATATTGTAATTGATATGTATAATTTGTAGTGTACACTGAGATGTACAATATAACATGCATGGTTTGTCAATACCAAATCTTAACAATTTATTAGAATTAAAACTAAAATCATCAAATAAAATATATCTAGGTCATCACGCTTTTTAAGATGTGAGACATTCATATATTATATATATATATATATATATATATATATATATATATATATACAAAATCATCTATAAACTTCAGAAAATTGCGATTTTCCTTCAATAGCATTATCAAAATTTCACAAAAACTGGTTAAAACGATAAGATAGTATTTATATCAATTCTTCACAAAAATATACAAAATGTATGTAAAAAGTAAAGGAAATATATCGCATAATAGACTTGATAAAGAAGTCAATAAAAACATACTTATTGCCCTTGGATTCAATATTTTGAAACATATAATTAATTATTAATTTATAACTTAGACTTTCAAATTTTTAACAAGAATTTTTACAATAACTATCGGAAAAGACTCTAACAAAACTGATGTTCCTACCATGCATAAATTAATCTAAATTAATCATTGATTTTGCAAAAACTGATGACATCAGAGGAGGGTGGAATTACTTTAAGCTAATTAATTGATTTATTACTTTAAGTGATGGTAAATGTTTGGTCAATATTAAGGGTTTCTTCTAAAAAAAAAATTATATTGAGTACATGATCCAAGATTTCGACTCGGACTAGACCTCCAAGATATTGCCGGTGTTTCCCATATTTTTCAGAATATGCCAAATACACGCCATGGGTTGTATTAGTTTCTTCAACACACCATTAATTATTAGTATTATGGAAGTTTCATTTATTAGATTAATGAATTTAAAAAGATATAGATTAATGAATTTAAGAACCCAAAGATATTATATAAGCGAAAACTAATTAACAGAACTTGTTTGGTATCACCTTAACAAAATTTTATGCACGATATTTCTCATTTCCCATATATATTCATTTCTCTTCATTTTTGTACCCTTGATTAGGAAATTTTGTGTAATTTTGTATAAATAATCAATTGTTTACAAAGGAACGGTATGCTACCTAGAGTAATACATGTTGAGGCGAAATCCCGCAGACTTTGGGTTTTTGCGGGATGATGACGTCACGAATTTGAAATTCATCATGGCGGACGTATGTATTAGATTTGGTAGGTCTGCTAATAATTTAATGTTTATTTTAGTGTACACGTTTGTAATGATATAGCTAATTATTCAGATATACACCTTTGAAACTAAAGAAACACATTTTGTCCTTGATCGACTAAAACTTCCATCAAATTACGCTGGAATATTTGCACCAAGTTGACGAACAAAAATGTTGTCATTTGTGGACAACCTTGGGTCATTGTTAAAAAAACCCAGTAGAACCGGAGTGTATTTTTCGAAGAGTGTCTGGTCTTATATATAGTCGATAAGCTTGACAATGTATCTTTATTGTGCATGTTAAAGTCATCCATGTTGATTCATATGCTTCTGCAAGATAAGATCGACGAACAAACGATGAAGTTATAAAAATTATAGAAGCCCTTTGAGGCGATGATTCAATGATGCATCAATATTCAATACCATTCTCAACAAGTTCGTTCGATAATTCAGCATAGTAATTGTACTCAGTTCAAATAGAATAAAGTAAGCAAAAACTGCATAATTGAATGCACAATTGAAATGTATCTAAATTTTATTGGTGGTTTTTAATGACCCAGTTTTCATTATATATTTGAAAATAGGTCACCTCAGTTGTGCTTAGTCTGTGGAGAATTTATGTGTAGTGGATGCAAATTTTGAAATATGATTGTATCCATCAGATTACATATATTTGAAATTATTCGATTCTCAAATGTGGAAACAGTATTGTGAATATAGTCATATTCGGGTGTCCAGGGAACGTAGTGGTTAACACATTCGCTTCTCACCGCTACGACCTTAGTTCGATCCCCATGATCGACAGTGGTTGTGAGAGGGTGTGGTGGTCGCCCACTCAGACATGTGGGTTTCCTCCGGGTACTCCGATTTCCTCCCACAAATTACCCCCTGCGCAGGTTGGTGTAATGTCCAGATTGACCTGATGGGCAATAATTTCTACCTACACTAAAGCATATTTTAAAAGTTAAAAAAAACTATGATATTTTAGGACTTATTCTAATTAAATATGTACGTTAGGTATACTCCCCCTCCCCCCCCCCCCCCCCCCCACCCCCCACCCCCCTGTACCAACATCTATGGAAGTTGGTAAATATTTGAGCTCTGAAGGTGCGAGTTGCTCTGGGGGGGATGTCCTGGGAAATTTTGAAGATTAGAAGGCCATAGGAGGCATAGCCACATTTCCTTGTTTTTAGACAAATAAAATTAAAAAGTATTAACTCTCTGTTTCAATAATGAATCTAATAATTCAAAAGTTCAACATAATATGTAGAAAGGTTAATAAATTAGAACAAGGTTCAACTCCCTATGAATGCTACAGGTCTAGTATGGGTTTCTTGGCAAAATAACCTGTTATGTTCTACCAAATAAAGTTTGGGAACATATTGTTTTTACTCTTTTTATTATTATTATTCTTATCATTTTACAGAGTAGAATTTACAAGTAGTATTTCAACTCTTTATATGTTAGTCAAAATGTTCTGCACACTTGGCTTTTCCAAGACTTAGTAGACATGACCTCACATCATTTTATGACTAGTTACTTCATTACTTTTTTAATTTACTGTATTTGATGTTTTTGGAGAGCTAAATACTTGTATGTATCGGGATATCACATTACTACATCCCTATTCAATACTTTAGTCTAGCTTGTACTGTTGTAGTATCAGATGGTCCATGGAATATTAAAGATGGTGATATATTAAAACAATAGTGAAATACATTTTCTATTTAAGATACAAAATAGATCGTATCAATGTTTTTTTTTAACAGATGATGTCATCATTGGTTGAGCTTGACTAAAACCAAAGGGTGCAAATCAAGTGTATCATAATTTATCCACAACCAAAGCATCAGTGCTTTCTGAGGCATCCTTGCCCATTCCTTTTATATCTGTCAATATAAGATATTTTCCAAATCGACAACCATGGATTCCTTCCTTCCAAATGTGACCACTCAGGACACGCGTAAAAGGATACAGGCCCACCAGGAGCTGGTTCCCTACCTGAGTGATCCTCACAGTTCCCTCACCTGTCCAGAAATGGATGAATTCATTGGAGGATTAGTGGGCTGGGTCAACTGCTCTAATTATAAGGTAATACACATGAAAATCAAAAATGACTTCTGTTAACAGGCTGTGGTATATTTTCAGAATTTGTTGTATGGAAATGTATGTGTTATTTGGGGATTTTTTATTGTCATAAAGTTCTGTATATTTACGTCTGAAAATTTTTTTCTCTGATGTACCTCAGAAGTGATGCATCAATTCTTGAAAATCAAGTCATTCACCGATGCGATCTACACACTAAAATCATACATGATTTAATGGTACAAATGTATTGTTTTGGTTTCATACGATATCCACACATCTTTCATTTGAGAAATCTTTTCGTATCAGCCACAAATATTAAAGCAAGTAATAAAATTGACATTTCTAGAATTCATTTGGATGTGAAATATTGTTGGTGACACGATCAAATCAATAGGAGTTGACCATGTAACACAAACTGCACTTCACATCCTAATAAAGCTCAAAATGATATTTTGTTTCTGAAGTAATATGAAAGGTAACTGGTTGTTGTAAATATGACATGAAATCATTTTGGTTAAAAATCATTATTTACATGAAAGTTCATGCTGTTTATTCTGTTTTGGTGTTTATTGTCAGTAGCTCAGAAATACTGGCATTTTTCTATGCTCATGCATGCTTAATTGATCATTTACAATGCATTGACCAAGATAAATTTGAAGTGAAATGTTAGTTAGGCCGTGGTAGAGGAGAAGGTTAAGATTTAAATATATATATATATTTAAATTTTACGTTTTGTGAGTTTTGTAAAATTCATTTAATAATGTAAGATTTCAGGCATAATCTAATTGGTATATGATACAATTAAACCCTGTGTTTTGCAAAGTGCTCTACAGTATAATTTATTCTGAATCACAAGAGCATAGAGTTAGTGAACAAATACTTAATCCTGTCCTTTTGACCTGCAGACTGAATAGTAAAAAAAAAAATCTTTTGTCTAGAAACAATACTAATTACAAGTGAATGAGAAAATCACAAGGTGAATGTTGTTTACATGTAAACTGCTTGAATGTGTATTTCATGAAGCATAAGTTTGTATAGGAATCTATAGCTGGTGTGTAAAATGCTGTACATACTACAGAGGATTAAGCACACTACTAGAATGAAAAGATTGAAACACCATGAACATTTAAATATGCTTTTGTTTCTCCATTGTATTGTGCAGTTACATTAATCTTTAAACCAGACCTGTTAGTATTATGTAATCATTGACTCTTTCAATTCAGATAGGAAGACAGAAACATTTGGTTGTTCGTGATGAGACACAATGTTACCTGTTAATCCTATCAGCTGACATCTATTTCAGTTATTTACTCAAGTTAATAGATTTTTGACATGTATATTCAGTGGTTGTTTAAATGGTCAATATCAAAACTAGTTACCATGGGTACCAATTATCAATTAATTCTACATGGGAAAATAAGATGTTTTGGAAATCTGGCAACTTTAAATGATAAATACATGTACATGAATTTGCACAAGTATATATGGACATTTGTTTGTAGCTAATTGAATTAAGACTGCTGATGACTTGCTTGCTCAGCATGCATGATATTTATGTTTTATGTTATTGTAATATATCATTTCATGTAACACTATTGGATGTTTAATCTGTGTTTTTCCATTTGGCATTTCAGATTTCTCTAAATGGCCTAGAAGTGTTGTGCTTAATGGTTGATCGAATGGGAGAAGATTTCAAGATACATGTGTCTTCAGGTTTGTAACAAGTTAACTAGACAAGTCTAGATGTGTCTGTATTTATGAGTACATTGAAATTAACATAACATATATGTACTTGTAAACATGATGTACATTAGGCTACAATTAAAAATATTTTTGTTTCCCCTTACCCTACCTAACTTTTTGGAAGTGGGTAGGTAGGTAGGCTTTTTATTATTTTTTTTCTGGAAATTTCTGAAAGTTATCAAACACACAAGAAACAGACAAACAAATCATTTATTGGTACTAATACAACATATGAACAAGTTATGAGTGACTAGCATGACTAGAAAACTTTGAAAAAGGGCTATTCAAGTAAAAATAGCCCCGAGTATTTTTTGACTAGTAAAAATTCAAAACATGAATCAAATACTTAAAAGTATAAAATTTGACACTGAACACCGAGCAGAGAGGATTTTTTCAGACTAGAAATTGTTTGTTAATATCACTTTAACATACATGTATAATGAGGCTACTAAATAAAGTAATAATCTCAATTATATCATTAAGACCTAAAGGCCATACAAGTTAGATAATGAAATGTTTCTGTAGGTACAGTACACACACACACACACATATATATATATATATATAATATTCAGAACAGTGTTACTTTGAATATCACATATTTGAGACACTTGTTTAAGTCTTTCACTACATGAAGGCCTTCATACATGTCATGGGAAAAAGTTGTAGTTCCATCAACTTTGTCTGATAAATACTAGTGATGGGAATCGGTGAGAATTTCATAATCGATGATTGGTTTACTGTAACTAATTATCGATTATAATCGGACAGAGAAATTATATAATGATTAAAGTTAATTCAACTATTGAAAAAGTGTAAATAAATATTATTCACGTTCATATTTGTTGTTTCTATAGCTGAGAGAGTGTAAGTGAATATTTTTTCTGTGTATTTGTTATTCTTTTAATTACATATATATATAAAAGTCGCCCAAAACGGATATCGCGTATCGTTTGCTTCAGTTATATCCCCGTATATCAAAGTTACAGTTCATTAACTGACGATGGTCCGGCATAATTAGAATATGATTAATATTTAGCAAAGCAAAATAAGGAAAGAAATTCATTTTATTAAAAACAAAAAATAAAACAGATCTATTGTCACCAACTGAAAACATGATACGCACGTGCAGAATAACAGTGGCCTTTGAAAGTGGTTTTTATCTGCGTAATTCACACATGGTTTTACTAGTATCGAGATTCTCTTTGATCAATGGTCCTTCGTTTGTATGGCTGAATCAAAGTACGTCTATCTCAGTATCTGACCAAGCGAACATACTTTAATCCCCGTGTATGGGTACATCCGATTTCGTGTGCGCCGTCATTACGATAAAAAAAACTTTTAGGTTACTAGATAAGTCACGGCAGGAATATTCTTCAAAAGCTACAGTCGCTGAGAAAACAAAATCTAAAAACCCCTTTAATTGGAATAAAATTTTCATAATCTAGCGCTTAGAATTTGCCAACAATCGACTGATTTCCGAATATAATCAATGATTGGAACACCACTACCTCAACAACATCAGTTTTGTGGGGACGAAAGTCCGAATCATTTGTGATGTAGTGGTAGACATCATCCCAAGTACAGTCCACAGAATATTCGAAGATCCCATTTTTACATATTGTTGTATTTTTGTTGCCGCAATTCATGGCCGCTGTGACACAAATGCCGAAGAATTCTTCCTGTACAAATTTTCTTTTACCAGTATGCAGGCCGTATCCATGTCCATAATAAATATCCCTTTCTAAATTGAATTCCAATTACAAACATATTTTTCGATTGTTTCAAAGGCGCTGGCAACAATGATTTTTAAAGACTACTAAGATTACGGATCATACGACGAAACGAAAGTAAAAAAACGAATTTTTGAGCGAAACGAAAAGGAAAAAAACTCTGCGATTTTGGCGATAAAATTATTTCAGTCGGTGGATTTTAATCGGGTCGGTCGGGTAAGGTGAAACAAACTTAATTTTAATTTTGGCCTTATTATGCTGGAACAATATATGAAAGATGTGTTTATTTTTTATTGCAATGCAGTTGGATGAATAGTGCATATTTTATCATTTATATCAAACACCTTTCACTATCTATTGATTTCTCCATTGGTTCTACCCCAGGATGATTTATGATTTTCTGCCCATCGATCTGCATTGTGAGTGCAGCCAGACAAGAAAATCTTTAATCTTGGTTACTCGTCTACCTGTAATTTGATAATTTTCAATTGTTTTTGTGTGTATTTGCAGTATTGCCCTCAGTGGTGGATCGATTGGGTGACTCAAAAGACCAGGTTTGTAAAAGAAATTGTGGATGAAAACACTAATACATCATGTTATGTAATATGTTGCACATGAAACTGGGCAACTTTAATATGTGCTTGAAGGCTCTTGATGATTCACATTTATGATGAAGAGCTTATGAGGGGATTACGTAGGATAGATAATAAACTGGGTTGTGAAGGATGGAAAAGCATATCAAATGAATTAATCTAATGCTTAATTTCTTCTTCCCTGATACATGCCAGGCTACTTCCGACAATGTATGTCAGAAATTAAGAGGATAGGTGAGGTGGGGTTTGGATTTACATATTCACAGCTATTTCCTTTTTGCTTCTGAAAGTCTTTAGTTGTATTTACACATTACACCAGAGAAAGTACCAAGTTAAAGTACCGTAATTATAGGTAATAAGGTTGATGTGGAGTAGAGGGAGAAAGGCTCATTTTTAGCCTTTTTCTGAGAAAAATCCATAGATTGGTTGAATCGGCAGATAATACGAAGACTTTCCCAGCTATTTCTAGCACTATTATGAAGTCATTAGGGCTTGGTATCATTGCAGGTGTTAGTTATAACTGTATATATAATTGAACAGTTGTTTCAGAATGCATTGAGGCAGGCCATTCTACAAAGATGATGAAATAACTTTGTTTTCTACACTTTGTCAATCTAACCTAAAGCATTATGCATTCATATTTTGTTTACCTTATATCAGCTGCCTTCTTGGTTTTTAAATATCTGCTATTTTTAGCAAGCCCAGTAAAATTGATTGAAAATAATTATATAGCTTGTCATGTTTCGTTGTTTTTTTTTTAAATTTGTTTGCATTATATTGATATTCTCATTCTTGTAGAATATCTAAAATAATAAAGTAGACCAGTCTGGGATATTGAGCTTGCTCATTTGTAAAACGTGTTTTATATCAGAGTTATCTTTTTTTCCCGGAATTTCCCTTACTTTATTCGTACGAACCAATAACTGGTATTTCATAAACATGATTTTTATCTGATCATACTTCTTTTTGAGTGATTAGAACTGGGCAATGAGAAATAGAGACGACCAAAATTATATCTCATAACACGATGTTAATTTTGGTTTTGGATGATCTGAAAAAGCAATTTTTCATCTACAGATGCAGTGTTTTTAAATATAGGCCTTATATGGGTCGATTTGGTATATTGGGCAAGGCTAGTGGAAAAAAAAGTATCAACATTACTAACGAAAATTACAGTACACATATACTTTACATGCATATATTGGAGATGCATTGATTCAGAAAATATTTCTGCAATAGTTTCATGTACTTGCTCAAATAATTGAACAATTTTTAAAGTTTATGGCAAATATACATTATGATCCAGTTACATGTATATTTAATTTGGGCATTTTATACTTGATATGAATTGACTACTCACTGGACACTGATTTTAATTGACAGGTTAGGGAAATGGCCCAGCAGCTGCTGTTGAAGTTAATGATGCCAGCGACATCACCACAGGTAGAGTATCAGGTCTTCATTGATCCTTTTTGATACTGGGCCCATATATTATACAGATCAACAATTTGTAATATATTCAATTGTGCGACATGCTGTTAAATGTTTCTTTGTTGGTAAGGGGCTTGGCTTATGTGTTTGTCCCCTCACAGTTCATTAGTAATGGGGCCATTCCTATGTGAGTGAGTGTATGTGTTACACTGAGCTTGAACACACTCTACAGGTCACTTGTTTTGCTCATTTGATTTGATACTTCACACGTAATTTTGTTATCAGGAGAGGAAGAACCCTATCGATTTTGGGGTCAAAAGTTTAAGGACTTCATAGAAAAAGTTTGAAGACACTATTGCGAGGGGATATGCCCCACCTTGCGAAGCTCTTGTTTCAAAGTGATGTTTATTCCCCTTTGAGAAGAAAATACCAAAAATTATATTGGAATACAATGAAGTTTGGTTATAATGAACTGTTTTTCACTGGCGCTGACAGTTTGCTATAACTGTGTTTTACTGTACATAAAAACACAAATGTCTTTCTTACTATGCTCATTTTAGAAATTTTTGATCGGATATTTTTATTTTTTTTGGGAGGGTGTTGTTTTTAGGGTCTGTAGGGAGACTGAAATAAGGTCCCATTCCTATTGCTAAAAAGCAGGTATTTCCCTCAATTTTTGCTTTTTATTCCCAAACAATGAAAACATCAAAGCAGGCTAGCCTTATTGTTCATTACTGTAATCTCCTTCACAGGCCCACAGATTACAATTGATGCCTAAAAATTGTTTAAGTAAACCTGGTTTTTTTTTTTTTTTGGCCTCTGCTTATTTGAATGAAGTCAGGTTTGACCAAATTGAAAATCAGAAAGAGTCCAAATACATAAGAGTGTGCGTTAATTTTCGTTTGCTGTTTGTGGTGAGAGTTAAAATTATAGCAGAAGAAATTGTAGATCTGTATACCTTTTACACTTCAAGTAAAACTTGAAAATACTCCGCTAAAATTACAACCATTTTGATCTCATGACTTTAGAAAAAAGAAATTGCTTTGAGGATGTGATAATTTGGTGGTAATGCTGCATCTAATATGTACTAGTTGATTTATTTTCTAGCGTATATAACTATTATATTTGCATTTTGTTTGTTCTTTTCTTTCCAGTTTGTATTTGATAGAATCCAGAGTGCTTTCTCACATAAACTTTGGCGAGTTAGAGATGAAGTGTTAATATGTCTCCAAAACACTGTAAACACGTAAGTATATGTACACCTTTGTAATTTGCCTTTGGCAAACTTTTTTTGTATTGTGGTAGGTAAACTTACCTGTGTTCATGTTTCATTTTCTTGAACAATATTGTTATTGGCTTAACTAATATTTTTCTCTCTGTTTTGCTAACTTCGTATACATAAACATGTCATTATTTGATGAGAAATAAGCACGTTTACTCCTGAATATGCAGTCAATTTTGTATTAAGAGGCCATATAATGGAGAAAAGAAAAAAGTCCCATCTTACAGGTGGTCTCTTAATACAGGTTGCTTATTGTTTTCTGCAATGAAGGCATACCTTTATTCGCAAGTAATATACAATGGAGAAAATAACTACATGTATTTGGAATTCATTTCATGTCAAGTATGGTTTTAGCAGTTTTACATTAAAATTTACAATAATGAAAACTCGGAAATACACTGTGTTGTAATTTTGCATTTCTTCTTAAGAATTTCACTTATGAAATGCAAGCAATTCTAAAACATAAATACTATTCATTTTAAAGTGCATTCTTGTATACTTGTAACTAAAAAGCTATGTTTCCTTGATGGTAAAAAAGGATTGCCTGTCCTTTTGTACAATAATCTTGGTAATGTATCATTTGATTTAAAAGAGATCATAATTAATATACAATTTATTTCACTTGTGAGACAAGATTTTTGTGATATTTTCATGAGTGGAAAGCACAAGTGAAAATATAAAAAAATCCTGTCTCACATGTGAAATAAATTGTATATTCAACAACAAAAACATTTGAATTTTCTGTTTATTACATTTTCTTTGGTTTTTCTGTAAGCCTTTATTGATGTTCAAAACAATATTGTACAAAAAATATAGTGCCTCAAGAAATATGCAAAATATATGAAAATTAATACATTTGATAGTGTTAAATCTAGGATCTAGAGAGGGCACACATACCATATGTTCAAAAGGGCACTTTTTGTCATGGCAAGACAATTTCGGGGCACTTTCATTCTGTCATACTATTATAGAAATAGAATGATCATTTAGCCTTTTTAAAAGTTAATACCTGCTGCCTTGATTTTAAACTAACTCATGGTGTGGTATTCAGTCCAGGTGTCAGATTTTCTGAAGAGCTTAAGAAGGGTTTGGATACTGACATAGTGCTGGTGGATCTATTGGTGTCTTAGAAATGGCATTAAATGTGACACAGTTGGGTTTCGTCTCAGCGGCATATCATATGTCTGGATGAGCAGTTAGCTGAAATCCGTAGATCTACCTACACTTGTTGTGTTAATATTGATGCTAATTATCTGAAAATGAGCTGTACTGTTTTGATAGTAATCGTTCTTAATCATATTGAACTTTTTTATATTAACATCTGTGTTTCTGTAATGAGTTGAAAGTGCAGGTATATCGTGCAGTGGTGATGATTACGGTACTGGCAAAATATTTTATCTATAAATAGACAAGGAAGAACAGAGACCGATATTTCTGACATTAAAATACAAACATTTCCTGAAATCAGAAATAGTTGTGTTCGATTTAATTTCGTTTTTTTCTTCTTATACACGAAAATAGCGAAATTTAATTTGACATGAAATTAAATACGCTTACAGTATAACGTAAAATGAAGGTGATCTTATGTATCCTGGATGAATATTGTGGCATTTAGTCCCAGTTATTATTTTAACACTGTGTAAAGTAGGAATCAAGTTCATTGAAAATATACAGTCGTTAGATATAGGTAAAATTGCCTGAAATCACACAAAATGGTTGTGGAAATCCTGGTCGTTGGTTGCATCAACAAGTGGTCATTTATTACTTGTACCATAGATAGAGTAATGCACTGGGTCTTGTATGACAATGAGTCACTTAATACAGTGGTCACTATGGCAGTTTTAACAGTACAGTTAATTGATTTTAGATCATGGATAGCTATGAAAATAAATGCAAAATATTTTGGACTCTACAGGTATGGTGCCAGGTGTCTCCAGTTGTCAAAAATCGTACCCTCTATCTGCAAACTGTTGGATGATCAAAACAGTCAGGTAATGTGATAATGCTGATTAGAAATGGGAAATAGTGTAAAGTTAATGGCATGCTTGAAGGCGTGAAAGCATAAACAACCTCTGCATAGAGGTTTATTGTCAGAAGCATAAGAATAGTACATGTAAGTTACAGGTTTTTGGAATCAGTGACATTTCCAGGGGCTATGGATTCCAATTTATCTGTTATTACATGCAGTATGACAGAAATGGATCATAAATCTTGGTATCCTATCCTGATTTTGCACCTATTGTTTTGAATATTGCAAAGTGTAGAGAAAATTCCCCAGAGATATTTTTCTTAATCACAGCTCAGTATTTGTGTGAGTTTCTATTTGAAAACTATATATGAGAAAGTAGGGTTTAAGAGAGAGAGAGAGAAGTTTTCTATTTGAAAAAACTTTTATGAGAGAGAGAGAACTAAATGACTTATATTTTATATCAATGAAATAGGTCAAAGTAAAATATTTCAGATCACTGTCATTTTGGAATAACATATGCCTTACCTGTAACTGTATCTCATTAAGGTTTTCTGTCAATAAAATGGTGATGGATGCATGAACAATAAATTTTCCATGCTCTATAAGTTTCTCATCTATGAAAAGGTCAGCTGTATCTGTTGACATCTTCTTTGAAGCTTCCACCTGGTTTGAGTCTTGCATATTTTAAGTATACGAATTTTACATTTATGGTTTTCCATTTATAATTTTAATTTCTTGAAATTTATTATGTGTTACCACAGGTGAGAGAGACTGCCATCCTTGCTCTGGCAGAAGTATACAGGCATGTTGGTGAAAGAGTTCGCCAAGATCTTGCCAAGAAAGGAATCGCACCACAGAGGTGAAGAGAAAATGTTTAGCTACAAATAGAGGAAATTAAGTTGTGTTGATGTGGTTCCAAGTAAAATAAAAAAATTGAAAGATAATGATGTGATTAGAAATAATCTTTATATAGAATCTGTAGACCTGTCCTAGTTTAGATAAAAGTAATAAACTATTAGCATAAAGTTGGATTTTAGGGCAGTAAATGTGCAGTGGTTGTATATATACATGTATGTACATGCACTAGATGTTAATGTGCAGTGGTTGTATATAAATGTGCAGTGGTTGTATATATACATGTATGTACATGCACTAGATGTTAATGTGCAGTGGTTGTATATATACATGTATGTACACGCACTAGATGTTAATATGCAGTGGTTGTATATATATATGTATGTACATGCACTAGATGTTAAGGAGGTATAGCACAGTAGGAAAAAATTGTAATGGATGGAGAACATTTATATGAATATTTTGAAATTGATTATTTAAAGTTTGTTGTATTTTGTGGGGAGAAAATACAGTAACTGTTTTGAGAAAAGGTAGGGATGGCAATTGAATACAAAATTGCCAACCTGTTAACTGCAGTTTGTTTTGACCTTTTAAGGAGTTAATTGTATCAAAATACACATTTTTGTGATATGTTGAATAATTTTTTTAAAGTCATCCGAGTCACTCAAGTGACCTATTTCTATTAATCGTTGTCCATTGCAGGTTAACAATTAACATTTTGAACTTCTTCTTGATAACTACTTTACAAATTCTTTTCAAATTTGGTATGAAGCATGGGTAGAGGTTCTGTGTCCAGAGTGGGGCCAAACTTGGTATATTGTGTTGATGTTTAGTAACTTCTTTAATGCTACTGAAACTAAATGGATATGTGCCATTTACCAATATTGTTAATTTTATGATCCCAGGTCTTTGGTACCAGGGTGGGGCCATAATGGTTATAATGATTACATGGAACATTTTTAACTTCTTCTTTTCAAATTGGGTATGAAGCATCTTTGGGGAAAACGGAGCATAAAATGATTCTTTTAACTAATAATCAGATGACTGATAAGGACTGTGAGCTCTATATATTACACAAAAGACTAAAACGAAAAACTGTTAGTATTAAATATTGTGTGTGTTTAATCAAAACACTATTTGTCACCATTATCAAAATTAGCACTTAATTTATTATTTTTGTTTAACAATATGATTTGAGTAGGGTAGATCATTCTAAGACCTGCTGTTGAAAATATCGGAAGACGGACATTCTGATGTGCTTGTTCTCCTGAATTAACTTATTGCAAAATCTAAATTAATTGGAGATGATTTTCACTGCGTTCAACAATACATATATTTAAAAGCAGTATACATCCTTGTTATAAAATTTTTTTGAACACACTGTTTAGCTCTCTTAAGTTTTCCCCACTTAACGAATTCAACAAGATCACAGCACATCGTTTTAATGAGATATGTAACTTAGAATGTCCATGTTTCCTTTAAGTATTGTATTTCTTATCTTTTAATTGATTGAGGAACACTAAGAAATTAGAAAGAAAACTGCATTAATGAGTAATGTATTGATGCATAAGTTTTCTGTCAGATTTTTCATTTGATACCTTGATTATCCATAGAAAATATTGGGAGTCCTCTCTTGTCATTTAAACAATACAAACTCTAACTATGTGATGTGATGTTACAACAGTAACATAACATCATATTGAATGAATCAGAATTGCTATAGATTATTGCTGTCAATCGAAGGAATTTTAATTATAGCACACGTTTTTTTTATTTTCTGTATTACAGACTTAACCAAATCTATGCAAAATTTGATGAGGTGAAACATTCCGGTGGCATGTTGGCTACAGCAGATTTTGGTGAGTACATGAAAATAGGCAACTATGGACAGACTGTGGATATTGGTGTTTGGCCCATTTTATATTTACCTCAATATGATACTGTTATTGAATGGACGTACAAGTTGATCTTGTCTTTAGATAAAGGAACAGACTTACAAACTTACGGTTTATTCCAGTATCACCTCCATTGCTAGATATTGGAATGTATGTTTCTGGTGTGTCAGTTTGAAATGTAACATTATTATCCTTCAGAATAATACAGTCAATTTCATTGGTCGAGGGCTGGTCATGTGGAGGGAGACAATTCGTGATGTCTCCCTCACCTCACGCGCAGGGTGACAACTGTGTTGTCTCCCTTTAGAAGATAAATTTTAATGGCACAAGGGAGAAAGCGATCGTTAATCAATAACTTCAGTGTTAACAGTAACGGTCACAAATAACAATTGAGAAGAAAAATATTCCCATTCGAATGCAATTTTGCATTTCACTTTATGTTTACGTTTTTGTTTTGAAATACGTTACAAAATGTTTACATTTGACATTATGATTTTGCGTCATTCTACTGTGACGTCACAATTGAAAGCTTTATCTTGTTTAACTTTCTCAAACCTCAATGTTTTGCTTTCGTTAACATATAAATTATATCTAATAAATGTATGCATTGAGTGTAAAACAAAATAATGTATGTAGTTGAGGGTAACATTTATTTCACCCTTCGAAAACTGTTGAAAAGTTATCAGTATTTTCTGCAGAGAAAGTTATTAAGAATTTGTTGACGTTTTAAATAAAAAAGATACATGGTTAAAGTCAATAAATGTGTGATAGTTTTTTTTAACATTCAGATTCTTCAGGATAATAAAACTATTATGGACTGTAAACAGACCTGATAATTTGTGATGTCTCCCTGCTAAACAGTCCATAATTGTATATTGTCAAGTCAGGTCCCAGTAATACTAGAAACATAGTGTTAATTGAAAGTGCATCTGTACACCATTGAATTAAGTTTTCTTAGCACAGACTGTCTTTATGTTTCATTTTTAAAACGCAGGAAGATCCTCAACCTAAACATTGCAGAGATATTGAGTGTTGCACATGTTAATCACTGGCATATTGATTGTCTGCATGTTCAGGTCGATATGAGTAATTTTAGCGAAGAGAGAATATGCCATCAGTACTCTAATCTTTTGCTTGTGTTCATGTTTTAGAAAAAGAATAAGGTTTTTCTCAGCTTGAAGTGAATTACATTTTCTTTATCCCCAGTGGGAGGTATTTACCTACATGTAAGTCAGCTGTTATTAACTGACACCGTTTTACAAAAGGAATAAATGACAACTTAGATCTTGTGCTTTCCTCCAGATGTGTGGTCTTGGGGTTTATTTCTTAGAAATGCCCATCAGTGAAATTTTCTATACCAAGATGAACATCCATTGAAGGCTAAGTTATGTACATATATTAAAATTCTCATCAATAGAAAGAGATTATTTATTTTTTGGTGTGGAAACTGGAGACAATTTGTGTCGGTTGGTTCATTGCCTATAAAGGTTATGTACCAGATAAATCCCTATATGGTGGTTTGTGCTATAGAGTGTGAAATATGTTTTGTGTATTGTTTACAGCAATTTGTCACATCTGCTACTGTTTATTATGTGCAGTTGGATAAATAACTCATGTGTTGCAGGATTTTGTTACCATAGAAAAAAATAAACACAACTTCTGTCTATATGTGAAAAAAAATTAACTATGAGACAAATATTAAAGATTTTATTTGAACTTAGAATAGCAGGTGCTTCTGCTTCATATTAAGCAAATTTAAGATGAGTTCTTCCCCTTCCCATGTTGAATAGTGTCTTACTGCTTGCAGCAAATTAAGAAATCTATATAAGTAAACAAAATTGTGTATCCTTACAAATAGCTGTGTGTATTTTTAGATGTAATTGGGGTAAATGTTTTCTGTAGATTTGGTGGTATTACTTTGTCCTTGTAATGTATCTACTTGGTTCAGTGGTTATCTTTTCAGTTGAAATGTAAATGCTTTGTGGATTCAGTGAACAGCTGACAGACTCTAATGATTAATTAAATGAACTAATGTCCAGTACCTCACCCCAAGATGATTCATATTGCTCATCCCAGTGACCTACATTCCACTGTGTCTCAAGTAAATCAGGGTCAAACGTTTCCATGTTTTCTCATGGGTAGAAATGAACGTATTCCGAAAGTATAGAAGCATACCTGTAAGTAAATATGTGATATGTGTTAAAAGTGGGAAATAAAGTCTAAGTTGAGGACCATCTCTCTCATGAAGAAGTACATGTATTTAGTCATAGGTATGAGGCAGCAAATTGAATAGAGGCATTTTTACTATACTAGGCCTGTTTATTGAGTCGCAAAGAAAAATACAGAAATCTGTCTGTTTAACGCTCTTACCAGTAAATCACACATGTTTCTTTAGCAATTAATAGAGAGTATCCTTTTAACTTTTTATACCCCCCGAACGAAGTTCTGGGGGGTATATAGGAATCACTCTGTCTGTCTGTCCGTCCGTCCGTCTGTCTGTCTGTCTGTGCAGATTCGTGTCCGGGCCATAACTTCTTTGTTCTTTGACTTAGTCATACCATATTTGGCACACAGGTAGATTACCATGAGACGATGTGTCGAGTACCTTCATGACCTCTATATGACCTTGACCCTTGACCTCAAGGTCAAAATTAAAGGTTTTTTTTACAATGGATTCGTGTCCGGGCCATAACTTCTTTGTTCTTTGACATAGGTATACCATATTTGACACATGAGTGTATCACCATGAGACTATGTGTCATGTACCTTCATGACCTCCATGTGACCTTGACCTCAAGGTCAAAATTAAAGGTTTTTACAATGGATTTGTGTCAGGGCCATGACTTCTTTGTTCTTTGACATCGGCATACCATATTTGATACATGAGTGTATCACCATGAGACGATGTGTCGGGTACCTTCATGACCACTATATGACATTGAACTTTGACTTCAAGGTCAAAATTTATAATAGGGTTTTGACATAGTCATACCATAAGACATGGGTGTATCACCATGAGACTACAAAGGCATACCATATTTTAGCTGCAATAATGTAGCCCTCTCTAATTTTTTTTTTTTTTTTTTTTTTTTAGGGAGAGGGCTACAACTCCTTAGGATCTCCGTAATGGTGCAAATGCGGGAGTGATTCACTCCCGCAACATTTGCGCTCATTCTAAACATTTCCTGACTTTCTTTACGTAAATAAAATGATATTCTATGTTTCTTAGTCAATATATAAATTTACAACCTGCAACTTTAAATTTGTGAGGCTCTATTCTACCGTTTTCAACAATTTCGATAAATTCCAATTTCTCGATTCATATTTGTGCGCCATGTTTGATGTACTGAAGTTTCAACTTCCGGTTGTCAAGTCATTTGCATATGCCATATAAGGTAGTATTTACATCAATGGACAAGTATGGAGGCGAAAGCTATTTTGTCGGTATTGAAAAGGTTTGAATTTAATATCAAGTTAAAAAACGAACAGCAGAGTGTAAATTCTTTCTGCAACAATATGATTTTCCTTTCTTTGTCGAAGTGGCTCGAGTAACTACATTTTCGCGCTGATTGTCAATGTTTAGGCTTTTCATTAGATCCACCTACGAGATCTCGCGATAACAAGCATTGGCAGAGCAGACGAAGAATTTTGCATGCTGTACATTATATTTAATGAAAAACACCTTTATTAGACATGCCCGAGCACAACGTTGGTACTCCTTTTGGTGTAAACAACATTTGGGACTAATACACAGAGTTTATTATCGGTTATTCATAAAATTATTTTGCACCATTATGGAGATCCTATGGAATTGTAGCCCTATCCCGAAAACGTCAGAATAAAAAAAAATTGGATAGGGTTACATTATTGCAGCTAACCATATTTTGACACTCAGGAAAGAGGTAATTTATACCTATTAACAACACCCTTTGGGAGACTGGGGTATGCAAGGGGTATTCTTAGTGAGCATTGCTCACAGTACATCTTGTTTGTCTCTGTTTTATTTTTACAAACCCAGCAAGAAATACAGTACGTTTATGCAATTCATTGATTAAAAACTTACAGGTTTTTTTTTTTATCTTGATACAACAGAAATTGGAAATCTCAATCTTTATAACAAATGTCATCTCAAATACTGAGATCTGAAACTGAAGTCTTTAATTTAATTTCTCATACTTCAAATAAATTTGTATTAAAAACAAGGGAGAGAAGGAAATAAAGTAAATGTGTAAGTCAGATCACAAAAGAGCAAAACAGCTATATAAAAATCCGTGTTATATTTAATCCATTTCACATTGTGTGAAGAAGAACCTCTATATTTAATCAATTTCACACACACAATGAAGAAGAACCTCTTTAGAATTTTGTATTAAACATTGATTTATCAAATAAACATTTTTTTGCAAAGTCACTGTTTGAAATCCTAAACTTTGTGCTCTACCATCTAATCTGTGTTCCTCAGGAGATAACTTTCACTTAGATTATAATGAGATTCATTGTAACTTGACACAAGGAGATAGAGTAGCATATTGATGACCTTGGTGGAAACTTCAAAGGAAAATCCTGGTGAATTTATGTGTTAATCCCAAGACAGATAATATTGTGTGGACCCATTAAAGGACATATTGGAGGCCACTATAGACTAGTTCAAATCCCTTACAGGTCATAATTAATGACCATCTTAAAAGTGTTAATTAATGACCAGCTGAGTGGTTCTGTAAGGGAAGGTTACATTTTGAAACTGACAGGTGAACAAGTGTTGCTTGAGGCCTAATATATAAGATGTAGAAAATAGATTTAAGTGTTGAAATCAGACAAGCGTGTAATTGTCCCTAGAGAATGAGTGCTAAGTATACCAAGTGTAATTCTGTGTTACAGTGTTACACCTGTTCCTTCTGTTCCACTCTGGGACCTCAAATGTACATCTGCAAAGATAACCCCTTACATGTAAACAGTCAGTAAAATGACTGTTTCGTCTTGAAAATGAAATGATAGTATAGATCAAAATCTGTAGCCTAATTGTGCAAAAGGAATATTAACAAAAGATGTGATTGTCAGTTTTTAAATAGGAAATTTGTGTGTTGGGTGATTATTTATCTTTGAAGGTCTTTTAGGACAGTAGATAATGAGAGAGAAAGGTTTAAAGTACTAGGAGGTCCTTTACTGTCACGCATAAAGTCACTGGGACCAGGTCATTGTGACCCCCACCCCCTCCCCCATTAGCAGCATAGCCATTCCTCAAATTCTGATGTAGCAATATGAATAGTGTTCAACTCAAAGAAATGAATTATTCACTCTCAAGAATTAAAATATCACAGAAATCAAATGTGAAGAACTCGAGAAATGAAAATAAAGAGGGATCATATTTGTTTTGCACCTGTTGGTCTCTCTGTGGACCAAGTCTTGTCTGCTCAATATCTAAAGAACCCCTTCCTTGGCAGACATCAAACTTGGTACACATGTACATTGTAAGCAATAGATGAACCCTATTGATTTTGGGTTCATATGGTCAAAGGCCAAGGGTCAAACTGGACATAGTATTGTCTCCTCTATACTTTGAGAATCAGAACCCTTTGTGTGACAGACATTAAACATTAAACACTGGTACATCCTAAGGAGTAGATGACCCCTATTTATTTTGAGGTCAAGGGTCAATCCACTCTGGATGTAGGAAGATATTGTCCACTCAATATCTTGAATTGTGTTGACACTACTATCAATTCAATGGTACTTGTGTATAACCCTTTTCAAATTTGCACCACTGGGGACATACTGTACATGTTTCTAAACATCAAACTTGTTACACTGATTGCCCCATGAGAGTGGATAACCCCTATTGATTTACAGGTCAGAAGTCAAAGGTCAAGGGTCAAACTTTACATAGTAAGATATTGTTTACTCAATATCCTGAGAACCCTTTGCTTGACATACATCAAACTTGGTACACTGGTTCCCCCTAAGAAATAGATTTGGAAGTCAGAAGGTCAAAAGTAAAGGGTCAAACTGGACATAGTAAGATATCATCTGCACGTTATCTTGAGAGCTCTTGGGACTTGGTACACCTGTTTTACCTATAGAATATATGCCCCCTATTAGTTTTCAAAAGGTTAAAGGTCATGACTCAAATGACTGGTCATTTGGAAATATCAGTATTTTGAGAAATTAAACTTACTACTGTGGTTCTCCTGAGTAGTAGATAACCCATATTATTACAGTAATTCTAAATTTAAAATTTATTATTGAAATAATATTAAAATATTGCCACACTGGAAGCATCTATGTTTCTAAAACATTTGTTTTTCAGTGTTTGTATCAAAATGTTGCAAATTCATAAAGTATTAAGACTTCTTAAAATCAAATCTGGTTAGGAGTCCCCAGAACTTTAATTTGAAAACATACAAACAATGATAAGCAACAGATGGTTCTTTTCTGATTATCAACACAGCATCATTGTAACGTCAGTCTGTGTGTGCTAGACATCATAATACACAGGGATTCATAGAGAAATCCCAGATCAATCACACTAGGTAAACACCTGTATCTTTTCTACAGCACTCAATTTTTGTATTGCTCTTAAAAATCTAGTGATAGTGGGATTATAAGTTGCCAAGTCCCAGGAGAAGCAATTTGCTGATCAGGAGAACTGACCCTGTGATCAAGAACCATTGCCAACTTTTCTGTGCTCTGGACTGTCATATATCAGTTAATTTATTATGTGTCTCATAAAAATCAAACTATATGCTATGTTTTTGGTAGGACCCAGTGCTTGTGTTTCAGGGAACTGATGTTAATAAGTGTAAGAACATTTTGGAATAAACGGTGTGTTACTTTCCTACTGATGAAATTGGTCATTGTGTCTTTGTAAAACATTCCCTTTAAAGCTTGAAAGTACATTTAAAGAAATTTATGCAAACAATGCATTTATACTAATGCCATAAGATATTCATGAATATAGATCTTAATCTTTGTATACAAAGTATATGGACTGTAAGCGGAATGTGAAGGTTACTTGACCACAGTATTTTTATTTGATGAGCGCTGTGAAGGTAGCCTTTCATATTGTTGATTTTTTTTATTGCCAATGCTACAGTACTGAGCAAACAGACACATATATTCATGTACTAAATATTTTCATAAGATTGTTTTAGTATTTCACAGTTGCAGTAACATGTACTAAATTTCAATAGAAGAATTTAATAATGGTGTCTCTGGTTTAGCCAATTCTCCCCTTTACAATAAAATTCTGTTCTAGATTGCTATCCTTATTGTTAATTTGGAATCCACCCAAACTTGAAAGGGAATCTGTGTAAACATTTATGACACTTCCTAATAATTGAAATATAGAATTTTATTTGTTGACGTTGGTATATAGTTTTCATGAGGTCATTTGTTTGTCAGAATGCCCAAAGGGGTGTAGGTAAGAAATCTGACTGCCTTTTCATGACAGTTATTGGAGAGAATTGTATGTCATTTTATTTAAGTTGACAATGTTGCACTGATGAACTATCAAATTGTTATCAAAAAGAAGTTCACGATATTTTTATGGTTCAATAACTTGGAAAATGAATTTAACATGTTCATTGAAAGTGAATGATACTAATTTAATAAAAAACATTTTTCTTCTTCTAAAGGCTGTGCTGTATGGATATCAATTACAAGTTACTGATTAAACTTAAGGGATTTACTTTTAAGGCCAAATTCCACCACTTCTTACATTGTGATAATGGAGGGATTACTTATTATCAGCAATTTGTAGGGAGCCAGTCTTACTAACAAAATCTTGAAAATTATCAATGCATGGGGCAATCTGATGAAAACGTTTTAAAAGTGGGTTTTTGTCTGTGGGTAATTATGTATAGGAGTGCAAGTAAAAAGTTTGTTGTTGGTCAGTCAAGTCACAGATGGCCGAGCACCAGGACCAGCCAGTGACAGTCTAATTAAGCATGGGTCATGTTACAAGAAGCAGTAAATGTGGAAGACTAGACCTGTCAGACTCTGAATAGTCAATGTTTGTTTACCTAATGAAAACATATAAATAATATGATATTTATCTGCATATCTCATTGGAATTAAATGGATTCTATGAAGTTGTAGAATCAGGTTTTATGTTACTGTCTGAAGTGGGCACAATTCCAAATAAAAGACCAAAATGAGTGTATTTAAAAGTCCAGGGGGACTACGATCAGACTTAATGCGCTCTGTTCGGATACTTTATTGACTGATTAACACATGAGGACATTTTTCTGCCATGTGCACATGTTTTAGTTCCTGCACACTAAAGCAATTTGTACATCAGCTGGGAAGTACCTAAACTACAAGTCTGTGATATAAAAAAAACAACAAGGTTACCCAATTCTTGATTAAGGACTGGTGCATAATTTATGTTGTTACACATAACATTTGGTGTGATAAATTCTTGAGCTCAGTGATATAGTGCCTGGAGGTCCCTTTTTTACAGTGTGATTTAGACAACTTTAGAAAACCGTAGAGGCTTGTGACAGGTGAACTTACTACTACAGGATTTCATTGAGGAATTCAATATCATTTAATTGTGCATCATAGATATTTCGATGGATGTTCCACTCTAATTGGTGTGAATTTCATTGATAAAGAAATTCACTAAAACAGGTATTTGAAGTCCAAGAAGCGTAGCGAAACCAGAGAATGTTATGGTATTTATCAATCTAGATTGTAATTATCAATATGGAAAGTTTATTTCCAAAGTATGACATAGTGAATCAGGTTGTGGATTAACAGGACTTAAAAGTAAATATGGATATTTTTAGCTGAAAGTGTGCTAGTTTTCAAACTATGTGTAATTTATATGTCCTTGATTTCTGAAAGAAATATCCATGAAGGAATTTTCAGTAGTGTTTACTGTACAACTTTTAACAAATATGGATGATCTTGCACTTCTGGTGAATGCTACTTGAGAGGGTGCATTGCTATGTAAAAAAAATTCTCACTTTGGGAGTCTGCACGGAATTTATTACGGTGTTTCCATAGCTCAAAAATATGAGTGGGACTCCTCCGTTGAATGGGGACTTGGATGCAGAGCTATGGTCATCGCCTCTTATGCACTATACCTCTCCATTCGATGACTACAAGGATCTTTTTGACCAAATTCCCAAAGATACCAATGTGTTCCAGTTTCCGGATTTAACAGCCAAACCTACCTCAGAGTCCAATAAACTGCTCGTACCTCAGAGATCCCCCACACTAAAATCACCCGCACAAAGATCTCCCTCGCAACTTCCCACCTCACCGCTTTGTCAGGATACCACACCATGTAAGTGCAAGAGTGTTGAGAAAATTTTCAACAAAAAACTTCATCCAGATAATTTACTGGTTGTCGATTTGTAATTATCGGCATGTTGATAAATGAAAGAAATTGATCTACTATTTGGTTGATGAGAACTTCATGGTATGTTTATTTAAACATGATTTGTAGTCACTAAATAGAATGGTAACAAGACTATTCCTGGATTCAACAGATGTTATTATTATGCAACTGTAGAGATTTTTTTTTAAATCATTGTCTTGAATTTTCCCCTCATATTGCACTCCACAATATGCTACACAGCAACTGTCATTATCAATAATCAGCTCCACAATGATTAGATTAGGTTTGTTGTCATATTTTGGGTGTGGATCGTGTTGTATTGTTTGGCCTAGGGGTGTGTCAGTGGATTTAACTGACCAGTCCAATGAACCTATCAGATATAAAGATAATTATCATAACATAAGTATGCTGTCCTTACCTTGTGTGTGTGGCTTGCTGTTTCACTGTGCAGTTTAGTCACTCAAGTTTCTATGTAGCTCACAAGCCACAGGCAAACTACAAAGAATTGAAAAATGAAAATTCATTCCAAAGAAATTATTTTTTTTGGCAAAGGATAAAGTACCAAAGTAAAGATTATTACATAATAGAAGATTCTAGGGTGCATGTACAAGTGTATTTATATTTAAGTTGTTCTAAATAACACTTGTCTGAAGTTAAGAATACAAACATATGTTTTACTGAAAGAAGGGAATTGCAGAAATCTTGGCTACAATGTAAAAATTGATTTTGCTAGTTGATACAAAGTGAAAGGCACAGTTAAAGGCAAAGTTGAATATAACATTTTAATGTGCAACTAGAAAATGAACTTGTTGGTACAGGCTGTTACTAGAAATGGGAGGGTGTTTTGGTTGTAGTAATGCATTCATTCTTATGTAAAAATTAAATGACAGTGTCTGTTTTATTTGAAGGATTCATGTTCAAACAAAACCAGGAATGATTGTGATTTGGGTATTGAAATGATATACACTTGAATTGTCTGGAAGACTGACGATATAAAGGGATCAGTTAACTCATTATCTCCAAAGAGAGTGGTATCTCAGCTTCATATGCTGGAGGGAGGTTAAAGAGTTGTAATAGGAAGAGGGTATCTTCTGCGGGTACCTATGAAAAAATCACCAGCTAGCAAAGAATAAAAAATATTTGCAAATGGAGTTGTCGTAGCAAAGTAAAATATTCATGAAATGGGTTGAAATTCAAAACGCTTGATGGTGTGAAATGGGTGCATGATGCATGCAATGATGATGAAGGTATTTTATATTTAAGTGGGTATAACAGTAGCTCTGGTTGTATGCCCAGTAAAGAAAGCTTTTCTGTTTGCTCTGGCTTTGATTAAATGGACCAATAAGGGGGTGTGCAAACTTCTTGATGTTTGAAAACTTGTTGGCCAAAGTTCTTGGTGTATTTGATAGGTTTCTAGAAACTGGAATGATTGCAAGGATCACTGAAGTTTATTTGTTCAATTTGATATATATTTCTTTGCAAGTTTTATGTAGAAACTAGCCCTTAGAGGTCAATTTCCCTATCCTGTTTTGATACACACTTGTGAAATAAGTACCCCAAGTGTTAAGGTTAAAAGAGGCATACACCCATGAAGTTCATTAGATCGTTCCTCATTCAAAATCTACCTGTTTATCGCAACTTGATATATAACATTTTATATTGTCGATGATTTTTGTCCCTATATTGGTCTTTGTTGTGAAACCATTGGTGTAGAATTTCATGGAGATTAAATTTCATATTTTTTGCTGCTTTAGACTGGGGTGTTTTCTGCTAATACAGGCTCACTGGAAAATACTGCCCAAGATATCAGATGTATATATAGATAAAAACAATTTACATGGTTATTTACCATGCGATATACAAGTTTGCATATGCTCCAATTTGTAATTTAAATGTTAAGGTTTGTGTATTTTACTCTAACTTATCAATAATTGACTATTGCTTCAGAAATTTGAAGATTTTTGTAAAAAGATATTTAATTCCCAGCTTGTTGTTACTTCTTAGAACAGGGATACATGTGATTGCTGAATTTGATTCTAAATTTATTTATTTTTTGATGATCAAAACGTTACTATCAGCTATTGAACTGAAGACTTTTTGGTATGTTGTTGGAAAGGCAGTCAGGTAAAAAGAAATTTCTCCAAGAGGACTTTAAAAAGTCAAGCAATCCCTTTATAAAGTACTTTTATCAATAAGGCCACATTTCAACAGTTGTATTAAAGCTGTAGATCAAATAACATTGATTTTGGAGGGGCTATATTTATGTTCAAAGTCGACATGATAGTGCTTTCGTAAGATTGATAGAATTTTTGGCAAGTTAAGGAGTACTTGGACATCGTCATTTAGTGCCAGTGACACGAATTTCTAATTAAATTTTAGAATTCATTGATTTTTTAAGAGGTCCTAAAATTAGATTTTAGAATTCATTGATTTTTTAAGAGGTCCTTTGAATGCATTCATTATTTCATGTATTTTTCTGAAACATCCCTCGATTTTATTCTCATTACAGAAATATGTACACTTTCCTTCATATCAGAACATTTTGTGTGAAATAATCTTATAGGTGGGGTAGACTTATTTTGTAGAGAAGCATGTTTTAAAAGTCAAAATGTTTTCATTATGAAGCATTTGTTTCAAAGTTATTAGAACCAACTGGCATTTGCTTAGATATGAGTGATGTGTCGCGACTTCAACTGTCAACAGGATTAAAATTTCTTTTTAAATTTGTGACATACTTAGATAAAAGGCTCTTTCCTTTATTATAGTGTGACATTTTAAAAGAAGGTTACATAACAATTCAAATCTGGTATTGAACTCTTTAAAGCTTATATTACATAAAAATGATGGTATGAGAAAGCTTTTCACTAACTGGAGAAATTAGAGACTCCAGTATTTGTATTGGACTAAGCTGATCCAATAAGTATATGCTCATAATACCCTGACATTTATTTAAGATTAGCTATAGTATGACCTTAAATTTCAATGTTGAGTGACTGCAAACTAGGCCACATAGAATTAATTCATAAATTCTCATCCTGATTTGGAAGGAAAATGGAATGGTTGGGTGGATTTAAGTTTTTATTTTTCAAAACATATATTTCATGTACTCTTTTTCATTTATTAAACATATCAAGGAAAGGTTATCATCATCAGATTCCTGAAGATCTTCACTATCACTGCTGTCATAATGAAAAAGTTCAAATCCTGCAGAGATAGTGGAAATTCCAATGGAATCAATACTCTTAAATTTTTTCTTAAATTAGGGGGGGGGGGGGTGTTGGATTTTTTTTCTGTCATTCTATCCAAAACTTTTGTAATTGATCACCATGATTAGAGGAAGATGCCTATTGTTTTTCAAGGTCAGAAGTCAAGGTCATAGTATTACTTAGTATGAAAACCTTGTAGGCAGAATACAAACTTAACCATAAGCTCCAGGATATTGCAACTTGGTACATTCAATCACCATGATGAGAGGAAGATGCCTATTGTTTTTCAAGGTCAGAAGTCAAGGTCATAGTATTACTTAGTATGAAAACCTTGTAGGCAGAATACAAACTTAACCATAAGCTCCAGGATATTGCAACTTGGTACATTCGATCACCATGATGAGAGGAAGATGTCTATTGTTTTTCAAGGTTATAGGTCAAAGGTCAAGGTTGCAGTATCACTTAGTTGGAAAACCTTGTAGGCAGGATACAAGCCGAACCGTAAGCTCCAGGATCTTGAGACTTTTACATTTGATCATTTGATCACCATGATGAAAGGAAGATGCATATAATTTTTCAAGGTCAAGATCACAGTATCACTTAGTAGGTCAACCTTGTAGGCAAGTATACAAACCGAACTGTTGGAGCTAGGACCATCAAACTTTGTACACATACACTTTATGCCAAGTGGAGGATGCCATTGTTTCTTAAGGTCAAGGTCATAGTTGGAGGATGCAGACTGATTGGTTGGGGCAAGGACCATTAAATTTGGTACACATACATCTTATGCCAAGTGAAAATATTACATGGAGAGTACATAATTATACCCCCCGCAACAAGTTGTGGGGGGGGGGGGGGGGTATACTGGAATCGGGTTGTCCGTCTGTCTGTCCGTCCGTCCGTCTGTAGACGCAATGGTTTCCGGACTCTAAAGCATTATCCTTTCCACCTACCGTCACCATATCATACATATGGACTACCCATGGGATGAAGATGTTCCCTATCGATTTTGGGGTCAAAAGGTCAAAGGTCAAGCGCACTGGACATCGAAGTAGCAATATGGTTTCCGGGCTCTAAAGCGTTATCCTTTCCACCTACTGTCACCATATCATACATATGGACTACCCATGGGATGAAGATGTTCCCTATTGATTTTGGGGTCAAAAGGTCAAAGGTCAAGCGCACTGGACATCGAAGTAGCAATATGGTTTCCAGGCTCTAAAGCGTTATCCTTTCCACCTACAGTCACCATATCATACATATGGACTACCCATGGGATGAAGATGTTCCCTATTGATTTTGGGGTCAAAAGGTCAAAGGTCAAGCGCACTGGACATTGAAGTAGCAATATGGTTTCCGGGCTCTAAAGCGTTATCCTTTCCACCTACAGTCACCATATCATACATATGGACTACCCATGGGATGAAGATGTTCCCTATCGATTTTGGGGTCAAAAGGTCAAAGGTCAAGCGCACTGGACATCGAAGTAGCAATATGGTTCGGTTTGTCATGCCATTTGTTTTTTACACTCAGAAAAGAGGTAGTTTATACCTATTACCAACACCCTTTGGGAGATTGGGGTAAGCGGGGGGTATTCTTAGTGAGCATTGCTCACAGTACCTCTTGTTTGTCTTGTTCTTTAGATGCAAAGAAAGTATGTCACACCCTGATGATTGCTGATACTACTTTGAAGCCTAGTTCTACAAATCATGGTGAAGCTCTATACCTAAATTGTGAATTCATGGCTCCTGGGTCAGGGGTTCGAATTCAGGCCCTTGGGAAAGGCCAATATGGCCACATAATGAAAATGTTTTGAAAATAATGATTAGGGAATGTTAAAATGATTTCTTCTATAATTGAATAGGAATTGTATGCATATTTTGAAAGACCATAAACATGTGTACAAAAGACTCTATGAAACTTATATATGCCAATATGAGACTCCCTGTATGGGCTGTGATACTCAGGTGATTGTTAAGACCCAAGGGCCTCTTGTTTTTAAAACTGAAATAAAAAAGCAATGGGGTGAAACATTTTGAGAGGGGTTGGCAGCGATGAGATTCTATATATTAATTTCATGTGGCCTTATCTTTTTTTCCAAAATAGATTATTATACCCCCAGAACGAAGTTCAGGGGGGTATATAGGAATCACTGTCTGTCTGTGCAGATTAGTGTCCGGGCCATAACTTCTTTGTTCTTTGACTTAGGCATACCATATTTGGCACACAGGTGGATCACCATGAGACGATGTGTCGAGTACCTTCATGACCTCTATATGACCTTGACCTCAAGGTCAAAATTAAAGGTTTTTTACAAATGATTCGTGTCCGGGCCATAACTTCTTTGTTCTTTGACATAGGCATACCATATTTGACACATGAGTGTATCACCATGAGATAATGTGTCATGTACCTTCATGACCTCCATATGACCTTGACCTCAAGGTCAAAATTAGAGGTTTTTACAATGGATTCATGTCAGAGCCATGACTTCTTTGTTCTTTGACATCGGCATACCATATTTGATACATGAGTGTATCACCATGAGACGATGTGTCGGGTACCTTCATGACCACTATATGACATTGAACTTTGACTTCAAGGTCAAGATTTATTATAGGGTTTTGACATAGTCATACCATAAGACATGGGTGTATCACCATGAGACTTATGTGCCATGTACATTCATGACTTCTTTATGACCTTGACCTTTGATCTCAAGGTCAATATTATAGGTTTATGCCATGGATTTGTGTTTGGACTATATCTTCCATTTTTTTCTACAAAGGCATACCATATTTTGACACTCAGGAAAGAGGTAATTTATACCTATTAACAACACCCTTTGGGAGATTGGGGTAGGGGGGGGGGGGGGTATTCTTAGTGAGCATTGCTCACAGTACCTCTTGTTTCATTTGCAAAGTCTGTAGTTGTGCAAATGAAAAGCATTAAGGAAGATTTTGAGTTGCATGGACTGACAGTTGGCAAACAGCATTCTATATTGCTTAACCTTGACCAGCATATATGATGAACATTAAGGGGTGTTAATTTGTGGGACAATTAAGCTTACTAGGCTTTTGGAGCACTGGTCATAATGTGTTCAGTTGTGCTAATGTACAAAAGAAATGTGACAAGATTAAGACACATAATGATATGTGGTTGGCAAGTAACTTGTTTAGATCTGTCAATCAATTATTGTATAGTTCAATATATGACCAGTTGGTGGAAGGTTGGCCAGGGTTTAGTTGGTACTCATGGCTGTTGTTTCTACAGACTTTTCTGGACTTTTAGATGATGGTCATAATATTGTGCTCTGGCATGTTGCAATGCATTATTACAATCTCAGATTTAGCACAACTTATCAAAGTTGATATTTATAAAGTTTTCTTACAGATTTATATGTTTTTCAATTGATTAAGATTTATTTTGGTATGTTTATATGTGACACTTGATATTAAAGTTTACGAGGAGTTAAGTTCAAAGCTTTATAAATATGGTCAGTAGTAGAGCTCGTGTTTTATTGCATTTTATGTCACTTTAAATAAAGATTATTTTATCTCTATATCATTAAGTTCAGAGAACATGTTTTGTTTCCTTGGTATTTGGTCTGTCAGGTATCCGGTCTGTAAGTCATTGGATCTTTAAATTGGCCCATAACTTAGCAATACTTTTACTTCTGGGTTCATGGCATATTTCCCTTTTGTGATCATACCTTTTTCATTGATATCAAAATGAAAATTTAAAAAAACAAACGAACAAAACCCCGAATTTGTAAAAGGGTTAGAAACTTAATGAAACTATGAGCCAGTTACAGGGCTGCTTACAGTTAAAAGTTGCCAGCCCTATTCAAAATCTGCCAGTTTTTTGTTTATTACTTTATTAGGTCACCTGAATTCATTCAGGTGACCTATTGCTATCTGTTTTTGTCCTGCGTCGTGCGACGTGCGTCGTGCATTAACATTTGAACATTTTCAGCTTCTTCTCTGAAACCCCTGAACCAATTTCAACCAATTTTGGCATATAGCATCTGTGGGTGGAGGGGAACAAAAATTGTGAAATTCGTGGTCCCTGCCCCCCCTGGGGCCTGAGGGGTGGGGCAAAAACCATCAAAATGAGAGTAATTTTAAAAAATCTTCTTCTTTACTCCTGGACATCAAGAAGCCAAACTGTGGGCATAATTATAATGAACGTTGAGCCCTCTACCAAAATTGTGAAATTCATGGCCCCTGGGGCAGGGGTTCTTGTGTTAGGGTGAGGCTCTCTTGGTCATATAGTGAAAATGTAGAAATTCTTTGAAAATCTTCTTCTCTGTCTCTGGGTATTAAGTAGACAAATTAATAGCATGGTAATGATGAGCAAGGATGCCTCTTTATAACCCCCACAACAAGTTGTGGAGGGTATACTGGAATCGGGCTGTCCGTCCGTCCGTCCGTCTGTAGACGCAATGGTTTCCGGGCTCTAAAGCATTATCCTTTCCACCTACCGTCACCATATCATATATATGGACTACCCATGGGATGAAGATGTTCCCTATCGATTTTGGGGTCAAAAGGTCAAAGGTCAAGCACACTGGACATTGAAGTAGCAATATGGTTTCCGGGCTCTAAAGCGTTATCCTTTCCACCTACCATCACCATATCATACATATGGACTACCCATGGGATGAAGATGTTCCCTATTGATTTTGGGGTCAAAAGGTCAAAGGTCAAGCGCACTGGACATTGAAGTAGCAATATGGTTTCCAGGCTCTAAAGTGTTATGCTTTCCACCTACAGTCACCATATCATACATATGGACTACCCATGGGATGAAGATGTTCCCTATTGATTTTGGGGTCAAAAGGTCAAAGGTCATGCGCACTGGACATCGAAGTAGCAACACTCAGAAAAGAGGTAGTTTATACCTATTACCAACACCCTTTGGGAGATTGGGTTAAGCGGGGGGTATTCTTAGTGAGCATTGCTCACAGTACCTCTTGTTAAAAATTGTGAAATTCATGGCCCCTGGATCAGGGGTTCTGGTGCAAGGGTGGGGCTCTATAAGTCATATAGTGAAAATGCATTATTTCTTTGAAAATCTTCTTCTCTGTCCTTGGGTATTAAGTAGACAAACCAATAGCATGGTTATGATGAGCAAGGATGCCTCTTTCAAAATTGTGAAATTCATGGCCCCTGGGTCAGGGGTTCTGGTATTAGGGTGGGGCCCTATTGATCATATAGTGAAAATGCATTTTATTTCTTTGAAAATCTTCTCCTCTGCTGCTGGGTATTAAGTAGACAAACTAATAGTATGATAATGATGATCTTTCAAAACTGAAATTTATGGCCCCTGGGTGAGGGGTTCTGGTGCAAAGGCTGGGCTGACCACATAGCTATTCAATGTTTCTTCCATCCAAAAGTAAGATTTTTATATTTAAACACAAACCTAATTCAAACATTGGAAGGTTGTTACATGATACTCAGGTGACCTATAAGGCCCCTGGGCCTCTTGTTAAATGAATAAATTTACAAATAAAGGCTGATTTGTAACATTTGTTGTTGTAGACTGGCAGTTAAAAAAAGCCCAGCCAACAGGGCTACTAAATGAAATTTGTCCCTACTCATCTGAGAAATAGGTTGTCAGACGGGTTGTAATTTTCAACCCTGTTTGTAAACTTGAGCATTGTTGTATTCTGAGAAGGAATAGGTATAGTAAGATGTAGAGGATAGTGTAACAGATCAATGGTGATAGATCATTCTTGTGTTGGCCTTTAGTCGTGCTCTATATTGATTCAGATTGAATGCTGTCTCGCACACCTCATTAGTCCTACTAGTAAACTGCTTGTTTTGTTTAAGATTGTGAATTGATCTTTTCATTTAAAATCAGACCCTGCTGACCTGATTGCCTAATCTTTGATGTCCTCTATCAAAAATTTTTATGGACAGGGTTACTGGATATCATAAAGATCAGCAACAGTTGATTTGTCATTATCTAATGGCTCCAGTTGGAATTATTTCTCCTTGTTTTGGGATGTTTTATGATAAGAGTTTAAGACTTTGAAATGTTTGTTGCTTTTGTTCTTAGGGCCATTTAACACAAAAAAAAGAATTTAGATATATATTGCAGATGTCAAAATGTACACTCAAATATATTCCTGTTTAAATAGCCATGATTTAAAACATGGCTTGGTATATTTGAGGTCTATAAATGACCAGGTGACAGATCTTGCATAATACCAGGAAGTTTATGACAGGATGCAAGGTGTAACAAACTTGATATCCTTAGGCATAAGCAGAGAATTGAGGAAATAATTTCACTTTTTGCCTCTGAGATTTTGCCTTTTGACTGTTTATGTACTCGTACCTTTTACATTGATCACAACCTTTAAACTATGCAAGACTACATATTCAATGTCATTTCCAGCAGTGATTCAGAACCATTCTTGTCACTTTAACCTGGTAGATGGAAAATGAAAGGTAGTCAAACTTTGCTTAGCAAGGGAAACACAATAACATATGTTATAGATGCTAATCAGAGAAGCAGGCTCTCGTGGGAGATACCATCTGGTGGGGATCTTTCACATTGTTTCTCTTTTTTGTTGTGCATTCCTGTACTATTATGTGAATGCATGTTATCATAAAAATGGCACCTTTATCATTCTCATGCTCTGTATGGATAAAATTGGCAGCTTCAGTTTTCGTCTTTGTTTTTGTTTTTTATAATAACTTCCGAATAGCTTTTTGTTTTTTTTAATAACTTCAAAATAGCTTGACAGGTAAATTTTTCAAAAAATCTTTAAACCTTTGGTATGTTTTCAATTAGAAATACAAATTTAAAGATGGAGTGTAGTGCTGGGTTATGATTTTCCTTTACTACATAAACTTGCTACAGAGTATTGCAGCTGAATAATAAGCTGTCAATTTTCTTCAAAGATGATTGAGGAAATCTACTCTCTGTCAGGGACTAAATTGACAGGGAGAGGGCAGATTATCACAGACTCCTCAACATGCTTCATGCTGCATAATATTCAGGTTGGAGGGGGAAAAGTGCTATCTGATGCTAAATTCTTGTACGTGTTCAAAAGCAGTGATTTTTTGTTTGTTTGAACATCTTCAAGTGCGTTTTGGTGAATCTGTGTATCTGTGTTAAACGTGAGGAAATATGTGTTAATAGTTTTATGCTCATGGTAGCAAGGATGAATTTCTGAATTTGCGAGACTTTTCAGTTGGGATGTTTCAATAGATGAATACATTGTTGGTTTTACCATGCTAAAGCACAATGTCTACCCTGAAAAAGTCATTTTTACAAAAATGCAGGGAGTTTATTGGGTCTAGCAGGAAAGGTAACAGTGCTGTGATGTAGCATTGGAAAATGTTTTTATTGATAAAGCTTGCATTACATAATTGTTTTCTTTTTTTTATTATTGGTATTTTAGTTGTATTACGAAACATAAAACATTTTTTTAAAATGTTGTTTTTGATTTTTTCCCTGTCTGTATAGATTCAAAGCTTTAATAAGTAAGCTTTTACTATTGTAGCTCCAAGTCATAGATCTGAAGATGACACAGACTTTGCCAAACCACTGTCCACAAAGGTACCCCAGGCCAAGCGACTTCCTGCTTCCTCCTCCGCCTCGGGGACAAGGAAAAGCATGCTGCCCACCAACAAGCCTGGCACAGGTATGTGTCATGTGATTGGTCACATGATATGTTAACAGTGAATGTTTCCTAATATACTGAATAGTACATAGAGGTGTATAACATACTATTATTATAAGCTTTGTGTAATACTTTGCATATATTTATTCTATATTGCAATTATATTTATGTAAATTCTGATTTATAAAAAAAACAACTTTCAGCATAAATGAATGAATATATCGGCAAACATTTGTATATCAGGCTTTCATATATACTATACATATTTGGTAAATTTCGCCCTAAATTAATTTGGCAAAACTTTGACTTTAGAGGACTTTGTGCATTATTGTAAAGTAGATTGAGGGAGTGGGGATGATTACAATCGTAACTACTCGTCCATTTCTATAGCCAGAAATAAACCTTGTATGTAGATTGACGCCATTAGAGCCGGTTGCTATGTATACACAAATGTATCTGTGACATCACAGTCATACATTACAATATGAAACGCAAGCTTTCAAATGCATCTAAGATATCATACATATCAAAGGTATTCTACCACTAACAATTTCCACTAATATGTTTATTAGAGTGAATAAGACCTTAATGATACCCAAACTGAATCGGTGATGAAAGTCTAAATAACACATTATACAGGGATTCGGTTCTAGCCTTTTAACTTCATCCATATGTGCGATTCTGCCAAAGGAATCCATCAATTTAATGCAATCTTTTGGCCGATCCACATCCGAATCTTCTTCCGGTTATGGAAAATGACAAGTGTGATCCGATTTGGGGTGATTAGTTGATAAGCAACTGGAATAGAAAATAGTATAGATTGTTTTAATGATAGAATACTGATTGTTAATAGAGGTCTAGTTGTAGTTATCAATAGAATCCTTCATTTTGGGGGGGGGGGGGGGGGGGGGGGGGGGGGGCAAGATTTACAGTCTAGGTTGAGGCATTGTGGAGTCCTAGACAGTGAATCTTGTTCCAGAGGTGGAATTTCCCACACGAGTAAATAATAAAGGAATGGTTTCTCCCATTTTTTATAAACAGTTTAGTGCATCTAGCTTTGAGAAAATTTTGAATTGTCAAATTCCTCATTTGAACTGAAATGTAAACATGAACTAAACAATCAAAAAGAGCACAACTGAAAATGGTGTACACTTCCTGTGTAAACTTAAAAAAAAGAACTTGTCCCTAAATCAAATTCGAATTTGAAGAAAACAATACCCAATGTTTTACTCCACCATTTAGCATAAATCAAAGAAAATATGTGATGCCATAATCAGTGATGTTGCAGCAGTGTAAGAAAGATTTCACATGGCTGTCTTACATGGGTAAATGTGGAGCTCACACCGGTGATTATGTGAGAATGTATTATCTCGCTCTGGTGCTAGTTGTCTTCTGATGTATCTTTGGTTATGGCTGTCTTAGCAATATGACTAACTGTACTTTACTGATATTAGCCTCCACCTCCTTGAAGAGACGACGCTCAATTGCAGGCCCCCACACCTCAGGTAACCGTGTCACAACTAGAGTTGCTTCCCTTAGATTTCTTTCTGTACCAAAACTTTTATATTGAAGATATCAATAAAGTATGGGGAGGGAACTTTTCAAAAGAATCCAGTGTTTTTTAGTGTATCTGAGAAGTAGGTTTACGATTGACATGAATCGGCCCTGTAATTTTGCAAGCATATGAAATGTTAGGTTGTGTTGAATTTTTGACATAAATGTAAATACAAGCCTTCACAATCTATCCATACATACTGAAGATTTCATCAACTGAGTAAATTTATAGTAGTAAAGGATATCTGAGCTTTGTAAATTTTGTAGATTCTTTTTCAAAAGAAGCATATTTATGAATATTTAGCATCCTACATTTATATTGCACCAGTATCCATTAATGCAATAGTAAATCTTAATCAGTGGTTGGGGTGTATTGGAATAATAGGTTAAAAGTATGTAAAAAGAAAGTTGGCATATTTTAATGCAGTTTCAACAATTTCAGAAATAGTATAGATAACAGAGAATATGACATCATAAGACAGAATTGAGTAAGAGTATGACATCACCATAAGTGACGGGTAGTTGACCTGGATCCTTTGGATGATTTTTGGACCTTTAAACCACAATCATGAAGTTTTAAAATTGTGAAAAATTGACAGGGCTGAATTATATCCTCGTAGATATATATCCTCATAGATATATATCCTCATGTCACATGTATGTGTATAATGTAAGTGTATAATGTAAGTCCTATATTGGAGATGTATGTGTATAATGTAAGTCCTATATTGGAGATGTATGTGTATAATGTAAGTCCTATATTGGAGATGGTTTTCCTCAATAAATTGTTTGTACTTCAGGTAAATGGAATCAGACTTAAGCCTGTATTTGAAGTTAGTTTTAGTGAACAGATTTCTCAACATTGGTGTAATCCTGGTGTTGACACTCTAAGTCCTTTGTTTGTATGACAGTGATGAAGGCTGTTACATTCAGCATAGGAAAAAGAGGATGTTTGTCTTCTAAGGGTAAACATACTTCATGTTCGGAAAAATATGGATGGTCTTTGCAAATAAAAAGGTGAAAAATCAATATTTGGAAATACTTCAAATGCCTGCATTTTCTCTTCGATACTTTGTAGGGGAATTAAGTTCATATTCAATCATGGATTACCTGTGATGGCTTTGGTATATTTCCATATCCCGGCAGTTATTTTGGTGTGGTTAAATATCTTTCTTGGGAAAAGAATAAATTTAGTTTGCTAGCCCCCACAGAGGCCTATAATTACATACTTGTTTATGTGAGGCTTTAAATGTTGATATTTATACAAGGTTCATCAGCTAAATCACAGAGTTTGCAAGAATTTATGAGAACATTTGGACAGTTGTCAATATCGTGTTTGTGACCCCTTTTTAGAAGGTCAAAGCCATGGGCTTGTTTTGGTACAGAAAGATACTCCCCAAAATGTGCATGTTTCCATGTGAAGCTAAATCAAATGCCTGTTTCTGTTTCCCTTCCCAAAACTGCATGTTTAGAGCTTACAAAAAAGCATTGACAGCTTGGCTTCAAAATGTTTTGCAGGGCATATATATATACAGTGTATATCTTTTCCTTCCCTCTAGATGTCAATTTAAAGCACAAGAATGTCCAATTCCATCTGAGTGGAAATGGTATAAATTTGTCATGAAAATTGAGCTTACTTTGAAGGTGCACTTGCACAAAAAGAATTTATTGCACTGATGTCACTGAAATAAACTGTGTGTCATTGAAGTGCAGTAAACATCTACATGAATTATACAGTGCAAATTTTCTGAATATGAAGAATAGTAAGTAAGTCATGTATAAATTTATTTCCTTGTAATTTCGCGAGAACGAAAAAGAATTACTTGCTTTTATTTTTATATTGCTGAAATGAATGTAAAAGCTTAATCCACAGACCATTCACAAAGAGTTGAAGTCTATGAGTCATTTTGCAATATAGAGTACTTGCACGGAATCTACGGTAATCTATAGTATGTAGAGATGGAGTTTTCATTGAGTGATCAAAACTAATCTATTTTGGAATTCCCAATTTTGGCCCAATGTTGAAGAAATCAAATTTCATATTCACCTCAAAGGGATGCAGGTTGTTGGATCATAGCCAAATGGAAAGCAAGGAATTATTCAATCATAAGTTTGATTGGTGTAATATTTAAATGTCGGTAGTGAAATCTCAGATTCATTATACTTTTCCTGTTGAAAAAACAATAGCAAATCTGCAGTTGTTTTTCTTAGGGAATATAAACCTTTCCTTGTAAGTTTTTGTGGTAATATTAGCTTCAGCAGGTTTTAGTACCTTTGCAATACAGTTGATTGGAAAATGTTCCTTGTGTAAGACTATTATTTAGGTGTTCCCCCATGTTTTCATCCATGTTACTTATAAGCACATGAAGGTCAGACATTCCTTGATAGATTATATTAGATCTCATTCTTGTGGGATGCACACGAGTATACCATGCATTGTGTGAAATGTAAATATATGTAAATGGTTATTTGTTAAATACCTGTGTGGTAGAGGTAATAAATCATCAATTTGATCAATTAGATTGCCTCCACCTCTTTTTATGATCAATGAATTCTCCTCAAATTAAAGAAAAATGGATCATTCTGATCATAATGAAGTGTATATATAATGACTATTTGCATACTCTGCCTTTAGAATTTTTTTTTACATTATATGTCACCATTGGTTGATCATTATGGATCAAATTGGGGTTCTTCATCTCTTTTGATGAATGGGTGTTGTGTAATTTATGTTGTGTAATTCACATGTGGAATGGGCATTATTTACAAGTTTTAGGATGCTTTCTTTTTAAAATACGAAACATTGGTTTTATGCTTTTTGCCTATGCACCTATGCACAAACTGACTTCAAATATTATACATCGTATTAATTTGGAAGAGCACAGTTGATAAACATTGTCTATGCACTTTAGATGTTCATCAATACATAATGCATTTTTTAAATTGGAAAATATAGCAGTATATATTTTATTGTAATAATTCACCACTTTTACATGTTCATCATTAATCATGTATTAATTATAAAGTAGAAACTTGGATTTCTGTTGATGTGTTAACTAACAAGTTGACCTCTCTTGTAGGACAATCTGGTGGTGTAGATGAAGAATTTTTCACCAAATCTTTTGAAGATGTTCATAAAGTTCAGGTAGGTATAAAAAGTAAAGGCTTCAGGTGACACAGATATGAACTAAAGGTACTTTAAATTGAGAAATGATGAGATTTTAGACAACCAGTAAGTACATTGATGATGTAAATTTATACAAATGAGTGTTGATATATAACAAAGAAGTTGAAAAAATGAACTTGGAATTTTTTTTAAAGAATATAAGCATTGAATTTTTTCATGATTTCTCATCTGAATTTGATGTTTACATGTTCTCAATGTCACAATTAACATGGTGAAAACTTTTTTTTTTGACATGCAGACTATAATTGCAGCAGCAACAAATACTTTGGTTATTAAACACAAAAGTTTTTAGGAAGATTCTTTCCAGAGTAACAGGCCATGACCAGTATTATATAAGCACAAACTGATGGGTCTATATTTCAATATTTGTTTATAAGGAGCTTTTTGAAGGTTATAAATTTTGCATGATGGGAAAACAAAAAGTTGGAACAATATCATGAAATGGCTACAGTTGTTTTCACTGCCAAAGAAGTTGTTTGGCCATGTGATTTGCAACACAGATGTTCTGCCAACTTATGATACAGTGCAACTTTCATCTTTGTCATTTTTTTTATCTATACAAGAAAGATTTCATATTATGTAAATAAAAGGGTCCAGATCAAATTAGTGCATTTTGTTCATATTTTTGCTTTCTGTGCACATTTATTGAATAAAGAAAGTGTTACTAATTAAAGAAGACTGTCTTCTGATCATTTACATGTATGTGTATTCTAGAAAGTACTGTGAAAATCTCAACTGAAAATAGAACATTTACATGACGTAAATTTTGAAATTTCAAGGTCACTAATATCTAGAAGAGGTTGATAATTTTTTATGAATATTATATGCCTTGGTTATAGATCTATTCCTCTAGAGATGTTCAGGACCACCTGTCCAAAGTCCAGTCCATTTTAGGTGACACCAGCAAAGACTGGGAGAAGCGAAATGAAGCGGTACGTACAATGTGTGTAGTTGATCTCTTGGATCAGTGTTTTAATCCAAGTAGACCAAATGAAGATATGAATGAAAGAGACATACACACACACACACAAACGATAAAATGTTGAATCATCATAATCATATGATGAGATAGAATATGATACAGAAAGCAATTAGATTGTAAGAGGATTCTGCTGATTACAATGGATGAATGTTATATTTCATGTAAAACAAATGACAGGGACAAGGTAGCTGCAATAATGTAGCCTTCTCCGATACAACTCCTTAGGATCTCCATAATGGTGCAATCACTCCCACATTTTCAATCATTTTTAACGTTTGCTGGTTTTCTTTACATAAATAAAAATTATATTTTATGTTTCTTAGTCAATATATAAATTTACAACCTGCAACTTACGATTTATGAGGCTCTATACTACCGTTTTTAACAATTTCAGTATAATCCAATTTCTCGATTCATATTTGTGCACAATGTTTGATGTACTGAAGTTTCAACGTCCGGTTGTCAAATTATTTGCATATGCCCATATAAGGTAGTGTTCACATCAATGGCCATGTACGGAGGAGAAAGCAGTTTCATCAGTATTGATAAGGTTTAGATTTGATATCAAGTTTAAAAATTAACTGTAGAGTATAAAAAAAATCTGCCACCATATGATTTTCCTTTCTTTGTTGGAATGGCTCGAGTAACTACATTTTCGCGCTGATTGTTCATTAGATCCACCTACGAGATCTCGTTATATTAAGCATGACGGAGCAGACGTAAATATTTTTCCTTGTTGTACATGATATTAAATGAAAAATACCTTTATTAGACATGTCCAAGCACAAAGTTGGTACTCTGTTTGGTGTAAACAACATTGGAGACAAATACACAGTTTTTACCAGGTTATTCATAAAAATACTTTGCCCTCTCCCAAAAACGTCGGAATAAAAACCCCAGAAAGGGCTATATTATTGCAGCTTGTAGGGACAAGGGTGTTTGATGAGTAATGAACAGGTACTAAAGAAATAACGGAAATATGATCTCATTAGAGATAAAAAGAAGGCTGTGTACTATTAAAGATGTTTACATGTGATGATATCAAATATGGTATAAGCAGAAATGTTGGGGAGGATTTTTTATTAACGAGAGTAATGAGATTCACTGATTACTGAAATTGAATATCGCTAACAATTTATTCCATTTCGGAGGTAATGGTAATCTTTCCTGGAAATATAAAGTCGCTAAGATTAGGTGTGGCTAGATATATATATCCATTTTTATGGAAAAATCGATAAATTTGGGTCTCATCAAAAATTCCATTTAAATGTATGAATATGATAATATTACATTGAGTGATAGATTCAAATTGAATTTTCAGGTGAAGACTATTCGAGCTGTGATAGTTGCCGGTGGTATGGAGTATGATGATTTTCAACAGAGTATCCGATCTCTGGATATAAGTCTAGTATCTGCTGTCAAGGATCTAAGGTCCCAGATTGTCCGTGAGACCTGTATCACACTAGCGTAAGCTTTTCTTTTACTCTGAGACTGTGTCATTAAAAGGTAACTTGTTCCCATTTAAAATATCCTGATATTAATCTCTTCATATTTCCTGAATTCAGTAGGAAAATATCAAATTCAGTTCCAGCTGTTAAAACAATATATGAAAAAATTCTGTTTAATGAATGTATGAATATTTTTTTATGTATTTTGTAGGTTTCTTTCTCAGCAGATGGGATCACGATTTGAACCTCTAGCGGAGATCCTCCTCCCTCACCTAATTAACCTCATCCCTAACAGTGCCAAGGTCATGGCCTCATCTGGAATCACCTGTATACATTTCATCATACAGGTAACAATGGCTACAAAATAGGGGGGGGGGGGGGGGGGGGGGGGCTCTCTCACAGAGCTTGAAGTGCCACATTATCTGGTATTTAAGGAATGGCCAGACATTTTCCCAATGATCGCTGCTTGGAATTAGGACAGTTGATACTAGAAAAAGATTATTAAGGAAATTTGAGAAACAGTTCATACAGGCTTTTATTTTTGCTGAAATGCATAAATGTTATGAATTTTCCCCTTTTATCTTTGCTAATTCTTGCATTCTGATTATGACTCCATATATTTGTGCCGAAACTCAATTAATTTTTGATGTATTTATAATTGGTTTACAGTGGGAAGAAAACTATGATATAGATTTTTTTAATGTATTTATGATTGGCTTACAGTATTAAGAAAACTTTATGATATAGATCTTCATTCTCTACATTTCTTGAGCATCCACTGACCTTAACATCTTTCCTCACTGTCATTTTGATCATCTTGGAATTTCATGTTTTTCTGTGGACAATACAGACTGGAGGTTGCAGGAAGTTGATTGTCTGACTTGTTAAGATTGTGTAAATTCTGATTGTGTGATCATGGACAGCTCACTGTATAAGCACATAATAAACTTGGAGGCTATTTTTAAACTGTTATGACAATAGCATTGTTTTACATTTTTGGAAATTTTAACAGAAAGTGTATTGTAAATGATTCAGTGGATGATTAAACCTGTTTTTATGCCCCTTAATTGGAGTTTTAGGGGCATATAGGTTTTGGTCTGTTTGTCTCTTTGTTTGCAAAAACTTTTAACCTTGGCCATAACTTTCAAATGGATGGTGATAGACCATTCATAGGGTTTTCATATTTCACATATGTATTCCTTGTGACAAGACTTTTTTTGGATACCTTAAGTATTTTGCTGCCATACGGATCATTAGTGTTTTACAGACACATCTTGTTGATACAAGTTTTTAGCAATAAATATGTGTTCTCCGTGTTTAACAATAAATATGTGTGCTCCGTGTTTAACAATAAATATGTGTTCTCCGGTTTTAGCAATAAATATGTGTTCTCCGTGTTTAGCAATAAATATGTGTTCTCCGTGTTTAACAATAAATATGTGTTCTCCGGTTTTAACAATAAATATGTGTGCTCCGTGTTTAACAATAAATATGTGTTCTCCTTTTTTAGCAATAAATATGTGTTCTCCGTGTTTAGCAATAAATATGTGTTCTCCGGTTTTAGCAATAAGTATGTGTTTTCTCCATTGCAGTATACCCAGTCATCTCGCCTTATACCTATCCTTACCAATAACTTAACATCCAAATCCAGTGTCATAAGAAGGTAAGCTCACCATCCGCTGTGTCTGTCTGACAAGGAGTACTATTGTGTTTTAGGGCTCAAAGGATTCTCGGAAGTATCAATACTGTTCAATACGCTCGGTTCAATGTTTGATTCCTGTCTCGGATGTTAGGTTTGATACATTTTTTTATGTCGAGTTTGGTAGTTGACATAGAGCTCCAAATTAAGTTTTTGTTCCACAAGGTCAAAATAGCAGCAGCAGGCGATTCAGCTGGAGATCCAAACAAAATTGCAGTGTTGTATCACTGTTATTAATATGACCAATGTGAAAACCATTAAACTAGTAGTTTAAGGAGTTTATAAATCAGACTTGCATTAGTTTGTGTAAACTTTATTTTGTATTGGTAGTAGGATAAAAACTATGTAAGATTTTGGACAATAAGTACATTTGATATTGCTACAAACATATGGATTTTCTTCCACAAAATTATCCCTAGCGCTATATAATTACCTCCTCGCACCAACATCCATGTAAGTCGGTAAATAGCTAGTATATAGCTTATGTATGTTGTTATAAACATCCATGTAAGTCGGTAAATAGCTAGTATATAGCTTATGTATGTTGTTATAAACATCCATGTAAGTCGGTAAATAGCTAGTATATAGCTTATGTATGTTGTTATAAACATCCATGTAAGTCGGTAAATAGCTAGTATATAGCTTATGTATGTTGTTATAAACATCCATGTAAGTCGGTAAATAGCTAGTATATAGCTTATGTATATTGTTATAAACATCCATGTAAGTCGGTAAATCATACCTGTGACAGAACTGTCATGCCACAACTGGAGATTTGAAAATTTTCAGCTGGAGTTTTGGTCTGATAACTGGAGATTTTTTATCGACATTTTTTTACCGTTTTTGTGTGTTCATTGGGTAATGAAATCATGCTACTAGTAGTTGTTTTTTTTTGTGTTACAAGTGTCTGAGTTCATAATCATCAGATCCTTTTTGTGTTGAGAACATTGATAAATCCTTTTTTGTGTTAAGAACATTGATAATTCTTAAGTCAATACCTTAAAAACCACAATTAAATGGAAAAAAACTTGTTATATTTATATATTTATTACAGAGATAACAAGTTATAACAATTATCACACTAAAATATTTGTATAATCAATACATTACCAATGGCTACGAAGTCTTCCAGAATGCTTAATTCAGAATTACAAGCAAAGTAGAATAAGCTGAACTGATTTATAATAAAAACAGGAGGGTTGTTCTGAATGAACAAGTGAAACACAGGGGAAATTTTGCTATTCTATTCCTAGTTTGAATTAAAAGGGTAATATGAAACTAGAAAACTGGAATGAAATTTAGTTAGCGTACCAAACAATAACAAATGTTCACTTTCGGTAAGTGCAACACACTTATGGTAAACCAGATGGAATGATTTTATAAAACAAGTTGCAAAGTAACAACAGAAAATGCAAGTCAGCTGAACGAAAATTCAAAGTATAAATATATTAAACTTTAATGAATATCCCGGGATAAAAAAAAACTGAAAAAGAATGGACGGGTAAATATACCGTCAATATACCTGTATCTCAAATGCTGAGGTGAAATAAACAACAAATACTTATGAAATAAATGGAATTAAACACGAAATTGTGAGGTTTGTTTTGACCGGAAACACTTTCAGTTACACAAATATCGCGAAGCTCGAGCTCGATCGGAAAATACATAATTCAAAAGACGACTTTCGATTGTCTCGGGGTTTTTCCTTATCAATATCGAAAAATAGCGCTCAGAAAATTTTTGTTGTTGAAAATTTGAGATGACGGAAGATTTTACATTTTAACGGAAGGAACGGAAGGGGGGCTCAAATTCGGGAGATTTTGTCTTCCGACGGAAGAATCACAGGTCTGGTAAATAGCTAGTATATAGCTTATGTATATTGTTATAAACATCCATGTAAGTCGGTAAATAGCTAGTATATAGCTTATGTATATTGTTATAAACATCCATGTAAGTCGGTAAATAGCTAGTATATAGCTTATGTATATTGTTATAAACATCCATGTAAGTCGGTAAATAGCTAGTATATAGCTTATGTATATTGTTATAAACATCCATGTAAGTCGGTAAATAGCTAGTATATAGCTTATGTATGTTGTTATATGTATGTCTGACTTTAAAAATAACAAATTTGAATATCTTTCAAGAAAAAAATCAACACCCATGTATGCGTTTTGTTTGTTTTATTTTAAACTGAATAGAAATGTGCTGTGAAACATGCTGGATGCTAACAAGTAAAGTATTTACTCTGGCAAAAGTTGTATTGCATTGGGCCATCCTGTATATTTTACAGTACGCTTCTGGGAAAGAAAACCCAGCGTTCCACACAAGGATTTACTTTAAAGTCTTCAATAAGTGGGCCTTCACTGCTTATGCGAATAAGAGCTACTTTTGTTGGATCTTGCTGAACAATCAGTACCAGCATTAATAAGAACACTACATCCCGAGCTTGTAATTGTCTGTGAAAATTAGCAGCAACAGTTGCCCCACTCGACTTACTGCTAATAATGCAGTCACTGACAAAGACATAACTCTTACTGTTACCGTGAATAGTCACACTTCCACGTTTGTAAGATGTACACCCAGTCGTGGCAAAATCGGACAATGGGTGTCCAGAAATGGTGGACGTTGCTGGCTGATTGGCCTCACAAATTCTGCAAAACATTTTGCCATCTCTGTATATCAACCACGAAAGTTCCTTCAACCATTTCAGGACTGGGGTTCTTCCTTTACTTTTGCATTTTTCTTTAGACAGCTACGTCATCTTTAGATGCAGAACTTTCTCCATGTGATTCTTGAATTTACATGTACTAGGATGAGGCTTCTACTTTTTATTACGGATAACTCCAAAGTGCTCTAACCCTTATTTTCCCGCCATCTTGATTGCTTTCAAACGCTGCTTTTACCGAGACTGACAAATATTTATTCAGACTTCTGATCCCGATTATAAAATTTTACTGGATGCCCAATTTTTCTCCACTTGCGAAAATGCAACTTAATTATAATCACTAGTCGCAAAATCGATTTTCTTGTCGCAAATGCAACCATTTTACTCACAACTTGGAGCACTGATTATTATTATTGAGTGGCAAGATGGTGTGATGAAGCATCTCTAATGCTCTATTTTGGCACAGACTAGTGCATTGAAGGCTTTAACTTCTAACTTTGTTCAACTCTCTGAGGAGCTTTACATAGAAATCTCCCATTGATAATATCAGATAGTGCATTTCATTTTCATTATCTATACATATTGTCTGAATTACTTGTTTCCATTACTTGATTATTAATTTGGGCTTGTTGAAGAAATTGCAAAATGGCTAAACAAAATACCTGCACAAGTGCTGTTCAAAAATGATGTAAATTCTGTGACCACAGGAGAAACACTTCTTCTGTGGCTCCATGTTTAATATGCCACCGATAGCCATAATGTTTAATATGCCACCGATAGTCATAATGTTTAATATGCCACCGATAGTCATAATGTTTAATACGCCACCGATAGTCATAATGTTTGATACGCCACCGATAGTCATAATGTTTAATACGCCACCTATAGTCATAATGTTTAATACGCCACCTATAGTCATAATGTTTGATACGCCACCTATAGTCATAATGTTTGATACGCCACCTATAGTCATTATGTTTAATACAACACCTATAGTCATTATGTTTAATACGCCACCTATAGTGGTTATGTTTAATACAACACCTATAGTCATTATGGTACACACAGGAACATATTTTATTTCATATATGACTAATTCTTTCTTTCATTTTCAGGCAGTGTTTTGAATTGTTACAAATAGCATTACAAAACTGGAGTACCCATTGTTTAGAGAAACATATTGCACTTCTTCAGGACAGCATAAAGAGGGGGATATCTGATGCTGACTCGGAGGCTAGGTTGGTTGCCAGGAGGTAAGTCAAATTATAGTTTACATGTGGGGCATATACATGCTCCTACAACATTTCTTGTTTACTTTTTGATCTTAATGTCAAACACAATTTGATACAAATTTAACTTGCACAAGATTTTCAGCCAGCAGTCTACAATTTCACTTCATTATTTCAGGTCTTACTGGGGATTTGCAGATCATTTTAGAGAACAGGCAAATATGTTAATGAACTCTTTAGAGCCAAGAGAACAAAAATTATTACAGGATCAGTGTAGTGGTTCTTCTAGTAATTCGGTAAACAGTGACCACACAGGAAAACAACGGCCTCGGTCTGTTAGCCAGGATAGGAGTACAGGCTTCGATTCAAGTACATTAGGGTGAGTTTATGAATGAGATTCAGCCCATGATAAAGATACAGTGAAACCAACTGGTGTCAATACATTATGGTAATGCTTTTGGAAATTAACAAAAGATATGTGAAAACTATGTACTTTGAAATGTGATATGCTTAGCAGTTTTACAAGATTTCAAAGGATAGTACAGGTGACTCTCGATAACTCGAAGTTCAAGGGACCTTGATAAAACTTCGAGAAATCAAGAGATCGAAATTCGGAAATTGAAGGTCCGCCGGTGTGGTTAAGATTTTACAGTAACCAGAAATGTTTACACACAAGATCATATGATATCGTTTTGACATGTTTTCCTTCATATTCGTCAGGTAGTTTGATATCAAAATAAAAAAACCTTATTTTGCATTAATAAAAACATTTCAAAGTTTATGTATTTATTTGTTCTTTAATCATGCTTAGATAGGCCTACAAAACCAAGTTCCGATGAAGCTTTACTATTGCTAACTAAACAGAACATAATGTTATGTCACTTTACCCAAAGCAAAAATTCTAACGAATGTGTAAAACGATGTTTTAGGGTAACTTTATACAAAGAACAAACTCGAGAAATTTAAGAGTCTGTAAATCTCTAAATTATGTTTAAAACTTGCCCTCTCGTCACGTCAAAACAAATTTTGGATTTTATTCATAGCAGGGTTATATATAATTTTAATCATCATTACACAAAACCCCAGTGCAAGGTGTAAACTGACCAATTAGCCAATTATATACTCAAGTGTGTCACCTCCACAAAGAAGCACAGGGGATGTTTCAACTATGTAAACACCTAATTACCCCTCTGGCATTCAACAAAATCCAGGTAAGGCCCAAGTTGAAATTATTACATGCTTGGGTAACGGTGGGTATATACGCTACCACCACTTCGAGAGATCGAGAGTGAAAAACAATGAAATATGTTTTACGGGACCCAACTTCACTTTGAGAGATCGAACGTTCGAGAGATCGATAGTAAATTTGCTTTGTTATATAGAGAGAAAAATCGGGACCATGATTTCACTTCGAGAGATCAAAGTTCAAGCCATCGAGAGTCACCTGTACAACAACTTCCATTACATGGACTTTGATGATATGATATAATTATGAACTTTGATTAAATCATTGGTTTTTCTTTTTGGTATGTTATTAGTCGTATCGGGAAGAAGAAGCACTCTCAATTCAGCTCAGCTCGTAGTGATACAGGTGCAGGTATGTGGGTTTTTTCTTTAATTGTAAAGGGCAGTAACTCCATATATAACCCCTGCCATCAGAGATGTTAGAGGAATATTCCTCTTTATAATCAATTGGAAAAAACATTGCAGCGTAACCATATTTATTTTCATTACCTTGCAGAAATTAGGTCACATTCTCTTAAATTTTCAAAAGGTAAAATTTCCCTATGCATGCATTTTTAAGTGTAAACTGTGTCAGTTTTCACAGTAGCTGGTTTTTTTTGTTGGCCTATATGATTGATGTTGTGATTTTAAATCAGTACTTTAAATTCCCTTTTATTATCAAAAGTGAAAAAAGATAGAATTTTTAGTTGATATGTTAAATATATATTGTTGTGCAAATGTAAGAAATAGAAAGACTCGAAATAATCAGAGCATACACAGAATGCATGATATGTTCACTGCCTGGTATCTTCCAACAGTCAGAAGTGCTGCATGGAATTTGAAAGAATTTAAAAATTTAGTGAAGTCACTAAATAATCTATAGAATTAGACTGATTTTTCTACTTTCTTTTTTTTTTTCCTCATGTTTATTTTTTTTATTTCATTACATTTCATTTTGCTGGAGCAAAATTGAATTAAATTGCAAAGCATTCTGCACTCAATTATATTTTTGTACTTCAGAAGCAAAACCGAAAAAAAGTTGAAAGGTGATGAAATGTAATGAAGTACACATATTGGCAATCCGTTCTCATCACTGAATGTTGTGAACACCTTTTTTGCATGATATATTTTTTTTTATCTCACATCCAGACTTGGATGTTGATGGTGCTGCACGTCACCATGGTGCAGGTAAGAGAGTCACATGACCTGTCACATGGGGTATTGTGACTTAGACGCGCTGCTTGTCACAATGTGTGGTGTGTAGTGAAGTACTAGCAATAGAAGGGCAGGGGACATTAATCTTCACAGTAGAAGGCTGAATACAAAAACCGTAGAAGCATTATATGGCATCAAGTAGAGGCACATTTTGTTAATTTTCAGATGTAACATTTAAAACTTGTACTTTGCAAACTCTAAATCATGGTACCATTTTTTAAATTGATTGTTTTTGTAAAGTTTTATTTGATTATTATTCCTATTGATGAATTTTTATTTTTGATAAGGTTTTATTTTAAGTAAATCTTAGTTTCCGATATCGGAAACTTTTGCATAGTAGGTATACTTGTATTAGACAAGACTGGAAAATCAATGTTTTAATTGATTGAACTGATACTAAGGTGTATCAGTATTAGCTGAATTTATATTAGCATGTAGCTACAGCACGTGAACGTGAGAGTTGGAAAATTTGACAATCTTGATTTGTGCTTATCAGTCCACTTTATATGAGAAATTAACTTGATAACATTTGTAATGGTACTAAGATTTTGAATTAAGTATTGGGAAAAGTTCTGCATGATTAATAATTAATATGCAAAGCAATATTGTACATATTCATGTAGTATATATATAATTTTAGTTTATTTCTTATTCCGTGTCAGTATTGTTTCTTGAGTTGCTTTCATGACCTCTTGCAGATTTAGACAAAACTTTAAGTAAGTCCGTTAAAGACCGCATAATCCGCTCTAGTAGTGCTGTTGATCTAGCAAATGGGATGAGCCCATCCTATTCCAGTTACACCACTCCAAAACGGCGGTCGCCTCAAATGGCGGCTGCTGCTAGAATGATGCCGGGAGCCACATACTCACTGCGTAAGAACTCTGTGTGTTCTGTCTCTAGCTATAGGTGTGTCATGGCTATCAGTCAATCCAAAAGGGGTGTGTCATCTGTCAACTGCATGTCATGGGTGGGATCAATTCAGCTCATTTTCATGAAGGGATGTGATCAAATTTTATCTTGCATGATTTTGAACAGAGAAGGAAATACCGAAATGGTTTTGGGAAATTGTGTTATATGCATGGAGAGTATAAATTCTTGTGCTCTCAGAAATCTAATTCACCCTGCATGGTTGGTCATGTTTAAATAAGCATCCAATGGAGGTTAATTTGTTATTATTAAATTACACACAGGCTAGTTCCATTTACACTCATTTCATTTGGTTTAAAGGTACAAACATTCTATTCTTTTTGAATTAGAAATTTAAATTGAGAGATTCTGTTGTTGTTGTTTTTAAGGATGGTCTTAACTTATTTCACAATTTAAGATTAATTATAAATATCACGAGAATTAAAAGTTGTTTTTGTTTTCTCTCTGGGAGAGCCAAATGAAAAATCTAGGAATGACATATAAACATGACACATTAAATTCGCTAAGAGCTTTAACTTATTTTAACTTAACCCGATGGCAGCTCTTCAAAAGACATTGAAGTATATGAAAACAGGATCAAGCAATTAAAGATCAGTATCACAGCAGTCTCGGAAGTACATATTTATTTGGTATTTTCCGTTCTTCTATACAAATCGAAAATTAAATTTCATGTTTACTTAATTTTAGAAAATCTGATCTATTTCATACTGATAATGGAAATCAGTATTTGCTTTTACTAATGGAACTAGAAAATATTTAAGTATTATAACCAGGTATATCAAAGACCAAAAAATTATGTTGGGGAAGTCATTGTGAGGTAAAAGCTATTTAAACAGATTAAAAGCTTAATAAACATTGCTGAGCATTAACGGAAGAAAAGTGATAAATGTGCCTTATAGGTCAAAACAGAAATTAGTGATGGTCTAGCACTTCAGTTATGTATCTGTTGTCCTGTATTTTATTTCACACACAGTGTAAATTGGTCATAAATGTCACAGTGTGGCTGTGGACCCATACAAAACATCATAAGTCTCTGGATGGAAGAATTGTTTTTTAAACTTTGAGGGAAAACAGTTAGCAAAAACTGAATATGTTTAGACTTTGGAATGTGTTAATTTGGTATGAAATCTTTATTTGAAAATCAAGAAATGAACAGTTTTTGTTGACCACCAGAGCTGAGTATAGGAGCTGTGAGACTCTTCTGACTGACTTTACACGCCCACACATCATGACATAAACATGTCCAGAGCTTGGTCAGTGGGGAATGATTCAAGATAGTACAGGTAGTGGACAGTGTAATGGTCCATGATGCCAACAAAGCCTTGTGTATTGTTAGATTAAAGAGATTAGCAAGGATTAGGGGAGAGTCAGTGTCCTGTGATCTTTAGAGAGCTCTCAGTGAATGGTGATTACCATGCATGGAGGACTTGGTTGTTTTTTAGAAATCTTGTAACCTGGGGTATTACTCTGGAGGGAGGGATGACAAGGTTGTGCCTGTATGTGTGTATGCATAAAGAACTTCTTAATATAAGGACAATTCACTGTCGCCTAGGGTAAACTTGGTGATTAGAAGAAAAGGTATACTTGTCTGTAATGGTATGTGATATATGCAAGCTTTATGGATATGCAATGGACACAAATTTAAAAGATTACAAAATAAGTTTGAACATGCAAAGAGTGGGAGAGAGTTGGAATGAAAATAGCACATAAGAAACAACTGCAAGTGAATGGATGACAGGAAATGAGACTGACTAGTGATAATCAGAAGAAAAGAATTGATTTATTGAATATGGGAACCTGTGATCGAAAGAAACGTGTCCGATTTGCAGTGTTTCCGTATGTAGTAGAAATCCCTCCTCGAGGACTGGACTGGGATGACATTGAGGAAGGGTTTTTCTCTGGTGAGGAGGAAGAGTCCGAGGAGGATTTTGTGGAAGCTGTGAAGGGTAATCCGGTCTTTCTAACAGGTCTAATAAGGAGTGTAGAGAATTGCCACTTTTGGACTTGGTTTGAACAAATGAGAGTTTTGGTATTGTCAATAAAGCTGTGGTTTTGTAATTGTCACTGTAAGAGATACCATTATCTCAATGTGTTTCAACTTGGATTTGGAAACCTCATTTTCTGACAGTTTGCTCAGACACAAGAAGTTACATACAGGTTCATTTGCTTTGGGGGAGTCTTGTAACTTCATCACATTTTCATCATTCATATTCATTGTGTGTTATGGGTATGAATCATGGCATTATGTATTTACATGTTCAGTTACCTGACATACCTGGGACAAGAAAGGTCAATGTCTAAAGGCAACAAGGTCATATTTACATTTGATGCCTGTAGGTAATGTTCAGATGGATACTCCAAAGAAAAGGTGCTTGAGATGAGAGCGACACAGATTTCAAAATATGTGCATTAGGGTACATTTTGTAAAGATACATGAAAATATTTGTCTGTGGTGTCTGTTATTCCTTAACTATGATAACCTTTTCTTACATGTAATCGGAGAATGTGCTAAGAAGATGTCTTGCTTTTTTATGTGTGGTGTATGTATGTACACAAGCATGTGAAAACTCATGGTGTATGCGAAAACTGTGGTACATTCAATACTCATATTCACATTATAAAGTTTCATAGCTACAGATATATTGGTATGTTTCAAACATAACTTCAAATTTCTCTTTATCTAGCATGTGCTGGTAGTAATTATAAATATTGAAAATATATAGTTTTTATATAGAATGAAAGACTACATTTTTCATACAGAATATGCGTGAAACTATCATAATGAATCCTATTCAGTCATTTCATTCTGTAGGTGACTTGTTGTCAGGTATTGTGGGATAGGGCTGACCCAGTTGCTTCCCCTTTCTCTCTCTATTGTATGGCTGTATCATAGTGGTGCAAATTGCTTGTTACTTTCAGCTCGACATCGCAGTAGTTCAACTCACCAAAATCTTGGCACCTTGGACCGTAATAGTCGGCCCCGCAGCAAAAATGTTAGCTCCCAATCTCAGCGTAAGTATGATGAACAAGGATTGCCTCTCCACTTTCGTGTGTGGGAGAAAGAAACATGAGTGTTTTTGACTAGAAAATTATTAACTACACATGATCAGTGATATATAATTTATGTTATTGAAGCTTGTTAAATATAGTTTTAGGGCTAGGTGCCATATTGACATTGAGGCTGCAATAATTGTGTCATTTAACTTCAAATTGTAGTGAGCTTGCTTTTATGTTTGTGTTCCTGGCTTTAAGCTCATAGCTTCCATGCTTTTTTGATAAGTTGTCTCATGTTTTTCCTCATTTCCTAATATTCTTCATTTTTGCATTGAGTTTTTCCCACAATTCATAGACAGGAATTCTAATGGAATGTTTGAATTGAAGTTTATGCATCAAGTGTATTGTGTGGATTTTATGAACAGAGGCCTGAGCAGCAGATACAAGGACAAAGAGTTGACAAGTCATACATGGATTATAATTTATATTACAGCTAATAGTAGGTCAGGCTCCCCAACTTCTAGGATTAGTTACTTAACGCACACCCAGAAAGATCCTATGACCCCAAGGTCACAAAGGAGGTCAGGGGTCACACGTAGTCAGGGAACCAGCAGAGAGGGTAGTCCAAATCGCCTACACATGCAGCCAGGTAATATCTAAACTTAGGTTTGTGAAAAAAGTTTGTTCCTGTGTAGAACAATAATGTTATATAAAATGTTATAATCAGGTTCAGTCAACAAATATCTTGTATAACTGTTCAGTGTTAATGAATATAATGGTGCTTAATGTCTATTGTGGTATTTCTGAGAATTTATATACTGGTTATTATACTTGAATCACCTTGTCCATCTGTCTGTAGACATGATCTTATATGAATATGAAGTTATGAACCTGCTATTTTGATATGAGATTTTCGAATATTCAAGGACGTTTAATGTATATTTTTTCCATTTGCAAGGAGGAATGTAATGTTATGTTGTCATGGTCTGGAGTACATCTTGAAAACCATTTATTCTTCAGTGAGCACAAATTCACTATTTCCCACTCTCCAATGTGCCCTAAAGGGGGTATTAGTCCTGTTAGTACAGTTCTAGTTATCATTTGATATTGTAGGGAGAGAAAGAAGACCAAGTGGAGGAAAGACCTTGCCAGCATCTGCCAGTAAAAGGAAGGCTGGTGTGATGGCTCAGCGCACTCTCCGACAGGGGTCTGATGTAGAGGAGGCACTAACGGATGCTCTGGTAAATGGATATCCTAGATGATGAATCTAGAGGTTTATAGGATGTTAAATGGTTCTTGAAAAATAACATGATCTATGAGGTGTGCTTTTTGCAAATGGGGGGATTAGACCCAAAAAAATTGTATATATGTGAAAGAAAAAACGAAATTACATTGTTAGAAATTCTTGAAAATTGTGCAAAGAAACAATTTCAGAGAAGTGAAAAGAAAAATCATTTACTTTCACTACAGTGATATTGGAATTTGGGTCGATGTAAAGTATACTATGATGAAAGGCATAATTTTAGCCAGAAATCCTTAGATTGGTCAATTTGGTAGATAGGGCGAAGACTTTAACAGCTATTTTTAGCACTGTGATGAGGTCAATAGGGCATAGGTATCATAGCAAATGTAAGTTTTACTGGTGTAAATATAGCAGATGTTATGGAAAACGTGGATACAGGCCATTCATTGTGAAGATATAGTTGATGAAATTACCACTTTGCCAATCCAATTTTAAGCATTGCACATTCAGATTTTTCCCACCATTTTACATATTGGTTATTTTCAGCAGACCTAGTAAAATTGATTGAAAGTAATTATATAGTTAATTGTACTTCATTTGTTTTAATTGATTTGTATTTAACATATTAGTGATCTCGTTTATTCACTTAAAATGTCTAAATAATAAAGGTACCAGTCATGAGGTCTAGAGGCTGAGCCCGCTCATTTCTTGGAATGTGTGGTAGATATCCGAGTTATCCCCCCTTTATTCTTATCCACTTCCTTATGAACCATTTAGATGTAATTTTTTTTAAACATAAGCATTAGATAGGTTGATTCGATATTTACCATATTCATGTTTTATGAGTAGCAGATTGTCATTTAGCCATCAAATATTCATATGCATTGAATGTTCTTGTTTAGCAAAGAGGACCCAACAGGCGACGCTATGATTATGACTCAGATGATGCTGCAAGTGAAACGTCTAGTGTTTGCTCGGAGAGATCCTACCGGTCAATTGGACAAACATCAGAGGTGTGTACTTCAAAGGCAATGAATTCAGAAGAAAGTTTGTAAAATGCTATAAATATCATTGATCACTAAAATTCTTAAATTTTCTTAATTAAAAGAATTGAAGAAATTTTGCTTGATTTTGATTGTAAAACATGCAACATGTAGACATCATTTTGTGTAGCCTCTGTCAGATTTCTCACAACTACTGCATTCTTGTTGTCTCACACTCCTGGATCTATATATTAGTATATAGATCAGGGCTGAACAATTTGCCCAGTAGTGCCTTCAAGCTGATTTTCAGTTTCTCGGTGTCTTTAGCAATTTCTTCTTGTGTGGTCCATTTCAGTATTATTTATGGGGATACCAGGTATTAGCACTCATGGCATGACACACATTATGGAAGAAATGTCACTGGTTTTTTTCACTATTAACAAGTGTGTGAATGTGTGCAGTAATCTAACTAAAGGAGGGCTTAGTGTCACATCATGTATTGATGGGGGCAGGGGCAAGGGAATGACATTTGTGAATTTGAAAAACATTGTATATTGATATGAGCATTTTTTGAAGAAATAAATTGATATATTCTGTAAAGCAATATTTTAAGTCAGAGATGTAATTTCCCATTAGAGGAAAAAAGATATATGTAAAAGTTTTATATCTAGTGAATTGCAAGTATTTTACACAGAGTCGCTTCAAAAGAAAAATTAGAACACAGGTAAAATATGGATAATAATCCACTTTTTGTACAAAATTCTGGATCTGCTCTGAACTTATACCAGTGTATTGTTGATGGGAACCAAAATTTTCCCATTTCCTCAAGCATGGTTTCCAGGATACATTCAGAAAATCTGTCCCACCCTATTGGGTAAATAGGCATGCTTCTGAAATAAATGTCACAGCATGGACAGTCCCCCATTTTTATCACTACAATTCAGCACTTTTAACCTAACACCATAACCTTCATCAGTTGTGTTCCTTGCCACTCTTGATTGCCATTTTCAGTTCTTCAATGAAATCTTTGGTTGCACTCTAGCAGATTTTTATTTTTCCTTTTTATACATTTAATTTGACTGAATTGAATCTGTTGAAAATATGGCTTTTTGATTGGCTTTTTTTCTTCTGCTGCTAAAGGCCTCATCAACTGATTTTGATAAATGGTATTATCGTCTGCCAACCCCAACACAGGTATCACGTATCCATAACAACCTGATGTAATGCTGCGGTAGTGCTCACTTTCATTTTTATTGCAATCTCCAGAAATATTGCACCGTAATTTTTGTTTTATGTATACAGTTTATTAATTTTATAGTGTTGTCCAAAGTATGGAAATATTTGGATGATTTGCATTAGTGTATTTCAGTGGATTTGATTTAAAATGTTGTGGTAGTAATATTTGTTTTTATTTAGCTTGTACTTTTGCTATGGAGATATGTTTGGTAAAATATCAAGATATTAGCAATATTTTTGCTTTGCAATGATTAGTTAGACTTGTGTAGGTTTTGCATGAAACAGATTTTAATTAGTATAATGAATGCTCTGATTCCTTGGTATAGTCTACGAGTAAGGATTCAATCTGTTCACCTTCAATGGTGGAGAGTACTCATGTCCCGAAGGTAATGGCTCCTAGCAAAATAATGTTCAGCAGTTTTATTTAGGCTTCTTGAATTTAATTTTTACACCAAATTTTTATTGTGTTTTTAGTTTGGTTCCAGTTTTAAATATGTTTTTGTTTTATTAAAGTCTTTGGAAATCAAATTAAGTAGTTGTTGCCCCTCTCTAACAAGTTCAAAGTAAATGTTTGTTATATTTATGAAAATAAGTTTTCATTAAAAAGGTTAACATATGCAAGATAACAGCTTTTTGGAGTTTTGTTTGGTTTTCTGTTTGTCTAAACAAAGTATTAGATTGATTGTGCATTTTGTGTTTGATATCTGTTTTTGAAAGTTTTCAATGTTTTATTTTATGATTGTGTATATTTCATACTTTAATTACAATCTTATTTACTGGTTTTCAAAGTTCTGGAGAGTAATGTGTAATCTTGATTTTGCATGTTAACTGAAAACATTATGCATTCGTTGATATAAACTGTAAATATATCACATTATATTTCAATGTCTGATAATAGTCAATTGTAATAAAATTATGAAATGACAGTTTCTGATGATTATTCTTATTTTTTAAAATTATGATAAAGCATTGATTTAAATTTTAAATCTTCAAAGAAGTGGTTTATTAGATGAACAGGTTTATTTTAGTACTATTATGTTTTCAATTTCCAAAATCTTTTTAGGATACAACGGAAATCATTGCTCTGTTAGGAAGTGGTTCCCATGGTGACAGAAAGGAGGGACTAATAGCATTACAGAATCTCTTGAGGAGTGGTCGCTTTTTAAGGTATGGTTTACAAATGTACATGTACAAGCAGAAGAAAAGTTTTCAAATGTAAATGTGACATGTTCAAGCAAAACTTCATGTCTATGAATTCATAGTAAATGAAGTTTTCACATTTGTATATGCAAGCATAACTCAAGGTTGTAAATATTGCAAAAGAATACTGCTGAAGAATGATAATAGTATCGTTTATATTTCGATTTATGGGGAATTTAGGTTTTTTTTCTGTCTATGGCAAGTAACTGCTCATAACTTTTGAAGTGTAAGTATGTTGGCTTTTATGTTATAAAGTAAATAACTTAGTATATCCTTGTGACAAACTTTTCAATGGTGCTATTGTAGTTGATCCTAGGACCTTAATGTTGACCCACTTATCAAAAACTTGAACATCTTGTAACTTCTGATCTACAAGGAGAGGGTTTTAATATTTTGTGTTGCCATGTTGACAAGGCCTTTCTATTGGTACCACTACTTCTGAACAGTAGATGGAATTTTATGCCTTTCTGTAGGTGATGTGTTGGGTATTGTTTAACTTGGCATTCCTCTATTACTTCTGAACAGTTGGTGGAATTTTTGTGACATGGACTTTCCAATGGGACATGTCATAGACAGTGTCGATCTGTAGCTGTGCTACTGCTGGTGACATTTGTGTTTCACATGCATATCTTGTTATAACGAAATGTGTAAAGCTGTTGCTATCAAGATTAGTACTGAACTTTTTGTATGTTTCTTTCAGTCGGGTGGAATTGCAGAAAGTGTGTGAAGTTTTTAATAGAATGTTCCACGATCCACAGAGCAAAGTAAGTTATTCGACGAGGTATGATCTGTCTGTGTGCTACTGTTTAAACGAGGTTTTAATCATTTCTGGTTACTTTAGGATCTGTTTCAAAGGAATGGAAAACTGAATGTTATAGTATAAAATCTTGTAATATTTGTGTTTTGCTGAAAGCTGTTCTTATGAATTTTTACTGTTTTTTGCAGGTTTTAAGTTTATTTTTAGATACATTAGTTGATTTAATTCAAGTTCATAATCAAGACTTGACCAATCAAATGTTTCCATTTTTAACCCGTCTACTGAACAAGTCTGGCCAAGACATGCTGGGTTCTGTGCAGAATCGGGTGCAGCGGGCACTGGATGCCCTTCGGTAAGTCGCACAGCTGTGTATGTCTTGATTTATATTATTTGTGAAATCAGAAGTTTATTTTATAGTAGATCTATTAGTATTATGGAAAATAAGTAGGCCTTGGTGTCAGAGGTCATTCCTCATGTAGCAGTATTTAAGTCTCAATATTTCAACTGATATTGGAGTATGTATGTTATGCTCTTGTTAAACATGTAATCTGTAACATTTAAGTAATATGACATTTATTAATCTCAAAATATATAAAAGTCAATTGAGAGAGGTTTTCAAAATAACATGTGAAGAATTTGTTTTCAGAGAAAATTTTCCCGCTGAGCAACAGTTTATTGCTCTGTCAAAGTACATCGTAGATCAAACACAATCAGCAAGTTTAAAGGTGTGTATGTACATGCAGAAAAGTTTCCTTTACTAGTAATTAATCTTTCCCATTATCATTTACATTAATGTGTTAAGCTCATCATCATTTTGTAGTCATTCGTATACCTGTGACAGCATTAATTGTTTTAATTCCTATTTACAATTACTAGCACATCATTACATATTCTAATATGCATAGTTTGTGCATAATATTGAAGATGGGGCCATCCTTAAAAAATTGTATGTTTGCTGTAATGCGACTCAGATTTTTCAGTGTGGGTAGGTAGGTAGGCTTTTTTCTTTTTCTTTTTTTTGAAAATCACTTACTATATTGATTTGTAAATGAGCAAAATTGCGATGTACACTAGGACAACACATTAAAGATTTCAAAACTAATAACTTTACTTCAAGAACTGAACTGGAGTCAAGTTTTCAATGCAGAATGTAAATATATTGCGATAAACAGGTACTGGTATATATTTATATTTACATTCTGTTCTATATAACACTACCAAGTAGACAATGGGTTTATGGTGTCTTGAATCACCATTCTCTCGTGCCAATGTGACGTCACTCAAGCTAGCTTTCAGCCGAAGGTTAGACATATTAGACAAATTTTACCATTAGTCAATAAAAAATTAATAATAGAACTTACTAAAAAAAATTAAATACATTGTAACAACTGTCTAGTTTGGGAGCGTAACGAGTTGATAAAGCGATTGGCCCACATAGTGCTTTCACCAATGTTTATGTCAATTACCATGTGATCTAAACCTAAACAAGAGTTATTCCTTAGGGCTGTTCCATTAAAACATATGAGGTACCCAGGGAAGGCACTTTAAAATTTGGGTAACCACCCATAGAAGCATAAAAATGTAATGAGGGACCACTCACAGAAGCAATTTTAGATTGTGCGGCACCACCCATAGAAGTGAAATAAATTTGAAATACACTTTTTCTTTAAATTCAATATGTATGAATGACTATTTATAACCCCTGAATAGAGGTCTATTTTCAGATGTTCCCAAGCATGATAGTAAAGAGAAGAGTATCTTGGGTGTTACATCACCATTCAAATAACTGGCCATCAATGAAGCTTGATCATAGAACCATCAATTTATTTTATCAAGACTGTCTTTCTTAAACATGATGGACTAAATTAATTTTATAAGTTTACCTGTTCATAAAAAGTCTAGTATTGTAAATGTTCAAAAACAACTATTAAAAGTTTTAAAATTGGCTAGTATTTTGAGTATTAAAAAACAAGAAAATGTGTCTCTATACATAAATAAAATGATATTCTATGTTTCTTAGTCAATATATAAATTTACAATCTGCAACTTAATATTTGTGAGGCTCTATTCTACCGTTTTCAACAATTTCGATAAATTCCAATTTCTCGATTCATATTTATGCGCCATGTTTGATGTACTGAAGTTTCAACTTCCGATTGTCAAGTCATTTGCATATGTCATATAAAGTAGTATTTACATTAATGGACAAGTATGGAAGCGAAAGCTATTTCGTCGGTATTGAAAAGGTTTGAATTTAATATCAAGTTAAAAACCGAACAGCAGAGTGTAAATTCTTTCTGCAACAATATGATTTTCCTTTCTTTGTCGAAGTGGCTCAAGTAACTACATTTTCGCGCCGATTGTCAATGTTTAGCTTTTTCATTAGATCCACCTACGAGATTTCGCGATAACAAGCATGGCGGAGCAGACGAAGAATTTTGCATGCTGTACAATATATTTAATGAAAAACACCTTTATTAGACATGCCCGAGCACAAAGTTGGTACTCCTTTTGGTGTAAACAACATGTGGGACTAATACACAGTGCAGAGTTTATTATCGGTTATTCATAAAATTATTTTGCACCATTACGGAGATCCTATGGAATTGTAGCCTCATCCCGAAAACGTCAGAATAAAAAAAATTGGATAGGGCTACATTATTGCAGCTAGAAAAAATCAAAAACCGTTTCAATGGAACACGAGCACGTTTCGTTTTCCATTTTGGACAAGGGAGATAATCCCAATTTCTGGTCGCTATAATTTTAGAGTCAAACTGGAAACGATAACCGGATCGCGGAACCTCATCGACCGAGATAAAATGAAGGCAGAAAACGGCGTTTGTTTCACATTCTACTTTCAACCCTTCCCTTCTCTTGTTGCATTCCTCTCAGTTTCGGTAAAAAATAAAGATTTTATCAAAACAACTACCCACAGATGCAGTTTTCTGGCAGTAGGTACCCACCATATATGCAATTTTCTACCAATGACAAGCACCCATAGATTTTTTTTTAATTGCCGTCCCCGGGTACCTCATATGTTTTAATGGAACAGCCCTTATTTGTATCGTGATACATTATATGTATTTTGTGTGTATTGTAGTTTATAGGTATAACATAATTATACTAAATCTCACTTTGAATGTGCCTACTGTTACACACTAAGGTACACAAGACACGGACAGCATTCAGACTTTATGAATATATACATGTAGGTATATATGGGCAATATGGAAAGGCATTGCTATTATACATTGCTAGTGTAATTATTTGTCAGTCCCAGTCGATCTTCAACAGATACTGAAATAAAGTTATCTATGACTATATTTAAATGTTTATATGTCTTCCATTTTGAAAACCTGTGAATTGTTGTTTGTCAACCAAAAAGTTAGGCACTTTTTAGATACTTGGTGACTGCATTAAAACGTCAAATGCATTTCTGCTAGGCCTATAGTTTTAACTTGCAATTGGCACTGCTGGTAATCCAAGTCCCTTACAGTGGGTATCATTTTAATTTTTTGTCAAAGTCTGTTAAAACACTAATTAATCATATGGACACGCATGATATGTAGAATCAGTGTGTGGGTTGGCAGCAACTGATGGCCTCCGAGGTCAATGCACATTGGAGATGATGAGCAGGAATTACTGTCATGAAGACAATAATTCATGAATTGACATATTTATCTACTGATACAACAGGTTTATGAAGAATATTCAATCACAATTATTCAATTTGTTCTTTTATTTTTCAATTCATTTACCGTCAGTTACAGCATATATTGCTTTAAATTGACAGTCACAGTAAATGTGACCATGGACTTGTCCACCATGTTGAATTTTTTTTTTTGGAATCTCGGATCTCGATCAAAAAAAAAAAAAAAAAACAGCTTTCAAAGTAGCCATTAAAAAATTGAGTCGCGGTGTTTTGAGTGGGTCGGTCGCGTTACAACAAACATACAATTTTTTAAGGATGGCCTGGTCTCTGACATTTTTATAGAATCAAATTTCTTTTGCATGAGAAATGCTGAATGCAGAGATTTATGATATGTATGAGAATGAACCTGGTCTTTAATCCGTTTTCTTTTTCGTTAATTTTTTGCCAACTTAGCCAAAGGTAATTTTTTGTATTCCTCTCCTACTTTCTAAGTTCCAGTGTGCTTGAAAGATTTTATGACTTTTAAAAAATTAGTAGTACTCATTAATATGCCCACTTCTTGTTCCTTGAATATTGTGTGCTCTGAATCTACTTAGTATACACATCCAATTGAAATGAAATTTACCAGTGAAATGAATCATTTAAAAAGTACATATTTGAGCAATAAGAAACAGAGGTAGAAGAGAAATTAGCTGATCTTTTGTTGTTTCTATGGTGATAGAAATTCTAATTAAACAAGCATGATGGTGAATGGAAGGAATTTTACCAATCCATTTTTAATTCATAAAAATCTTGACTTTAATGTGATTTTGTCAGGAGTTTCACCTCTAATTGAATTTAAGCAGTTTAATGATTGGAAGTTTATGTTGAAAATAAATAATTTGATAATTGATTGTGTAAACGTTCTTCAGGACTGCACTGATATTAATGTGTTTTGTACATGTACTGGAGATAACAAATTTGGGATGAATGAAAGTGATCTTGTCTTACAATTAGGTTAACTTAGAATTAGTGTTGTAAATTCCACTGTCTGCCCTCTACCTATGTAAATTGCACTTGTCTTGTGAAATGCTTAACATGTGCCTTTGAATGTTTAAAATATTGATATCTTGCTACATTTTTAGCCACATAAAAGCTCATTATAATTAAAAAATACTCTTAATCATCTAATCTCATTATCGCATATGACTATGCAGTGAAATTTTGAAAATTGTTATCTAGGCTAGCTACCATCTATGTATATTTCTTCAGTGTTTAATTGTAATGTACATGTAATGATATTGTATAGAATATATTGTCTAAATAATGTAAGACCAGTTTCACATGGGTTTTTTTCCTCCACTTTCAGGTGAAAGCATCTCTGTTAAATTTCATGCATAATCTGGTGTTAATGATGAATGATACAGACTTCGTCAATTCAGCAGATACTCGACTTGTTTTGTCTCGCATTATCAACTTCACAACTGAACCGAAAAGTGTTGAAGTCAGAAAGGTAAGTTGTAGGTTGTTGATAAACAAATATCCTGATCAAGGTATATTAATATACTAGGGATGGCAATTTTTAATCGGTTAACGAGTTACTCAGTCAGAACGGTGGTAATCGGTTGCAAAATCTGTTATGGGTTTATCGAAGAAAAAAAATTAGTATATTTATACCCCCCGAACGAAGTTCTGGGGGTATATAGGAATCACTCTGTGATAATAATAATCATTCTTAGTGAGCATTGCTCACAGTACCTCTTGTTGAATATATCTTTACCTACAAATTTCCCAATCCATTTCCAAATGCTCTGAATAGTGATATGTTTGCGTTTTCATGTATCTAATTAGTTAATTTGGAGATAATAAACTGTATTGACTTTTTGTGAGGAAATGTGCTAATTATTGTATGTTACAATAAATGCTCACTATATAGAGACCTGTACATGTATGTTACAGTAAATACTCACTATATAGAATCTGTACATGTATGTTACAGTAAATACTCACTATATAGAATCTGTACATGTATGTTACAGTAAATACTCATTATATAGAGACCTGTACATGTATGTTACAGTAAATACTCACTATATAGAATCTGTACATGTATGTTACAGTAAATACTCACTATATAGAATCTGTACATGTATGTTACAGTAAATACTCACTATATAGAATCTGTACATGTATGATACAGTAAATGCTCACTATATAGAACCTGTACATGTATGTTACAGTAAATACTCACTATACAGAACCTGTACATGTATGTTACAGTAAATACTCACTATATAGAACCTGTACATGTTACAGTAAATGCTCACTATATAGAACCTGTACATGTTACAGTAAATACTCACTATATAGAACCTGTACATGTTACAGTAAATACTCACTATATAGAGACCTGTACATGTATGTTACAGTAAATACTCACTATATAGAACCTGTACATGTATGATACAGTAAATGCTCACTATATAGAACCTGTACATGTATGTTACAGTAAATACTCACTATATAGAATCTGTACATGTATGTTACAGTAAATGCTCACTATATAGAGACCTGTACATGTATGTTACAGTAAATACTCACTATATAGAATCTGTACATGTATGTTACAGTAAATACTCACTATAAAGAATCTGTACATGTATGATACAGTAAATACTCACTATATAGAGACCTGTACATGTATGTTACAGTAAATACTCACTATATAGAATCTGTACATGTATGTTACAGTAAATACTCACTATATAGAACCTGTACATGTATGTTACAGTAAATACTCACTATATAGAGACCTGTACATGTATGTTACAGTAAATACTCATTATATAGAACCTGTACATGTATGTTACAGTAAATACTCACTATATAGATCCTGTACATGTACGTATGTTACAGTAAATACTCACTATATAGAACCTGTACATGTATGTTACAGTAAATACTCACTATATAGAACCTGTACATGTACAGAGTGTATGCTACAGTAAATGCTCACTATATAGTACCTGAGCATGTATATGTTACAGTAATAACTCACTTTAAAACCCGTACATTTATATGTTAGAGTAAATATTAAGTTTAAATTCTGTTTTGGCAATAAAATTTTTAGATTTGATAACGTTATTTGTGTTGTATTAGACTTCGAGATTAGAGTTACTGTACTAAAGGTACTATTACCTAGACATAAGGTGTTAAGACAGCTTTCTAAATCCAGAGATCCAAAACATAAAAGTAGTTCTGTAGTAGTCTCAATGCTCCATACATTGCATCCACTAATGGTTGTCAAGTGTTTCACATAACAGATCTATGCATTGTATCCACTAATGGTTGTCAAGTGTTTCACATAACAGATCCATACATTGTATCCACTAATGGTTGTCAAGTGTTTCACATAACAGATCCATACATTGTATCCACTAATGGTTGTCAAGTGTTTCACATAACAGATCTATGCATTGTATCCACTAATGGTTGTCAAGTGTTTCACATAACAGATCCATACATTGTATCCACTAATGGTTGTTAAGTGTTTCACACAACAGATCCATACATTGTATCCACTAATGGTTGTCAAGTGTTTCACACAACAGATCTATACATTGTATCCACTAATGGTTGTCAAGTGTTTCACATAACAGATGTATTTATTTTAATGATGTTTCACTTTAGGCTGCCCAGTTAGTACTGATTGACCTTTTTAACCTGAATGCTCCTGAACTGTCCATGATGTTAACGAATCTTCCCAAACCATTCCAAGATAGTGCCACTAAGATCCTACAGACACATATGCGCAGTGCTAGCCGGGACAGTCGAGACAGTGATGTGCTGTCCCCTAAAAATGTCACACCCCAACAAAACAGAAGTCGGCCTCCATCAAGGTAATTTCAAAAAAGTTTTTTATGAAGTCATTGTTTTCAAGTTTCATATGCATCAGGATAAGGGAGTTCACTTTTGAAATGGGGAAAAAATGTGAGGACACAGTTAGATGATATTAACATTAATCCAGTCTAGATGGTCTTATTGATCCCCAATAGTCCAGTCTAGATGGTCTTATTGATCCCCAATAGTCCAGTCTACACAGTCTTATTGATCCCCAATAGTCCAGTCTAGACTGTCTTATTGATCCCCAATAGTCCAGTCTAGACGGTCTTATTGATCCCCAATAGTCCAGTCTAGACTGTCTTATTGATCCCCAATAGTCCAGTCTACACAGTCTTATTGATTCCCAATAGTCCAGTCTAGATGGTCTTATTGATCCCCAATAGTCCAGTCTACACAGTCTTATTGATCCCCAATAGTCCAGTCTAGATGGTCTTATTGATCCCCAATAGTCCAGTCTAGATGGTCTTATTGATCCCCAATAGTCCAGTCTACACAGTCTTATTGATCCCCAATAGTCCAGTCTAGACGGTCTTAGAGACTCCCTAAATAGGGACTCTCATTCTCTCACCAGAGGTTATGTCTTCACTTGCAATATTGTTAATGCTATTGTACAAGATTCTTATACAAATTCTAAACAATGAGTTCAACAAATTCCACTTTCATTTTTTGAAGCCAAAATAAAGTATTTAATTAATGAAAACTGTAAAAGTGCAGAAGAACAACAGTTGAATGCATTTTCTTGTATTTCTTAAGGTAAGAAAAAGTTTACCTTTGGGATAATGGAAGAGTTTAATAGACTCTAACACAACTACATTTATCATGTAGTGCTATACATGATGTCCCCAATAATAAACAAGCACAATACTTTACTATTATTCGTTGAGCACCAATTTTCATGGATTTCATAGTTGAGTCAATCTACAAAAGCAAGTGTTAACTCATGTTTGGTGTTTCTATTTTGATTTCTAATAAAGAAACCTGTTCTGATATATGTAAATGTTTTCGGAATAATTCAGTGCAAACATTACCAATGAAATGTTTGAATTGTTCATGCAATTGCACAAATTGTGCTCAGCTTACCTGTTTTTATATTCTTATGAAGCGGAGTTTATTCAAAAGCTTCTACATGAGAATAAAAAATCTCTTGCTTGTGGCCTTCAACTTGACATTTAGACATGTCGACAACGTTTTATCTATTAACATTAATCGTTTTTATTTATATGTCGATTCGATATATCCCTGTGAACTCAAGATAAAAGACACCACAGAGTCCTCCACATCTGCTTCATACTTGGATATTTTATTGAAAATGAATATTAACAGCAAACTAAAAACTCAACTTTACGACAAACTAGATGATTTCAGCTTCTCCATCGTCAACTTCCCAAATTTATGCAGCATTATTCCATTATCACCTGCATATGGTGTTTACATCTCTAAATTTATTCGCTCTTCTGAGCCGAAGGCTCAAAGAGCTAATCATATGGCCATATGTCTGGCGTGCGGTGTGTGTCAACTTTTTGGAAAAAGGGCTATATCTCAAGAACCCCTTGGCCAATTTTTGTCAAATTTGTCACAAGGTATCCTTGGCCCAAGGGCTTTCATTTGTACTAAAACTAGGGTTGTGACCCTTTAACAAGGGGAGATAATTAGAAAAATGCAAACAAAAGTAGTGGTTGCTAAAAAATCTTCTTCTCAAGAACCACTGGGCAAATTATCACCAAACTTATGCATAAGGATGAGGATAGGTTGTAGATAAAAAATTGTTCAAGCCATCATCCTGGGTTAGATATTTTGCTTAGTATAAGGACTAGGATCATCAAATTTTGTCAGTTGATGCATCTTAGAACCTAATATCATGTTGTCTCAAAAGTAGGTCATGGTGACCTACTTTTTGAATTTCGCAGGTAATTATTATTAAATGGATTTTGATGCATATCTTGGACACTTTTGAGCCTATGATCATCAAAAGTTGTCAGTTGATGGATCATGGGACCTTGAACTGCGTCATGTGAAAAGTATGTCACCATGACCTACTTTCTGAATTTTATGGCTAATCATTTATGAATATATTTTAGGTTGTTATTTCAGATACCGAGAGGTTTAGAATCATCAAACCTTGTAAGTTGATGCGTCTAGAGGCCTCGAAACATATTTATAAAAAAAGTAGGTCACAGTGACCTACATTTTGAATTTTGCAGACATTCAAATTTCACATTTTCAATTTTAGATGCATATTTTGGACACTATGAAAGCTAGGATCATCAAACTTTGTCAGTTGATGCATCTTGAGTCTTCATAGTTTGTTGACCAAAAAGTAGGTCACCGTGACCTACTTTTGGAATTTGACATTTATATCTGAATATTTCGGATACTATTTGACTTCAATTATCAAACTTTGTCAGTTGATGCATCTTGAGTCTTTGGAGTGTGTCAACCAAAAAGAAGGTCACTGTGGCCTTCTTTTGGAATTTTACGGCTATATTTGAATACTTGAATACTATTTGACTTGTCAGTTGATGCATCTTAAGTCTTCTTCGACCAAAAGTAGGTCACCGTGACCTACTTTTGGACAGTTACATTTAAATTTTCAGGTACTATTTGACTTAACATCATCAAACTTTGTTAATTGATGAATCTTGGTTAGTGAGAATTTTTGCATGTTCTACAATGTATCAGAAGAGTGATTCTAGGCCCATGGGCCTCTTGTTTGATATGCAAAGGCTTGTTCTGTGTATGATCAGTTTTTAAATCGAGGCAGGCTACTGACAAAGAAGTTGATGTTACAGGGGTTTCAGCATTATCGTTTAAAGTCAGCATTTCACAAAGTCGTACGGTCATTATAATGATCTAGTATGCCAATATAACCTATCATTGGGTCAAATGTTGTCTGACATGTTTCATACCTATTGTTTGGCCATTCTTGGCACACGATGGTCTAGAGGTAGAGCGTTCACCCTGCATGCAGAAGGTTGGCGTTTGAATCCTGGCCGCAACAGATCTAAGTTGTTAAAACAGGTAGTGACAGTTCCATCGCCAAATGCTCTGCATCAGGTGTGAATGTCATGGGTTCTCAGAGATTACCTTAAAAACGGATGTCACAGTAGGTGTGGCACACTTAAGAACCCTCACTGCTCAGTGACCATAAGCGCCGAACATAAGCCTAAATTTGAAGCTCTTCACTGGTATTGGTGACATCTCAATATGAGTGAAATATTCTCGAGAGGGACATTAAACAAGATACAATCAATCAATCAATCTTGGCACACTGATTTTGACTACAGACTACTCCATTTACCTGATCACGACAGGTGTGACCGGTTGACAGGGGAGGCTTACTCCTCCTAGGCACCTGATCCCACCTCTGGTATATCCAGTGGTCCGTGGTTTTACCCAACTCTTTATTTTGTATTCCTTATAGGAGTTATGAGATTGATCACTGTTATCTTTCGCCTATCATTACTATGATTAAGATGTAATATTTCATATTCATACTGTGATCAATAAAATATTTGTGTGAATAAATTGAATTCATTTTAGACGAGTTGTCATCCACCATTTCAATTGCTTATAACACGGGATTAAGTTGTCATGTGATTCAGGAGCTAATTTGCAAGCGTTGACAGAGATGGAAGTGAAGCTTATGCAAGATGTCTGTCCTCTGGTGAGAGAAGGAAGGACTCTGTCATGTGACTATTTAGTATCATGGAATGTTATTTTTTCTATAGAATAATGATGCCCCATCTTACGCTGAAAGGGACCATAATTTCAACCTCTAAACCTTGATTCAGACTGCTTATCAACTTTGAGAGTGTCCCCAGGGAAATTTTTATTGTAGGCTGTTTGTTTTGTTGTTTTATGGGGTTTTTTTTGTTTGTTTGTGTGTTTTGTTTTGTTTTTTGTCGTGGAAAGTGTCCCCAAGGAAGTGCTTTTTGCAGCTTGGGTACGATCTTCATGTAAATGATTATTATAGATAATTAAATAAGTTTGTCAAATGATTACAAGTACATGTTTCACCTGTGTATGAGTAAGGTGAGTCAAGGTGACATTATAAGCATATTGGCCCCTTATTAAAGGACACATCTCGTGTTTTCAAAGTATACAGAATTATATGCATTTTGTCTTCTTATGCTTATAGAAATTAATTGTAATAGTTCGTTCGATGAAGTATTGCGATAATTAGCCACAATACGGACTTAAATCTAAGCTCCGATTTCAAAAAGCCTTGTTAATTAGATAGGTAGTCACGTGGTACAGTGACATCATATGCGACCTTCGTCGATCAACTTGTTGTGAAAGTAGTGTTAGATATTTTTTAAAAATCGGGTTTTAGGGGCCTAATTTATTTACCACGGATAACATTTATTTCGATGTTGACAAATTTCCCCAAGTCTTATATCTTTTAGCCACCAGTGCATACAAATAGCGACCCAAATGTAGCGAGGAAAGCGAGTATGAAATCTGCATAAATTTGCGAGTAAATGATGTTTACATGGGATCACTGTCTAAACACTTTGGTAATGCTATTTCTGTAAACAACTGTAATTAGCGTTGTTGCTTTTCTAAAATAAACAGTGCAATTATTATTAAATTTATTTTTGGAGAAGTTAGATAGGCCTAAATTATGATATGATTATGTTTCATTGACAACTAGGCCTACTGTCACGGGAGCATTTAAAAAAAAAAATAATAATAATAATAAAAATGATCAAACTTATCGTGAAAATCACAATACTTTTAAATTATTTTATTCAAGCTATTTGATTAATCATTATTTTTTGTTATCTACACGTTGTTACTTAGGAAGTGGGAGCGCGGCGTGCTGTTGTTGTAAACATGTACGCGTTCCTTGAAAAAAATGAAAGCATTATAATTCAATTCAAAGTTGGGAAATATCATATTTTATTATTTATAATTGAAAGTTCAATTATCTTTTATCTTTAAATTTCTTTTTTAAAACTACCAGTTGGTAGACACTGCTAGCAAAGTTCTGCCTATATGTTGTTGCAAGGTGAAGGTTAGTTGGTGAGAGTGTGTATTGAATTTGAGAACAGAACGGAAAGCATATGCTGTAGGCCTATATGTAACAGTGCGAAGCTTCGATAGAACCATTTTCTCGCAGTTTATCTATGTCTTTGTCCAAGTGCTTGTTTGAAAAAGTACAGGGACAAATTCTACTGGGTTTTTTATGGCGAAGTCGTTGTGCCGACAAAAAATATTCACGTCTTGTCCCTCGTACCTTCCTTCAAAAATTGAAAAATCATCTCTACTGACAGCAAGTACACCCTTAAACGGCACAAAACACCCCCAATGCAGTGTTATTTACAAGCCGTTAATGTGATAATTGTTTGTTTGTCAATTAAATCTAATCTGTTTATGAAATTGCTAACAACTGTTTTCAAATCTTCTCGCTCGAGGTCGCATATGACGTCACAGATAATGGCGCGTAAAATATCGAAGAAAATATGCATATCGCAAGATTTGAATTTCATTGCTATCAAACTCGAAAACTACACAAACTGTTTCATTTAAAACACATGTAAAGTAGTTTTAGGCATGAAATGAATTAATTTTGCTGAAAAAATTAAAAAGTTTAAAATGCGATGTGTCCTTTAAAGTAGTTCTTTTGTGGGCATGTCAATATGGTGAAATAAATTAAAATTAGACCTGCATTAAAATTAATGATAGTTTAAACCTAAGAATGACTGATACTTAGACTTGACTGTTTAGCCATCTTCTTTGCAGGGGTCACCATGATGAAATGGAGACAGAGAACATGAATCCAGAAGACATTTACAACTCTATCAAGCAGACCACAGCGGACATTCAGAATCTGAGCTTTCATAGTAAACTGGAGAGTTATGATCCGGTGAAGAAGAAACGAGAGTTTACTTCACAGGACAGTGGGATACAGGATTTACGGAATGACAGCCCTGATGCTGTGGATTCCAGAAAGGGCAACTACAACCCCTCCCAATACTCAGATGAGGTGAGGTTTTAGTGCATCTGATGATTTGTCAACAGAAAGTGTTCGTACAGAAGATTGACACGCATTAGTCACACTACACTCTGTAAGTGTTCAATTAGTTGTAATGGTGAGTTACACGTACAGAAGATTGACACGCATTAGTCACACTACACTCTGTAAGTGTTCAATTAGTTGTAATGGTGAGTTACACGTACAGAAGATTGACACGCATTAGTCACACTACACTCTGTAAGTGTTCAATTAGTTGTAATGGTGAGTTACACGTACAGAAGATTGACACGCATTAGTCACACTACACTCTGTAAGTGTTCAATTAGTTGTAATGGTGAGTTACACGTACAGAAGACACTCTGCTTTGTCAATCTCCGGTGCATCGTGAATCCATGTAATTGTTCTATAGAGACATGATGTATATAAACTACTAGTCATTTTCATTGATATGAAGATAAGAGTATAATTTGTCCAAATCGGCCTTTGAGTACTCCGGTGCTCTGTCAATTCCAGCCACAAAATATAATCCTTTATCAACAATTCCCTGTACTCCGGATACTGTGTATTCTGTATATCAGCCGGCTTGCAGTCCCAACTGCTATCAATTGACTTTAATTATCCTTTGTAAACCAGCCACTCGATGACACCCCACCTAATTTTCACACTCCATCTTATACAGTTTACACAAGATCCCAACTGCTCGTAATTAAATCTAATTACCATATCTAAATCAGCCACTCCACGATGACCAAACTCTAGGTATTTGGTCGATCACGCGCAGTATACACAAAGGTTGTCTCAAGGGGGCCTCAGGTAAGTAAAAAAGTTAAAATGGAGATGAATCGAATCAGTCTAGATAGAATAAAACCTGATATTTTGGGGGATGCACTTGTCAGTTGTGACAGTACCATGCAAAAGGCATTTAATAGTGCACGGGCCTCCCCCAAAACGACAGAGACGAGAACTGATGTTAAAAGACAAAGTTCAATTAATTGATGAATTCTATACATTCTTGAAATGAAACAAAATTGTCAACAATCCAGTCATGTTTCTTAAAAGCGAGGTTTCCCTTTGTGGACCTCTCTGAGTTCTCTGTCGAGTCAGACAGTGATGATACAGTTAGGTTAGCTCAACTCGCAATGTCCAGTTGATCACTTGGCATTACAGAAGTTTATGTTTCACAAATTAAGACAGTTGAAAGCGATATGATTTCCATTATAGACATTTATGAAAAGACAAATTCTAGACCAATATAAACAGGACGATCGTAGCACTTGAGGACGACGATGATGTTAGACGAAATTGACAATTTACCAACAGAAAACTGCACAAATAATTCTGAGATTTTAAACTGTTTAATAAAGATTTCAACTATTTCAAAGGAACACAACAATAGCTACCTAATCCCAATACAAGAATCTAAATCTACAACTGAAAACAAAATAATTTTAACAAACAACATTTGACTCTTTATTTCAAGAAATAAATTGATTTTGTATGTGTGAGCAGAGACATATATGTGAATATCTGTTTAAACTAGAATGTATTTGTAAATAAAACATTGACACATTCATATATATATAATATAGATAATTTTATATATTTTTGTTTTTTTGCATTTTGAATGATTTTGTAAGACGATAAAACGTTAGCAATCATTACACCCGTATGCAAAGACAGTGAATACAAGGGGAGTAACTCATATTTGTCAACATTCTGCACTCCATACTCTTTGTAAACCGGCCAATTTCTTTGGAACCACACATAGCCGATTTAGACAGATTACACTGTATATTATGATACTGCTTACTTTTGAATACAAAGACATAAAGGTATTGATTTGCTCATCAGACTCTGTTACATGTTTTTCAGGCAATGAATGGTTACAACAACCGGTCACGCCTTGCAGATGCTGAGTTAGACGAAAGTGAATTATTTAATGAAGGTAAGATTCCTGTGTATATTCTGTAATTTGCCTTACAAAACCATTTTGACAGCAACTTACCTCTTTGTGTCATAGCTACATTTCAAGACCATGATGATAATAGCAAATATTTAATGAATAGTGAATATTCTCTTCTTGTTGCATGTTCTATATACATATGTCTACTGATTAATGTTTAGTACAGATTTCGCTGAATAAAAAAGATGGAAAATACTATAGGATCTACACTTTTTGAAAATAAGAAATCCTTACACATCTATTATTTACTATCAAAATTTTCTATGATTACAAAAACACTTGTAAACTCTCGTTGACAGTAGTCTTGATAGAAATGTTATGAAATTTTCAGAAATGATAAACTGTATAGTTCTCCCAGGTTAGTTGTACTGGCCACTGTACTCTGTAGCAATGTACTCCTATTTATCTGTGTTCATATATTTACAACACATAATTTAATTCTATTTCAAATACCTTAAATCCAATCATTAGTGCCACTGTACATGATTATCCACTAATTCTCAAGTATTGTTAGATGGGGCGTATTTATAATAGTAAAAAAAAAAAAAAAAAAAAAAAAAGATGTTAGATTACTGAGTAAGTACCTCTAAAACACTTTACATAGATTCATATAAAGTCGGATGATCAGGTGTAATCTCTCTATAGACACTGTAGATGCTCTAAGACCCATTTGCTTCTTGAAAACACATTTTTTGTTGGAGAAATATGTAGGCAATATATACACTTACTGATGTTATGAATCCTGGCAGGCACATGTTATTAAAACACGCACATTGCACTCTGACTACACCTGTACTATTACTACTCTGTGTTGCTATTGAAATATACATCTGCTGTATAATACACTATTGTTTTTTACATGAATTCTGTGTAGTTGTTCACTTCCAATAAAGCATGATAATGTATATTTTAATGACATTACTATAACCTACATATAAGTATTTCCTTATAATATCATAATGGATTTTACATATTAACTACGACAGATCTAATTCATTTCTACAATAGAGATTTTTTTTTTAAAATTTTGATATAAGGTAACGTATGCGTTAATGAGTTAAAGCCAATAAAAAAAAACATGGCCAGGCCTAAAACATTATATCCATCGAATATATACATGTATTAAATGTTGACTGTGTTGACTAACAGGAACTTTTGTAGCCCTTTGTAAGTGTTTGCAACTACACAGAAGTCATTTACTCTGTCTCTAATCATTTATGTATACCATCATCTTCTCATCATATCTTGGTTATCATTGAGTTGGTGAATTAAGTCAAGATTGGCAAACAATGTATGAAAAGGAGAAAACTTTATTTTGTATAGATCCCTGGAAAGCCATTTTAGGATTTTCATGCTCTGAGCATGATGGTAGGTTACTTTCAGGTTACCTGTGTTTTCTTGTGACTTCTTGTTATTTTCACTGACTTGTTTTAACAGCTAACTTAAACTTGTGAGTCAAGTCACATGATTAGTCATGTGACCCTGCAGTGAAGGTCCCTTTATCCAGTGTATATCATGTCTAAATAATGTCTACATATTGTCAAGGAATGACGTTTTGTGTTACTTTTTCTAGTACTTTGGATACTTCTTAGTGACTGTCATTAGAGATTCATGTTTTCTGCACTGTCAAGACTAGAGTTCTCTGCATAGTTATACAAATGGCTGCAGCCAAAATATATTTTACATCTGCCATAAGGCAACACTAACCGTGTAATTTATATGCATGCTTTTACTGGATACCTTTGTTTACTTGTGTCCATATTTATGCACCAACTACAGGGAAATGTTTATTCATTAATATTCTTGACACAGCGGGATATGAATTCACATGTATATCATGGTTAGAAATGTATCATGTTCATTTTTATTTCTGTTCAGAAAGCATGTGTTTTTTCTGCATGAACTGTTTTAGTTTTGTTGAAACCAATTATTTGCTAATTGAATACTCCAGTATTTACATAATTTTTTATGAGATAATATCATTTAGAAATTTCAAAGTTTTATACTTTTAGTTTTCTTCAAGTAATTTGTTCATTCATGTATTATTATCAGTCATCACTCCACTTTGAATCACGTAAAATTTTAGATATAGAAATTCTTGAATCAGACGTTTTCCGTCTTCTTTTCAGAGTCCACAGATAATGATATCATCACAAACATTTTAACTGAATTGTCCAATCACAACAAAAGGTACAGAAAATTCATTTGTGTACTAGAAACAAATTCAAAACTATTGATCAATGAAAATTTGCTGAATATTATGGTCCACATTAATATTTCTACCTCGTACAAATATGCATATTTTACGTGTTTTGTCATAATTGTATGTTTGATTGTAGGAATAATGAACGAAAGGACGCCATGCTGTCCTTGATCAAAATGACAAGGGAGGGTACATTTAATTTCTGGGATGAACATTTCAAAACTATTCTGTTTGTTTTATTGGAGACCCTGGGAGACACAAATGTAAGTACATGTACATATTATGGATATGAAATGATTTTGTAAATCATACTTATACAATGTAGTTTAAAATCATAACGATCAAGTGAGGTGGTCCAGGGAAAGATACGCTGATATACAAGTGAGGTGATTCAGGGAAAGATACGCTGATATACAAGTGAGGTGATTCAGGGAAACACGTTTCCTGGAAATGTACAGTGCTTGTACATCAGATATTTATGAGCTTTGTTAATGAACTGATACTAGAACTATGGCTACATTTTAAAAATTGTCTTTTCAGGGACATGTTAGGGCATTAGCATTACGGGTACTTAGAGAAATTCTAAAAAATCAACCTAGTCGATTTAAAGATTACACAGAGCTGACGATTCTTCGGATCTTGGAGGCTCATAAGGATTCAGAGCGAGAAGTGGTTCGCTCCGCAGAGGAATGTGCTGACACACTGGCAAATTACTTGCCACCAGAAACTTGTGTCCGCATCCTAAACCCAATCATCAGCACTGCTAATTATCCTGTCAACCTGGCGGCCATTAAAATGCAAAACAAGGTATGGATCAATTCAACCATGCGTGCACTATTTGTCATACTAGTTCTGTAGTGAATATAGTCTATAGAATCATTGTAGGATCACTGTGTTTGCTCTGAACCAGTGACTTACTGAATTTGATGGCTGACAAAATATGTAGCAATAACCTACACATCATTTAACTGTCACCTGCTGCAGGAGATGTTGGGAATATTCTAGTCCGCTGCACACCTGTTTTGAATGGGGGTAAAACAATACAGTGCCTTCATGATCAATTTTATCATGTTTTAATAGTCCTGAACTTTCTGATTCGTCGAGATCTTATAAACTAGAAAAAATAGAATATTATATTCACCCTCTTGTATTATATTTATCAAGATATCTATCAAATCATATATCTAATGGGTTTTTTCCAAGCCTATCTATTTTGTTTAAATCAAATTTTGGGACAAAGGGAGCATAAATTGTAAATTTCAGAACTTCCTGGGCCACAACAAATTGCACATCGGTAGAAATATTTGGTCATTGAATGATCAATACCCAAACCTTTTATTTCTTGATTCTCAGTAATTCATATTGCACACAATTTTTTATTAGACTGATTCATATTTGGAGCCAATTACATGTTCCTATCCTAGCTATTTGAATTTTAATTGATTTTCACACTCCAAGCCACATGTATGTGTCACATGAAAGAAAAAAACATTACACAAACACAAACCATTGAATGAATTTGCTGACCAGAAAATAATACGTTGGATATGCAGTTTTTATTGATAGCTAAGATCAGCTAGTGCACAGGGTCAATCTGAGTGGTTTGAAATGTGACTTCTCATCTGTTAAGCACATCCATCCGTAAACAAAAAGTGTGAAGTTGTTTGGTTAGAAATCGATTGTGTACATTATATTGATCTTCTTGTATTAAAATAGCCGAATTTTGACATTTTGCTTATCAGAATATCGGTTGGGGGGGAGGGATATATAGAAAATTGTTTGGTGCAGCGATATTATATAATATTGACCGAAATATATGAATATGCGATATTAAATTTCATAGGAACTTCTGTACATGTATTATAAAAGTTCCTATGTTTTCTCATGAAAAATGCCATTTATTATTCTGCTTGATTGAAAATAATTTTAAGAAATTTAAGGTTAAAAAGTATTCTCTTGCAAAAATATTTGTTGAGAAAGTTTATTACATGTCAAGTCTTTTGTTTTCAGGTCTTAGAGCTATTACCCAAAGACACATTAGAGGTACAAATGGGAGAAATCATTCCTGGATTACTAAAGGTAAGCTTGATGTGTCCAAGAGGAAGAGGTACTTTCTATACATACCGCCGGTAGAGGTATCAGCAAGGAATTACGGTGAAACTCGAATATTGTGAATATAGCAAAGTTAAACTGATTTCCCAGGCAAATTCTTTATATATTCTATGTAAAATGTATTTGTCTCTAATAAACATGGATACATCGAATTTACGCATATAACGAAGTAAATTCCTGAATTAAAAATGAACATAAAAAGCAACTTTTAAAACAAAGTTTTTTTTTATTTTGAAACTTGTGACTTTTAAATTCTTTTCTTTTGTCATTGAATCCACACACTTCTTATGAATTTTCTGTTAGTACTTTTTCAAAAGGGGTTTTTGACACAAAACATGTCTAGCAAATATATTGTCGGTATTGTTTTCTATTCTTGCTAAGGGTTGTTCCATTAAAACATATGAGGTACCCGGGGACGGCAATTAAAAAAAAATCTATGGGTGCTTGTCATTGGTAGAAAATTGCATCTATGGTGGGTACCTACTGCCAGAAAACTGCATCTGTGGGTGGTTGTTTTGATAAAATCTTTATATTTTTTTTACCGAAACTGAGAGGAATGCAACAAGAGAAGGGAAGGGTTGAAAGTAGAATGTGAAACAAACGCCGTTTTCCGTCTTCATTTCATCTCGGTCGATGAAGTTCCGCGATCCGGTTATCGTTTCCGGTTTGACTCTAAAATTATAGTGACCGGAAATTAGGATTATCTCCCTTGTCCAAAATGGAAAACGAAACGTGCTCGTGGTCCATTGAAACGGTTTTTGATTTTTTTTTCTAGCTGCAATAATGTAGCCCTATCCAATTTTTTTTTGTTCTGACGTTTTCGGGATGAGGCTACAATTCCATAGGATCTCCTAATGGTGCAAAATAATCTTATGAATAACCGATAATAAACTCTGTGTATTAGATCTAGTCCCAAATGTTGTTTACACCAAAAGGAGTACCAACTTTGTGCTCGGGCATGTCTAATAAAGGTGTTTTTCATTAATTATTATGTACAGCATGCAAAATTCTTCGTCTGCTCCGCCATGCTTGTTATCGCGAAATCTCATAGGTGGATCTAATGAAAAAGCTAAACATTGACAATCGGCGCGAAAATGTAGTTACTTGAGCCACTTCGACAAAGAAAGGAAAATCATATTGTTGCAGTCTGCTGTTCGGTTTTTAACTTGATATTAAATTCAAACCTTTTCAATACCGACGAAATAGCTTTCGCCTCCATACTTGTCCATTGATGTAAATACTACTTTATATGGCATATGCAAATGACTTGACAATCGGAAGTTGAAAGTATTTGATGGAGAGTGACCCAGATAGATTGTCAAGCTCAGATCTTGCACCTATCAGTAATCTTATAGGAGTAAAAGAAGACAGAATAGTGAAGATGTCAAAGAAAAGGAACGTAATAAACTAGAGCAGAAGAAATTGTTACATGTAGATAGTTTTAAAGACAGTCCAATATTGTTACTAACAATTGCTGAGTTAATGGTATTGCACACACACTTTCAAAAGCCAACACACACTGGAAGAAAATCTAAGGCAGACTTTTTAGTTGTTGTGGACAAGGAAATCAAAAGTAGAAATATATCTGATACTTCTTTATATGAGACACTGGAAAAACTTTTCCCTCAAAAGTATAGGAAGTCAAAATCGTGACATTGAATTTCAGAGATTTGCAGCTAGTTTTACTTATTATTTTATAGACATGGTTTTGAATTCTAGGTATTTGTTACCGATGTATACACAAGTCAGTGACTTTTTTAAAGCAATATGCAATGGCCTTTCTTGAACAGTCATATTACAATTAAATTTGACAAATGCTTTATCCAATTTTTGAATAGCCATTTTTATAGAATTTGTCTTTGTCAAATTGGCAACTTATTCGGATTGGCATTATTATTTTCAATTTTGTGTCCACCCTGGGTGATTTGGTATGTAAAAAAGTCGGTGATTGTTGTGTAGCATGCCAATTCAAATAATTGACTTAATGTTGGAGTATAAAGTGCCAAAGTTAGAGTTTGGACAATCTATATAGTTTTGGTTGTGCAGTTTTTTGTATAAAGATTAGAACTGTATTTTGTGTTGAAGTTTAAAGAATATTTTTCCAATCATTAAAACTTGTTCTACCTGTTCATATTAGTATTTGTCATCTTATGTTGAACTATGACTACAGAATTATAGATTTTAATGGGGTTACCGAACACCATTACTAGCATAAATTTCACTCATTTAATTTTTTTTAAAATTTCGTTTATACTCATATACTTTGACCAATGAAGGAAAATTTATATTAATTTCAAGAAATTTCAACCACACATTTTCATTTGAATAATTTCAATAGATATATAAAAATTTCATCAAACAAACTTTTGATCACTGAGATGCTCTAAATTTGATATCAAATCGAATTAAAAGGTTTAGCTGATTTTTACAGAGTTATTTCCTTTGGGTGTTGGGTACCACCTTAAATACACAAATTTGGAGAGGGATATAAAAGTCTTCAACTGTCAGAAATGGATCAAGTCCTTCAGCTTTTTATTATCGTTTTCCCAAAAAAGTTGTTATTCTATAGCATTTGGACACTCTCTAAAATCAACTTCATTCAGTGATGGCTGTTTATCAAACTTGGTACATAGTTTTTAGAATGACATAGAACCCTATTATTTTTTTTTTTTTACAAAGGTTAAGATCACAGGATCCAGTTGTCATTCCATAACATCCTTGTGAACAATGCAATGACCCGTAGTGTAACAAATATCAAAGACATCAGTGTCGGAGAGACACATTTTCTTGTTTTTTAATACTCAAAATACTAGTCAATTTTAAAACCTTTAATAGTTGTTTTTGAACATTTACAATACTAGGCTTTTTATGAACAGGTAGACTTATAAAATTGATTTAGTTCATCGTGTTTAAGAAAGACAGTCTTGATAGAATAAATTGATGGTTCTATGATCAAGCTTCATTGATGGCCAGTTATTTGAATGGTGATGAGACCCAAGATACTCTTCTCTTTACTATCATGCTTGTGAACATCTGAAAATAGACCTCTATTCAGGGGTTATAAATAGTCATTCATACATATTGAATTTAAAGAAAAAGTGTATTTCACATTTATTTCACTTCTATGGGTGGTGCCGCACTATCTAAAATTGCTTCTGTGAGTGGTCCCTCATTACATTTTTATGCTTCTATGGGTGGTTACCCAAATTTTAAAGTGCCTTCCCCGGGTACCTCATATGTTTTAATGGAACAGCCCTAATTAAATTTGCATGTTGATTGCATTTATTATTTCCCTTAATTGTTCTTAATTAAACCACCAACATTAGATCATTTCTGGTAGCTCTTAGTTTATAGGCCTAGATGATTTATTTGTTTACCAAATAAAGGTAAAGGGAATACTTGAAGACTCAATGCCGACCACTTCATTCTGTCCTGTCTTCTCTCTCTCCACCCCCCCCTCTTTTTTTTTTTTACCTTTTCTCATTCGGGGATGCTTTTCAAATATTTTTCATCATATTGATGTTGAATTATGATAGCTCTTGCTCAAAAAATGTTAAAATAGAAGTAAAAAATTGTATTCTACTGGAGATATTTACTTTCTTTAATTTTTTTTTTTTTTTTTTTTTTTTTTATTATTATATATACATACATCTCACTACTCCATTTCAACATTTAGAGTTTCCCACGATATTTTGAGACAAGAAAAACATTCCTGACACTTTTTTCGTAGCTGTGTGATTTTAAGAAATTTGTCCACAAAAAACTTGCACAGTCTACTTACTATTGACAAATATTTTTCAAAGACATCTACAGACTGTTTGTATGCCGTGATCATATTTTGTTGAAATTTTTTTTTGACATCTGGCCATACATGTACTTGTGTTATGAAAGCGTATTTGGCAGCAATTTTATACTTTCATTAAATAATCCATTGAATTAAATTAAGTTTGTATATTCCTTGTATGAAAATATTTCTTCTTGAAAATAGAGGCTTTAATTTCTCTTAGAGATATTACAAACGCATGTATATTGAATGCTGCTTCATTTTACAACTGTATACATGTAGAACAAATCAGATTTATGACAAATTCGATATAATCAAATTACGAATTCGTTATAAATGTACAGCGAATTGCGATTATAGTGAATTTTTATAGAATGTCCACAGAAATTTGCTTTCTCAGAGGTTTACCGTACCTTACTATCTATCCAGGTGATACATTTATATACATGTATATAAGTTGGGAAAATAATTAGATTTTAGATGTTTTGCATGTTAATTGATAAATATATCACTTCTGCTCAACTTTTGGAAATCTATTAAATTTCTCTTTTTGATTAAATGCCTTAAGATTTTTGGATTTTGTTGCTAGGGATACGATGACCAGCAGAGCACAGTTAGGAAGTCTTCTGTCTTCTGTTTGGTGGCCATTTATCTCAAAGTTGGAGAAGGTATCTGGAATCACCTCACCAAGCTCAATTACAGTAAAGTAAGTCAAACTTATTCTAAATGGAATATTAACTAGATTTGGCAATTTGTAGAGTAATTCACAACGGAATAAACAGAGCTGTGGTTTGTACAGTACCGTATATACTCACCTGTAAGTCGGATTTTAGGGAGCTAAAAATTGGTCCAAAATTCTATATCCGACTTAAAGGCGATTCCTAAGAAGATAAGCATTTTTCTTGATAGCGAAATGTATAGTATTTTTTAACAACTTTGTACTGCGATGATTATCATGATTAACGTTGACTTAAAGTGTATATTACTGAAATTGATTTGTTGATAAAATGAATAAATATCAGCGCATATCACAAAATATTATTTGAAACAGGTGAAATGTTAGAGCATTGGTTTGAAATTGTCAACCGATTCTTGAAAAAAGTTATACCAACTTATAAGTCAATGGCAAATGCCTCCAAAATAGGCTACAAAATATACAACCGACTTATAGGTGAACCGACATCTAGGCGAGTTTATACGGTAATTCACAGACAGAGTAAACAGTGCTGTGGTTTGTAGAGTAATTCACAGACAGATAAACAGAGCTGTACTTTGTAGAGTAATTCACAGACAGAATAAACAGCTGTACTTTGTAGAGTAATTCACAAACAGAATAAACAGAGCTGTACTTTGTAGAGTAATTTACAGACAGAATAAACAGAACTGTACTTTGTAGAGTAATTCACAGACAGAATAAACAGCTGTACTTTGTAGAGTAATTCACAGACAGAATAAACATCTGTACTTTGTAGAGTAATTCACAGACAGAATAAACAGCTGTACTTTGTGGAGTAATTCACAGACAGAATAACCAGCTGTACTTTGTAGAGTAACTCAGACAGAATAAACAGAGCTGTGGTTTGTAGAGTAATTCACAGACAGAATAAACAGCTGTACTTTGTGGAGTAATTCACAGACAGAATAAACAGCTGTACTTTGTAGAGTAATTCACAGACAGAATAAACAGAGCTGTACTTTGTGGAGTAATTCACAGACAAAATATACAGAGCTGTGGTTTGTAGAGTAATAACAGTGCTGTACTTTGTGGAGTAGTTCACAGACAGAATAAACAGGGCTGTACTTTGTAGAGTAATTCAGACAATAAACAGAGCTGTGGTTTGTAGAGTAATTCACAGACAGAATAAACAGTGCTGTACTTTGTGGTGTAGTTCACAGACAGAATAAACAGAGCTGTACTTTGTGGAGTAATTCACAGACAGAATAACCAGCTGTACTTTGTAGAGTAATTCACAGACAAAATAAACAGAGCTGTACTTTGTGGAGTAATTCACAGACAGAATAAACAGAGCTGTACTTTGTAGAGTAATTCACAGACAGAATAAACAGCTGTACTTTGTGGAGTAATGCACAGACAGAATAAACAGAGCTGTACTTTGTGGAGTAATTCACAGACAGAATAAACAGCTGTACTTTGTGAAGTAGTTCACAGACAGAATAAACAGTTGTACTTTGTGGAGTAATTCACAGACAGAATAAACTAGTGATGAAACGATTGTCGCCGATGATCGATTGTCGGTCGTTCAGAGACCTACGATGCTACTAATCGATTACAAAATAAAAGTCGCTGACATCGTTGACCAAACAAAATCCGGAAATCACTTCAACTTTGTTCAAATTTTATTTTCTGTATGTCAAACCCGATCAAAAATAAGCAAACAAAATGGCGGGAGATATGAAGGACGGTAACAACAATGACATTCAACAGTCAAATAAAGGAGCCTATCTCTGATATCTTTGATACATTGAGATTATAGATAAATTCCATCACTTGATATATTGGAATCCTGATTTACTTACCTGTGAACAAATGAAACAAAAAAGAATTCAAATGTTGTTTCCATACATTTAATGATTCTGGTACATCTAATTTGAGGAGAAAACACTTAAATGCCAATTCGGATTATAATCGATTATTAATCGATTACTTGTGTCCGATTATTGTCGATAATCGATTATGGTTTTTGGTCCGATTGCCCATCACTAGAATAAACATAGCAATAGTTGTGAAAGTAGTAGGCTAAGGTATTAGAAATAGGTGTTGAAAGAATTTTACTGAAAGAGAAAGAAATAAGAAAAATAAGCATTGAGTCCCATCATTTTGACCTATGTAGATAGAATTATGTTTTTAAACAAAAAATATGCTCTTGATATTCACCTCAAAATGTAGGCAACTCATACCCCAAAAAAATCCAAGAAAAAATTTAATATTTGAAATGAAAAAAAATAATCTTGAGAGTAAAGCAATAAAAAAAATTTTAGTCGGGGTAATTTTTTCAAGGTTGGTCAAAACAATAAAATTTGATTGAAGCCTTATCTAATGATCTTGTCCATATCAGTGAAAGATAAGAATGATTGTGACCTAATTCTATGACTTTTGTAAAAACATAACTCATCCAGATATTTCACTCAATAAGATGAATTCTTTCAACATCTGATGTAAAACAAAATTGTTTTGAACGGCCTTCATACCTGTAATAATCTAGATAGGCCTGTGACATTTAGTGCAGCTGATATAAGCTTCCGCAAGTGTGTGGGAGGAAGGGGAAGTAACTGTTCAATGTTAAGATAAAGCAATCATTGGACTTCCTGTTCCTGCTGAGAAGAAAGAATTCTGGGGAATTTATCTCTATGCATTCTGTGTATTCCATATTGACAAGACAAGGGAACTCACTCCAACAGCCTTGAGATAAATTATTTATGTTGTAATTTTGCTCTCTGTAAAGATTGATTTGAGGAAAGCATATTTTTACTGTTGGTATATGAGATTTAAAGGGGAATTTAAAACACATCAAAATTGGACTGTAGTGTCTGAAAAATGATTAGGTCTTGATTTATATATGTCTAATCACTGTGCCAGGTTGGTTACACCCAAGCATAGGAAATAACAAATATATCACAGCAGAAGACATAGGATTTTAGAAGTATATAGAGATAACCAGTTGTGAGTTTTTATAGTGATAAACACACAGATGATGAAGATGTACTACTGTATGAAATATTGCTGTTGGTGTTTAAATGATTTGGATGTATTGTTTGTAAATTGCCTGAAAATATTTTTGCCTTGGTTAATGAAATTAGAATAAATTATACAACATATAGCATACAATAATGTTCTAAACTTGTTATCTTATCACAGACATTTGCATTGTGATGTTTTCGGAATAGGAAACATGACTATACATACATGTATGTGTACAACTGTACCATTTTTCATGATAGACTCTCCAGACCCCCAGTACTGGTCTATATTCAAGTATGAGGGCAATACAGAGTGTAACATGAAATATTGTCCCTTTTATTACTCTTATTATTTAGGTATATTATTGACAACATATGCTCTCTCTTCATTGGTGTATGAGTCAACTTCAGAGTTTGTAAAATTTCATAATGGATTTTTAAAAATCCCATTTTTACAAGGTTAACCTTGCAAGAAATGGAAATTTAATTGCCCTTAGATATATGAATATTGCTTTGTTAATCTCTTTGGTTGAATTCAAGTAAAACTTCCATCTCTCTTGCATAAATTCACACAAAATGTTTAATGAGCCTTTTTACACTTTGAACATCTCTTAATATGGCTTGACGATTTAGTGCATTTTTATTTGGTATCCCATTTATTTTGAATTTACAAGTAATATAAAAGTTAAAGCATTTTTTTTTAATGCAAACAGATTATTTGTATAGAGTCTTGATTTCATATTCATTTGATTTTGTATTTTTATTTTTATTTTTTAGATGTTTGCAGGCTTTGAGATTTTCACTAAATTCAGAAGATGTTATCTGACACATGTGTTAATCCATCAAATATTTACATTCAAAAACAGATTTGCTGTTAATATATTATATATTAACTATTAGTTTTCTTTGACTTTAAAGATTTTTATGTTATTAGTTACTCTTTGTAAATGTTTCTCGGGTATCTGGTAAACAATATAATACCAAGTTTGTAAGTTAGAGAATGAGTTTGCCTTCTCTTAGGGCATTTTTAAAAGTGCTTATTAGGAATGAACAGATAATGAAAGTCATTTGTATAATAATCTCTATTGGCCAAAGATGAAATACTAAATATAGCATAGCAATTTCATGTAAACAAAATGGGGTTTTATAATGTATGTGTGGAGTCCTTCCCATTTACGCACTATGCTTAGTAAACAATATATTTGCTGTTGTAATGACATTTTTAGCCGAGTTGCAACGAAGTTGAACTCGGCTATTGGTTTGGTGATGCGGGCGGTTGGGCGTCAACAATTGGTTTCCGGATGATAACTCGAAAAGTTTACAATCTAATCAAATGAAACTTTGATATATTGTTGGGTACCAGATAAGGAAGACCCCTATTGATTTTGGAGAAAAAAGGTCAAGGTCACAGTGACCGAAAATAGAATGAAAATTTCAGAAATATTAGATTTCCGAATGATAACTGATAAAGTTTAAATCCGAATCAAATGATACTTAAAGATATTGTTATTTACCAGGTAAGGAAGAACCCTATTGATTTTGGAGAAAATAGGTCAAGGTCATAGTGACCAAAATAGATTTAAAATTCAAAAAAAAAAAAAAAGGTTTCCGGAGGATAACTCGAAAACTTTTAATTTGAATCAAATGAAACTTGGATATATTGTTGGATACCAGCAAAGCAAGGCCCCTATTGATTTTGGAGGTCAAAGGTCAAGGTCACAGTAACCGAAAATAGATTGAAAACTTCAGACAAATATGGTTTCTGGACAGTAACTCGAAAAGTTTAAAACTGAAATTAGTTCTTCACAATTATAAATATGCCACATCATTCCTGACTTTACAATGTATCCCATGCAACTCGCCTCATGCACCCCTGGGTGTATATACTGATTTTCTAAACTAAACTTGATGTGTTAAACGTTTGCAATCATAACTTCTATGTCATTTCCATAGGTGACTATTGCTCGAAAATAAGGGGGGGGGGGGGGGGTGCACACACCATCCATGCTGCGAATGTTAATATATAGTGAATATCTAGTCCACTAGTTTCCTACTGTACAGTTATTATTGAAATATGGAATACCAATGTATGTACTTTACTATTGGTGATCAGACTCATTCTTCATGAAATGTTCACATCAAGACAACATGTAAAAATGATGAATTAAATATATTTTCACGAATAACATTGCAGTGGCTTGTGTTAAGTACTCTGAATTATTATTTTTACTATTCAAACAATTACTAGTGGTGATATGTTACTGATTAAATCAACATTAAAGCATTAAAAACACCATCAAATGTCACAATGGGTAAGTTGCACAGCAAGAAAAAAATTCCAGTTTTAGTATGTATGTATGCATAAGTTACACATACATGTAGACTTCAGAGTCAAAATTTTACTTCCCAAAAACCCTGACTTATATATGTGAATGCATATGGTACTAGTCTTTCACCTTGTTGATGTTGCCAAAGTAAAGCCATATTCATTTAAATGCTAGAATTCACATGTGTAGGGCTAGTCAGTTTTGATTATAGATTTATTATGCCCCCTTCATTGAAGGAGAGAGGCATTTTGCACATGTTTGTCAGTCTCCCACATTTTGTGCAATTGATAACTGGAGAAACTTTACCTCACAGACTTCATACTTGATTCACATCAATGTCCAGTTGATCCCTGTTGCTTAGCAGGTCACTGTTCAAGGTCAAGGTCACTACCAGGTCAGACAGGTTTTATGCATCTCCAAGATTTTGTACAACAGATAACTGGAGAATGCTTTACTTCTCAGACTTTATACATGGTAGGCTGATACACATCAACATGCATATGATCCATATTGCTTGGCATACATCCAAGGTCAATGTCACTACCTGCATCTCTAATGGCCTGTATCTCTAATGGCTTCATTTTTTGGCTTATTTTATGTAGTATTGTACTATTGCACAACACTGGGTAACAATATCTTTGGAGGTAACTAAAATTCTGCTCTTTTCAACAATGAGTATACTGTTAGTCCACCAATTCGGCTGGAAGTCCTTTTAAGGTATTCAATGTATAATGACCATATTTCATATATAATAAATGGATGGTGGAATATTTGTTATCATGGTATCATTTTGAAGGGTTCATCAAATAAAAATAATCCACCATAGGAATTTTCAAAATTTTGTTTTCTGCTTGATTTATTTCACCTAGAATTTAACATTGAAGTATATGGAAAAAGCATGTTTTATTACAATATTTTAAAAACAAATTATATTTTCATACTAATCTCTTGGTAGAAAGTTACATATACTTTCTTTTTATGAATTTATGAAATAAAATTAATCATTGACCACACACATTTTTAGAAAATTAGATTTTTCTTATTTTTACCAAGGGCAGACAACTCTTAAAAAGGTCAGCTTCTAATCATTTACCACTCATGTGAATTTCATCTGCTTCACTTTCATCATTATTTAACAATAAACTTTTATGTTGATCTAAATCCTTCAAAATTGTTCATTATCCTTTCATTATACATGGAATACCTTAACAGATTCTAAACTGTACTTTTGTGAATAGAGTCCATTTTCTTTTTTTCCAAGTACATCTAATTCTTCAGAGTATATAGTGCTGTATGCTGTGATTTATGGGAAAGGGGGGGGGGGGGGGGGGTGGCAACTTCATCTGCTAGAATGTATTTGATACATTTTATGTCATACAAACCAAGAGGATTATGAGAGAGTTAGGTATATGACCATTATTTGAACACTGGCATGACAGACCACTGTAGAGCCACACCAAATTTACTGTAGGGGGTGATTTCCCAGGATACCTGGTAAATTGATTACGATGAATAGTTTTAAAGAATCTGTCAAACCTGTGTAATTCTTGGCAGAGAGGCATTTTACACCGTAAAATTGATTTGTACTTTTTGCGTAGATAAATTGGTAAACAGAAGGGAAGTTGTTTGTTTTAAGGAAGCTGTGAGGCTTTGCTTTAAGGGGATTGTTTTCTCTGAACATCTAGGGAGGTCAAAACAGTGAAGTGGTGTTCTCAAATCATGTCTCTTGTTCTGAACAGGTTGATTATTATCTGCTGTAGAAGCCATCCATTTCATGCATTGTAAATCACTTAACAACAGAAGTGGGCAATGGTCTCTCTGGAATTTAATGTGAGGGATTCAAGATTAGAAAAAAGTACATACAAGTTATAACTAGTATTCATGTTTATCTAAAATGAAGGTTTTTTTTTTTTTTACTCTTTTAGTTGGTGTTTCTTTTTCATTGTACTTGATAGTGAATATGGAGTATTTAAAAACAATTGGATGTGTTCAATATTATCATAAAATCATTGAATAAGCAGTCATTGGCTTTCCATATACTTTATTTAAAGATGCTTCAAAGTGAGAGTAAATGGTGTTAAGCTTACTGGCATACTGTTCTCTTGTTTTGCCAGAATTATCATACTCCCATCATCTATTATGATGTGAAATCAGCATGGGGTACACATCTTTTGTCAAATTTCATCATGGTGCCCTTGTGTTTGGGGGGAAATTTGCACAAAGATGAAATTTTGTCAATGAATATTAAAATGCATTTTATGAAGTCTTGAGGAGTTCAAAGTGATCTGTGAAGAGATTATGATCAGTGTTTTTCCTCAAAGTTTTCATGCCATATTCAGGTTTAATGGTGCATTCTATCTTTTTATTGCCAGCCCTTCAACTTCAAATACCAAATGAAATTGATTGCAGCACGGGGATATTTTTCTTACCTGTTAGCTTCCAGTGATTAAAAATGAATAACTTCCCTTTCTGATAGACAAAATCACCAAGAATTCCAAATATTAAATGTTTGACAGTATTAATCACTGTCTTGACTAAAAATTTATTCTGAAAATAACTTCTGATAACAGAATTATTTTAGTTCTAAGTTTAAAGAGGCCTCTTGTAACAAAACAAGCTTGTTTATGGGTCTTCTTATTACCTCTATCAAAGCAATGACACCCGTGTATCTCTTTTTAAATTTCAGAAGATAAGAAATTATGAAATTATGGTCCATTATTGAATACAGGTTGGGTATGACATATCTCATAAATCTGAGATTTTCGACTGAGATATTTTTAAAAAATTATGGCGTCTGTAATTTAAGTTACATTAATAATGTGATTTGTTGTTGGATTAGCTAGTGCAAGCTATTACTAAGGTTGATGTATAGTGGTGCTTATCTAATGGAAGAAAAGAAAACCTGAGAAAACTTCACTTGCCTTCTCAATTTGTGAAATCATTAGATAGTTTTGTCTATTGAGGGTAGCATTTCGTGGTGTGAGGTATGAATAGTAACGTAAGCTTTATTTTGTTGCTAAATAACAAAATATAGGTGTTAAGGTCATTAAAAAGTTGTGATTTTGAATTCATATTGTGTGCACCTTAAAGACCAAAGAACTAGAACAAATTTAGAGATACTGAACTTGTTCAGTCTCCGATATTAACCATTTGGGGGGGTATATATAGTTCGTGGTTTGATTGTCCGCAAGAACTTTAACCCAGGCCATAACTTTTGAATAGATGGTGATAGAGCTTTTATAATTTACATGTGTTTTACTTATGACAATACCTTTCTTTTGGTACCAAAATCTTTGTCCTTGCAACCTTGACTTTTGGGTTTGACCTACTTCTCAAAAACTTTAACCTCAAACAAAACTTTTGAATGGCTGTTTCACATGTGCATTCCTTTTGATAAGAACTTTTATTAGGTTGCAACATGTTTTAACTCATGACCTTGACCTCGAGGTTTTGCCTACTTTTGAAAAACTTTAACCTTGGCCATTATCAACTTTGCTGCTATACGGGGGCATTAATGTTTCACAAACACAATCTTGTTTATATTTAATATTTTTCATTTTTCATACTTTGAAAAGGGGAATGAAACTTATAATGGCAATGAGTTTCAGATATAAAGTTATTTATATGATAAAGGTGGCTCATTACACTAAAATTTTATGTAATGGCTCATTTAAGTACCCCTAGGAAGCATAATTTCACCATTGAAAGAATGATACAAGCTATCAATTTTTTGGGCATTTTTTCCATTATGATAAAAAAGTGCCCAGTTATGTTGCAAATAAAGAGATTTTAAAATCCAACTTCACTTTGATTTGATGCATGATATAAATGTCTAATCAAACCTGTGACGAACACTCGTGTAAATGTTCAGATTTTTTTAATAAAAAAATATTGATGAAAATAGGTTTTTTGTTAATATTTTTTAAATCTATTATCAAAAACCTTCAAGAAACAAAAAGATGTATTTGACAAATGTATTCTAAAATGAAATTGCAGTTGAATGACCAAATTTAAGAAATATCCCTATTACTTAGATTTGAACCAAATGAGAGAAAAAAGTACCAATGCTGATCAAATTTGTTAGAAATTAATTACTAAAATAATCATATTGTTTCTAATTGCATGCACTTTTCAGTTTTTATGATTACAATTGTTCTCTCTAACTACTTTGTCATAATTCCAACCGGGGTTCAAATTTTGAAAATTGCAATATTTCTGAAAGTTGACCATTTATTTCAATTTCTTTTTAGACTGCATTTGCCCAATATATCTTTTTTCTAATTGACATGTTTTTTGAAGATTTTGGCTGTAGATTAAAAAAAAATTATTAACAAATAAAGTTTTCAATTTTCAGAGATATTTTTTTATCTAAACAAAAAAATAGAATGTCTTTCCAAGTATTTTAGGCATGTTTTATTAGAAATTCATATCATGCATCAAATCACAGCAAAATTTAGACACTAATTTTTTTGCATACAAAACACCTTTTTATTTAATCATTTTGGGAAAAATCACCCAAAAAAAATTGTAATTGAGAGCTTGTATCACTCTTTCGATGAAGAAACCATACTTCATATGAGGTATTTTAACGAGCCAATAATTAAAATTTTGGTGTAATGAGCTATCTTTAATTTCTTATTGTTAATGCTTTGATTATATTTTTCAGGTAAAGCTTTTAAATCTATATATCAAGAGAGCACAGCAATCCGGTAGTGGTACTTCTGCATCCTCCTTAGATACGTGAGGCAAACCCCTTAGCAACATAATACATAGCCATAAAGATGGATGATACCATTCCACTGAGGAGATTTAATGGTTTATTCCAAGTGAACAAAAAGATGTCCAAATGTGAAAATTGCTAGGGACATAAAAAGCCATATTTATTTCTGTGGTGTTTTTGGAGTCGAGGACTCTTAGCATTTCAAGGATGTTGACATATCTTAAAAAGGCTTGTGTTGTGGGAGTCACTTGGGTGTGGGTTTAGCTGCACACTGTAATTCAATGCCTCGCTTGACACCAGAAGTCTATGTTGTATCAGGAAAACAGATTGATGTTACAGACTTTTCTTAAGTGTGTTCACAAGGATGATTCCTTCTCGGCAAGGGAAATAAAACAGAAAGTGTATCTTATAGCCTGTCACATTTTATACCTGTGTAAATATTTCTTGTATCTCTATTGGGAAGCACTTTACAAAGATTTACTTTATATAATGTTTTATTGTCAGATTTGATTATCACATACAGAAATTCACTTGTACTTACAGGCACACGTTTTGTATTCTAAAATGAATTATACAAGTGTAACTCTACTTTTCAACTGATGATGTATTGACTTTGTAAGGAACGTATTCACAAGTATGTATTGTAGAAATATGTCAGCTAATAGGGTGTATTCCTCTTGTTGGGATAATATCCTCACCGAAAAAAAATTGTTTTTGTATGTTTTATCATCATGTAACAGTAATGGGTGTGAGGCCAGTATTTGAACAAGTGATTGAAAAAACTAACAAGGGGAGCTAAACCATTGTTAGAGGGTCTTTGAGATGGTGATTGCTCACTATTAAAGGAATGAAAACCTTGAATAAAGTTAGGTTTATGTTGATGAAATCTGTTGTCATTGAATTGAATGCTGCAAAATTACAGCTTTTTGAACAAAAGAAAATAGATAGAATCAGATATATTTTAGACTGTTTGTAAGGAAATTTGAAATGGAGTCATTCTTGAAATCTGTGAAGTAATGAAAAAATGATTATGAATCATGTAAACTGTGTCTTTCAGGTATACAAGAAAAAGATTCATGAGTTGTGTAGATTGCTAGTGTATGTTTCCTTGTAATGTGAATGTATTAACCTGTACTAACAGTAAAAAGTACTAAATCCATTTATATATTTAAACTATTCCAGAGAGAATAATTCTTGCCAGTAGAAATTTTGTCAAAGTTGTCTCATCGTTTGATCTATAAGTTAAAGAATTGGGAATTACAGCAGGGTCATGTTTAGGGTCTCATAATTATATTTTTCTTTTTTCCTTCAGAGAAATGTAAGCAAGTATATAATACTGTAAAGAAGTATAATGCACCGTTTAATACATGTATCACTTAAATAAAATATTCCTTTTTACCTGTACAGATATTTATTGGGTTTGTTGTAGACCTTTTTTACTATTTTTAAGTAGTTTACCTTATCACCAGTTTTTATCCTGCATCATCATCCACATGTCTCTGTTTAAACATAACTGTATCAGTTTACAAAGGAAGTTCTCAGCAACCTTAGTGAAAATTCCCTTATGAATGAAATTACAATGCACAATTTGCATGTTGTAATTCACCATATCATTGATAAGCAAACTAATTAACATAAATCTGACCTTTCTCAGACAGAAAGATGAGCTGATAGGCTTCTGGATTCGGAGGAAACTGACAATGTTGTATATTGTTAACCGTTGTTGTGTCTGTGTAAGAAAATGTGTCTTTATTGTGTAAGCTTGTCCCCCTGACCCTGAATTTATGGAGGATCCGGCTAGGGTAAAGGGGTCATTGTCACGTATGGTTGTGTAACATGCATGAATTGAGTTGTAAATGCTTTTGATGTACGATTCTTTATTGATTATGATATGTATATCTTCATGACTGACATGAATAAAGTCATCATAATAAGTGACCACTCTCTTGTGTTTCATCTGTGTTAGCTGCAGTTTTGTATTTGAAGGTCATGCTGTCCCAATATTTACGACTGAGAAGCTGCAGAATTGCAACTGCAGATAGGTGTCTTTGTGTCTATATTGCATTTGGTAAGGGAAAGGTTTTTCATATTTGTATGAATTAGATTGCAGAAAATCATTCAAAAATATATTTCTTTCCAAAATCAAGTGTTGTACTGTGTGTACAAATTGATAGTTCAAACTTCATGTTTAGTCAAGGCCAAATCCACACGGGTATAAAAGACCTCGGGTGTTCTGGTGATAAGATTATTGACCTCGATATTACTTCAATCAACTGAAAATTGTACAAGTGTTGGTCTACTTGTTAACATGTTGAATAAAGTGTGTTTCTGATGGAGGCAGACGTTGCATATATGATAATGTGCTTTGATATCATCTTTCTATATCATCTCTAAGAATAGGACTTAACAAAATATATAAATATTGCCACCCATCATTAACTAGACAGCATCATTTATATCCAAAGATGAACCCAAGGAGATTATAACTGCTGATGCTAAACTTCAAGGATTTTCTAAACAAAAAATCATTAGTAAATTGCTGTCTACTACATTGTTTAACCATTAAAGTATTCGGATTACGTACTCCACAACACGTGTTACACCCAACCTTAAGGACTTTTAGTGTGTAATTCTCAACGAAAGACAAGCCAAGTTTTTTTTTCTTGAATTGCGTAACTGTCGATGGCCTTATTTCTACACATAGCCATAAGAGCATACATTTGATCTGTTGGTGTGTATGCTATTACAGAGTAAGTTGGAGGCCATACCACACAAACTGGTGAAATCAAAGGGCCCATGTCTCGGGAAACTAGGACTTAAACCACCCAGTGCTTTATTGACGGAACATTACAAAACTCCCATGGGCTGTTGACTTTATCTTTTCTGCAGTTTATATTTCTTTGAGACAAGTTATTAAAATGTAGTATACGGGGGAATTGTCCCCATTTTCGAATCCCGTTTGGATGTAGAGGAAAAGTTCTTAACTTCGGAATTTTGTATTGCAGGTGCAAAAAATAAATATCGCACTACTGATCTAGCTCTAAAGCTAGGATTTTCTGTTTAGATGCAAGATATACACACTTATTGAGGAACCCACGCGGGAAGGGTGGCACCTATTCTTGAAGTGGCATGAAACAATACAAACAGGCAAAACGCTGAGTTACCTTTAGAATGTGAAACGTCCATTGTTGAATTAAATCTATAACGTTAATTCATCAACATTAGAATTAATAGCCAGTTTTATAGTTGGTCGTTGATTTTAAGTTTGAAAAGCAATCGCATTGTTTTGACATTTGGACCAACAGCCTACGACAACGCATATTTACTGCAAAGGGTTGGACTGAATTTACTTTAAAATTGAAGAGGTATGCGAAGTATTGTCATATTTGGCTGCAACCTCAGCACTTCTCCACCCGTTCCATCCCATTTCCAGGCTTTTCCTGTATACACATGGTACATGCACATCCAACATTCCAATAACTCCTCTCCTTTTCCTTCCCGGGGACAACGTTATACCATTATTTAGTGTGGTTACTTTTTCTATATGGCTCACACTTTTCTCGATACCAAATGACTTCGTATCTACCAAGTGAAAGTCCCATGGTTTACTGCACGATCCATTATTGTACCGATTGAGAATGACTGAAAATTTGCAAATTAGACAATTGAATTCGATTGCGTTAGATTGACAAAAATTGATTTCCTTACCAGTTCCTGTGTCGGAAAGATAGTGCATGCTTTTGAATAATCCGCCTCATCGTCGGAACCCACAGGTTTTCTCTTCGTTACACTGCAATATTTGGTCTTTTGAATGCAATGTTCCGTGAGTTCGCATATAACTTCAGAAAAGTCCCGTATCAATTTACCCCCGGGACCGTTATATTTCACTTGACAGTCAACCATCTCCGAAAGGTAAAAAGTCAACATTTTGTGATCATTTGTTTTACATGTATTCAATGTATTGATATTGTAATGGAATATGTTTAAACTTATTCACATTCCATTACACTACATCATTACAAGTTTTATTCCAGAATGAAAAAAGAACACATAATACATGCATTCTTGCACCCCCTCTCACCAGAGAAAACGAATACTTTACTTCAAACCACAGACAGATCTCTTCGTGTTACAGAACCGACCAAAATTCGATAGTGTGCACAGAGAAATTTTATGGAAAATACTCCAATCATTGAGTACCAAGAAAAAATTCATTGATGCGAACATTCTGTAACAGCTTTTTATGAAGTGTCATCTTGAATAACTTTATGTATCTCAGAATCCTTTGAGGTCAGATCAGGAGTACTACAAGGATGTATCATATTTCCTTTGTTTTTACTGGTTATTGACTGGTTACAGGCACATCAACATCGGACAAAAGAAGAGAAATCTTGTGAATCATGTTTAGTCACTTAGAATTCCTTGATTCTGCAGATGGTTGACAGAAATATCTACATCCCATGCGTATCTACAAGAGGAAACAGATATGTAAACCAGCCTGAACAGAGAATAAAAGAAATGGCCATTGACACTAAACAAACGACTAGTTACATTCAATGAAGAGTCCGGAAAAGATGTAGAAGACTATTTAAGAAGTGCAATAATTTTGTTTTAGTGTGTTGTTTTATGTGTCATTCGGATTTTTTTCACTCATATTAAGACAGCTGTACTATAGGTGAAGTGCCTATGCGTGTCACTCAATGCCGCAGTAATGGCGGTTCCTTATTGTGTTAACGCATACCGTGATGCAGGACCTTCTGACTCTATACACGAGTCAACAATGTTTTCTGGATATTCATGTAAATTCAAACTTACAATGGTGTTCATCTTCCCTTTCTCACAGCAGCTTGTTCACCTTTCAACTTGTTTTCTACCAATTCTTTGAATTTGTCTATTACGATACTTCAGTTGACACAGACATCAGACATATTTAGATGAAAGGTGAAGATAACGAACAGTGATCAATCTGATAACTCCTATAAGGATTACAAAATTAAGAGTTGGGCAAACATGGACCCCTAAATATATGAACTTGGAATTGTCTCAACCATTTTGATTGGATTACCTGTTTGCATGGTGTTGAAAGATATTTACTTCATGCGCTGAAATTTTCCTTCTGTAATTCTAGACTGATGTTATATCTGGGTAATGGCCCTTTTCACCTCTTCAGTGTAGACTGATGTTATATCTGGGTAATGGCCCTTTTCACCTTTTCAGTATAGACTGGTGATATATCTGGGTAATGGTCCTTTTCACTTCTTCAGTATAGACTGGTGATATATCTGGGTAATGGTCCTTTTCACTTCTTCAGTAATGTGTGAGGCTATTTTGTTTGATTATTTTTTTTTTTTAATTATTTTTTTCTTTGTATGTTGTTTTACGTCCCACTCTATCATATTCCAGGTTTTCACTCGTGTAGTTCTAGACGTCACCAGCTTTGGGTGAAGTGCCACAAATTTTGACCTACGTATAGTACAGCCGTAACAGCGCGGGTTCTTTAACGTGCCGACACCTATCATGACACGGGACCTTCGTTTTTATGGTCATATTAAAAAAAACGTGACTATTATATTTAATGCCGGTACTAGACGAAATAACAGTCGCTAATAGTGGATAGAGCATCGAACCCCGGCTTTCCGGCTGCAAAAGCGAGAGCTCATAAAACTTGTGTTTCCTCTATACTGCATCTATCCAAAATGTCTTCTTCTACGGGAGCACTGAGTAGTTCTTCGAAATGTTTTCCTTATTGTCAACATCTCTTCATCTTAAATGTCATTGAGTATGGTATATGCCATGGAAAGATAGTGCTCAGTCTGATTAATGGCTAGCTGTTTGATCAACCGGTATACGTCACATAGACGAGTTCCACTAGCAATGTACCGGTAGTCTACTTCGGAACGAAATATTTTAATTCTTTTCTTTTGTCAACCCTTTCTTTGGTACCTTTATCTATTTATAGCCTCGATTTTCTCCAAGTTAACGTTTTAGCATCTAATTATACAGCTTGATCCTGATTTGGACGTCCACACGATTTAAAATTCATGATCATCGTTGATATCATATGCACTCGTTGCTCTTGTAGGGAGAGTGTGTATCATCCATTTATCGTCACGTGATCTATCTGGGTTTTATCTCTTTCCATTTTGGGATTTCTCTGTATATTTTGTGTATGTTTGATGGAGTGTTCCGGGATTTCTCTGTATACTTTGTGTATGTTTGATGGGGTGTTCCGGGATTTCTCTGTATGTTTTGTGTATGTTTGATGGAGTGTTCCGGGATTTCTCTGTATGTTTTGTGTATGTTTGATGGGGTGTTCCTGGATTTCTCGGTATGTTTTGTGTATGTTTGATGGAGTGTTCCGGGATTTCCCTGTATATTTTGTGTATGTTTGATGGGGTGTTCCGGGATTTCTCTGTATGTTTTGTGTATGTTTGATGGAGTGTTCCGGGATTTCCCTGTATATTTTGTGTATGTTTGATGGAGTATTCCGCCTATCACTACTAGTTGTTTAGTGCTTGCATCTCCACATTCTCATCCCATTCTCGTTGACGGCCTCAGTACCCTTTCCTTCCAGAACTACTCCCATCATTCATTGGAATTGCCTACTTCTGCCTCTGTGTTCTCATTTATGCCAAGTTTAGACTAAAGTCAGATTTTCCAGTGACTAACCAGAATTCTCCAAAACCAGTTCATCTCATTTCACTTATACCCATGTGGACTATGGTGCCTAGTATCGGTTTGTACCACGGGGAGGTGTTGTACTCCTGGAGTGACAGAACACTTTTGGAAGTGGTGACTGCAAGTTGTGACACAGCACACTTATACAACAAGTCAACAAAGTATTGAATTAGCAGCGAAGGGGTAACACAACTTTGAAAAGCAAAGATTTTATGAAAGGGTCATTTCTAAATACATGCACATGTAAATAAATGAACGACGTGTATGCTGATTTCTTCTTAGTTGGATAATTTTCCAAGTTTACTACCACATATCCTATGAACATACCGGATACTTGTCAAGAGAATCCGTCATATGGAATACCACCCTGAACTCATTAGTTCCGATTGTATGGAGACTCGCTTCAAGGTCACACCCGAGTTCATTAATTTGTTATAGACTACATGTGTTTTATTGTGATAGATATGAGATCGAAACATCTTTCGTCAAAGTTCAGGTCAGTTTATGATGCTTTGATATTCTCTTTCGATCATTTATGTCATGTTTATCGTAATTTTCGGGTTGTCTCCTGCTGCTTTGAATGTGTAATGGATTTTACATGCCATCAATTAAATTCTAGACATCTATTTTTCTGTTGCTCTTTCATATTACGGAAATCTTGGTAAAATCAACATTCATAAACTTTTTTGTCTGGTAATAGATATGCCTTCACTCATCATTAATATCTTTCTGGTGTATCGTGGCATGAAAGTCTTTGACTGGACCTTATATGGCGATAGATAGTGAAAATAGCAGATAGAGTTAAATGCAGAGGTTGTTTGAAGTGACTGATAAAGATCGCCCCAACATCAGAGGTACATTCACTTTTTAAAATACTGAACTATGAGAAAGGCATTTTTCAGCTTGATCGCCCTTTGTAATGGAAATGACTATAAGGCACTGTGCAGGTTAAATTATCTCCTTACGCTCGCTATAATTTCCAATTACTATCGCCACATCTTCAGCCATTAGAAGTTTTACAATGGCTTTACAAATCTTTCTCTCATTTGAAAACTAGAGAACATTTGTTCGAAGCTGAATCTAGCTATCTACATTTTTTTTTACGTTGATCACCAGGAGGCGTTCCTACCCATCGTTCTACTAGTTTTTGCTCCATTCTTTTTCATTTAACTTTTCCATGACAGTTAAGTCAAAATGATATATTGATGTCTCTAATATTCGGAGCTAGTGTTTCATTTTAGTGAAAAGTTGATCGATAAAAGAAAACTGATCTTCATAAATGAACAAAGATAGAGCAATGGGCAGGATTCTCTCTAAGTGTTATTTTACAAGACAATTCAAGGATACTAGTATGAATTACATATATCTTACAGCAATAAAGAATTGGTTGGGGATCTCTGTTGACAAGATTATTCATTATCATATCGTATAAGAGTAATTGTCATTGACTGAATGGCCATGAACTTTGTGTAAGGAACTTCACCGCCATGGATCAAGGAAAAGCAACGTCTTGTGGATTAACGTCTTATTCAAGAAATATGGAAAGTTAATTAATTGACATATTGTCTGAAGTTGATTTTGAAATATAGAATAGTTCTAAATGATTTTTTTGGGGGTTATATTATCTTTTAACAATCAATTTGTTTATTTTGTGTAATTCTACTTCATGTGAAATTTTATTTGGTATCATTGAAGATAGAATAAAAAGATAATCAAACTATAATGCTGTTGGGGCCAGCGGAGAAAATAAAATCAACAAGTTCCCGAACAATATCTATCTCAGGTCTCTGGACTAAAATCAAAATATCTGCCAAGAATAAAAATGCACTTCCTCAAAAAAAAGTTTTCAGTAGCACATTCTATGCTAGCTTTCTCGCTTTTCTTACGTCAAATAATGGTTTGGCGTGATTATTTTGATTTCTATCGTTCTAGAAGGAGTATCGCTGTGACTGAAAACCACAGCATTGGAGGACTGTAAAACACCATGAGAGAATTGTGTTAGATTATATGTAGAAATATGTTTGCTTAATGTTCAACATAATCTAAACGTCGGATGAAGCATGCCAAAAACCCGGAGTCAGATAACATTCTTATATACCATGATATCGGTAATTTTAACAGGAAATAAAGTGAATATAGACAATGATAGAATAACACTGCTGATGGTTTAAGAAAAGTTTATTGAAAAGAAGATCGGTATCATTAAAAGAAGTTGAAATCGTTTCAAACCACCACATAGAAATGCATGTACAAGAAGTGCAGATAAACTACAGAAAGTATGGTTAAACCGATTTTATTATTGTGTAAATGCTTAGGATTCATGAATCTATTTTAACACTTTAATAGAAAAATATGTCGACGTAATTTTCCTTCAACTCGCCTACTATTTTGAAAACAAAACTGTATCGATATTTTTTTTATTACATATTTCAATGAATTCCTATACTTTTGGCATGATAATATCACGTTCAGTTCTTACATGGACTTAGTTCTTGCATGCAACTGCTTCAGAATGTCTCATATAGAAAATTTTGATATTGAATTTCCATTCACTTATATGCATTATTTAACCAATATTTAGATGATAAAGCATACAGAAGCGAATTGTAAGAGAAGAAAACAGTTTTAGATGGTTTTCCCGCCACACGCGAATCTGCCACTATTTCCCGCCATATCATTCGTTTTTCCTGCAGTTTTTATTGTTTTGTTTTTTAACATGAACATCTCGGCACTCTTAGTGAAGCATCTGTTTATTTTCTTGACACCTGCTAAAGTACCGACAAAAGAATATGAATTAAAAAGAATACACACCCACAAAAGCATCAGGATGGAGGAAAGCACAATTGTTTTTTTTTTTTTTTTTTTTTTTGGTAAGCACTTGAATATTTTTCAAAACATGATGCGCACTGCAAAAGTGTTGACATCTTTATATTCTCTAAAAAAAAAAAAATGACTCATTTGAAAGCATTTTACCATGAGTGCGTTATGATTATTCATTTTGAAGTCTAATTTTTATGCACCATTTCTGATTAAATATTTTGCATCGATAATGATTATAAAATCGTGTTAATCACTCATACTATTACATGTAGTTAGAAAATTGTCTGTACTCGTGGGTGGTCCAACAAAACTTTAGTAACTCGTCTCTGAATTATACAGTATTGAATAAATGTTGTGGGAAAACTCGTCAATTTGTTAAAACATTAATCTATTGAATAAATCAATTGATTATTTGCAAGTTAATTTCTTTTTATGCTAAGTTTTACTAGCAAATTATCAAACCATGTTTCTATTTCGGCTAATTTAAAAAAAAAAAAGATACACAAGATACCAGTATTCTAAGGTTAGTGGATTTCAAATCACCTGTCATAGTCCTATATATAATTTATTGTTTCCTGAAATATACACTTTAACTATTTAATGGTGAAAGTATTTTATACGTATTCTATTGAATGGGAGGTTTCTGCACTTTTACAGTAGATTTAGATTTAGATAAAAAAAAAACCTGAAGGATTTTGTACTCAAAGCATTATCATAAATTTCTTTAGGTATAAATTGAATCGAGATTTCAAAAATATGAAATATTTCCACGTATCTCTATCTATATCTTTAAAGTCTCATCACAGCGAAAAATCAGAATATGAAAATGCTTTTCAACAAGAAATGATACCGGCTGTTACTATAAGACCCCTCACTCCCCCTTTTTTACTTTTAGTATGCTCTTAGCAAAGAAATATTTATAGAAGAAGAGTGAAATATTTATTCTTTACCGCTGATTCACGTCAATTTCAATCTTCAAGTTATCGCTTAACCCATGAAAAATCACTTCATATGATCTCGAAGGGGAGTGTGTGGATTAGCTAAAACAGCCAATGCGCGGTCGGGTGTACGAAAGACAGAATTATGAATGGTATTAAATGGAACTCTACGCTACATTACTATCATCATAGGACTAATACCCGAGATGTGAACTCTAATTAATATTCTCTCTCAACAACCAAACATCGTCAATGAAAATTTTTGAGGATGGATTTATTTTCATATTGGAATTTAATCGTCAGTACACACCTTTTAAATATGAAAAAAATGTGAGTTGATTTTCTTATTCTACTGATGTCAGGAGGAAAACTGATTTCACTTTCTGTGCGATATGTGCTAAATATATCAGAAATGAAAAGGTGAATATTTACCACGATTGTTTTTTATTCTTATGGATTTCTATAATTTGTGAAGAAAAAAGTCTAGTTTGCTGAATAAGTTTCATACCACGATGAAATATGATCTCATATACAAACGCATTATTGTTTACTCTGCTGCTTAAATATCTACCCGACACTAGAGATTTGCTGATCAGATATGAGGCTCAACAGATCCCAACTGAATGGATTAATATTAACATATCTAACATTGTTTGAGATCGTATATTTGACACAGGGCTGCATTTTGTTGCTAAATGGTTGGGCTCCCCTCTCCGTGTATAACCGAACACTACTAGCGGATGTGGTAGTCTCAGGATATGTGCATGAAACTTACAAAGATACCCGGTCGAAAGGATTGACTTATAGTGCCAAAATAGAACTGATTACCATTTACAAGGGTCAGGAATTGGTCGAAAAACTTACCTCCGTGTCAGGGAACACATTTGTCATAAGTAATTTTGGGGATAAGAAAATGTGTTATGCCGACATCTCGGAAGATGAAATCTACATATTGTTTCTGACAGTATACAAGGAAAGACTGTCGGCTAAGTATGATGATATCTTTGGTGCTGCCACTGAGCTCACGAAACCCAAAGAAGAAGAAATATTCAAACAGTTAGGTGAGTTTATTTTTGTCACACTTTGTAAAACTTCAAAACCCGTTTACAATATATTGCAAATAAACAATTCATCCAAGTGTGTTGTTCTCTTAATTTAGTAGCATGTTAGGAGAAATAGCCACTATCCTTGGTAATAAACTGCAGCGAACTATTTCCTCTGACCAGTAGCTGATCAGACATTTAGACAGATTTGTATGGAACTAAAGAAGATGAATGTTGACAGTATCTGGTAGCAAGCATTCTCGTTGGTATCGTGTCCATGCCGAAACAATCATCTCTCGTGTAAAGTCGCACATTCCTGATACCTTAATAAACACTTCTAAGTAATTCCTCAGAAATATGTATTTTTGTATGCATTGCATTTCTCAGAGTTCATTGCGTCTAAAATTTGCCATTTAATGCTAAAAAATCGAACAGTGCAAATATTGCACCTTATAGAATTAAATAAACATTTTGCTTTTTCTAAGTGACGGTAATAGAATTTTAAATGTTGGGATGTTATAAGGAAGTCAATCGTTCAAAAATCAGGTGTAGTTGTTGCATCCTGAATAGCGCTGCAATTTGAACATCGGCACTAACTAGTTAAATTTCACGGCTTTACCAACGATGTAAAATATCAATGTTGTCAATTTCACTGAAGAGCAGAAGAAATATATAAATTCTGTAGAATGCACATATTATACAAAGTATATATTTATTGTCATTAGAATTAGTTAGTTGTTTGCGAATTGTTTTTGTTGTACACATCAAAGGAGTGGGGAAAACACCCATAAATACTAAAGACGTTACACTGATAACTTAAGTTACTATCTATTTTGATTATAGATTGGATTATTGTTGATTTTAAAGAGTGCGTATATTTCAAGTATAACCAAATGTACAAAGTTCATGAAACAAAATCCCCTTATGGTGACTAATGTGTAACCCGAAGAAAGACTGGGGAACAGATCGAATATCGAGATTATTTACACGAATGGACAAATATTTACATTTTCAAAGGAAAATCATTTTAAATCGTAAGTATACATGATACTTTTCATAATTAAGCGGCGCTAGGACGATATGTGTCAAGATAGTATTTTTGGGAGAAAAATTATAGATGAATTCTTTTTATAAAAAAAGTACGGCCCAAATGATATGAAGTTTCAAATACGACTTTTAGAATAAAATTCCTTGACCACTAATTTAGCTTATGCTGTGTTGAACTTGATACCTCTCTCTCTCTCTCTCTCTCTCTCTCTCTCTCTCTCTCTCTCTCTCTCTGCACTTCATTTGTATGAATTTACCTTTATTATTTGTATAAAGAGTTTTCAAGGACTTTGCCATTTATAAGGCATGTTCCAGAATGTATTTTCCAGGTCCAGAAAAAATAAAAGTTTATTCTATAAAATTGAATGTTGTAGTTCCCAATCTGATTTGTGGCATTTGATTAAGGCGGCCTTTTCCTTGGGTTTTGAAGTTTATGGAGTAAAATTCCAGCGTTCCGGATTCGTCTTTGTTTGGTCTAGGATCTTTTGGTCATAATTTCGTGCCCATAAATCGCCGGAATTTGAACGTTCGTAGAGGCCGATTTCTTGTCTTTATACAGCGAAAATTGATATTTAATTCGATAAATTCTTAGGTAGTTATCTTTGAAATTGATTTTTAGCAAAATCTTATCAGCAGATTTGAGATATATAGATCATAAAATACAATTTTCATGGGCAATATTGTTTGGATATTTACCAGGATATCATTTTGGGATTATGAATTTGTTTGAATCATCAGGTCGCGTAACTTGGGGTTGTTGTGATTTAAGCCCATGCCTTCCTTATCCAATTTGACTTGATTGTCACACCATTTAACACTGAAATCAATCCTTGAGTGTCCCCATCGATTTGATGAAATGGGTAATCGATGAAATAGACCTATATATACATGTATACACTGTGTATATATACATGTATGTATATATATATATATAATACATGGGAGGAAATTATCCGACTAAGTATATCAGGTTTGATGCAACTGTTAGCTTTATATTTATAAATGGAATGAATGCCAAAATGTTTTGCGTATATTTAACAAATTTCAATGGGAATAAACTTTCCTGTACTATCATATAAATGATTTTTACGAGAAACAATCACTTCTCTATTAACGGAATTCTATCTTGAATGGTCAACAGGGCAGCACAGGTAAAAGAAATAATTAAGATATGTTACCATTACAAGACCCAACAGTGAGATAGATAACCGGGATTTTTTTTAACGGATACATATACATACAGAATTGAAAATTTGTATTATGACTACTTTCGTGGAATGAAAAAACAAACGTATGATGACAGTACTACAATGACGTAATAACGACAGCAATAGTTCTAAGAACTTGATTATAATAAACACAAAGCACTTTACATTGGTGTAATAACGACAGCAATAGTTCTAAGAACTTGATTGTAATAAACACAAAGCACTTTACATTGATGTACTTGCACCACTTCACCAAATCCTAGAAATTGGTTTGTCTGAATAAGCAAAGTGTTTCGATGACGTACTTATATTTCAACCAGAACAAAATACAGTATTAATGAAGACGGTGCACCTCCGTATCATAAAATGTACAGGAATTTAATAGTTGGTCTGAATGTTCTCGTATTTAAGATCTAACCTCTGAATTAATTTCCTTAAACTATTTGGTATTTGTTATTGTGATAGACATTGAATTGACACTAACTCAAGAACAAAATTCCTACCTACGTCGAATTCTTAGAATCATTACTTTCTACATCGTCGATCTAACCTTCTAATCCGAAGGGGTATTACGAGAGCATTAGTTGTCTTTTATATCAATTTCCATTCTGAAGTTGGAAATAGCCATTTCCAACTTCAGACCCGAAAGTTGTAAACAGACAGTATCATAATTCGAGAGTAGAAGGCACCCATTGCCTAAAGTCTCCAAAATTAGAAAAAGGAAATATAAGAAAACAGGTTTACTAATTTGAAGAAAAAACCCCCCAACAACAACCGAAAACCTCTGTGTACATGTATGGAATACGAGCTTTGTAATGTATGACAATCATTTCTTTTACTTATAGAATAAGTATTTGTGTATCATAAATTGTAAAATAGTTTATGTTTCTTTTATTTGAATGAAATATGTTTTATGATATTCATGAATAAATTCACAAAACTCAAAACCTCTCTAGAGATATCAATCCCTCTTGAAAAGGCTTAATATGTGGGTTTAAATATTCCCTTAAGTGATCTACAATTAAAATTTTATAGAGAAATAAATTGTGCCCCATCCTCTTAAAATTACCCACCGTATGATCAAAAACAGCTTATTTAGTGGAGATCATGCCATTTATCGCATGATAGCAGGTCGGATTAAGACAGCCATCTTTTGTATTTGTGAGGGATTGATAGCGGGTGACCAATGGACATATAATTATTTCTTCAGTGCGGGACAGTTATTAACTATTTGTATTGTTTGTTCACAGCGGTTCATTACGACTTGATCTGTGAAACCGAGGCTTGAATTTCAAAAATCTGAATAGAGTATTGTAGCGACTTATTTTCCTCAAATACCTGTATCTCAGAAGTTAAAAGTTTCCTTTTGAAGAATTTGACTGGGTCTCTTTGACTGTCTTTACTTCTTGTTATCGTTTGACAGACAGCTCTACGCAGACATTACTAGACAAGAAAATGTAAGGAACACAAATCCCTGTGCCTAAAATCATCAGATATCATAGGAGATGACAAATCGTATCAACGTAGGAACATCATGTATATCATTATAAAGCACAACCTAATAACATCATGTATATCATTATAAAGCACAACCCAACAACATCATGTATATCATTATAAACAACATCATGTATATCATTATAAAGCACATTGTTTTGTTGACAAATATTTGAATCGGACACACGTATATAAAAATCAACATACTGTCTTTGGAAGATTATTTGATTACCACCAAATCAAACAAGTACGATCACATACATGTAGAAAAACTTTATCAGTTTAAGAATGTATGCATGGAGTGTCAAAATAAGAGATAGGTTCTATGTTAGAGTTAAGAATCAATCACTGGTCATTGGGTTCTATAAAGAAAGAAAGGTTGGACCTGTATGCGAGATTTTTGATTTGCGGGTAAAACTACATTAGCTTTATTTCTCATGTTTAATGGCTTATTTTTTTCTAGTTGGGTGGCAATGATTCAATAGGACTAAGTAACCAGGGAACAAAATAGGTTCTGCCCTCACCTCTAAGAAAGCCCTCCCCTTACCACGGTAAGTATTTTACCCCTTACAAAGACGTCACTTGTGGGACCATTATCGTGATTTAGCAGACGACAATGGGAGGACGGATCCACACGAAAATCAACCACAGTTCCGTGTTTTGTACCCGGTAATTAATACGACAACGTGGCCACAATTAATTCTCCTAGCACGATGTGATTCTTTAAGTAGGGACATATTCATTATTTAAGCTGAAGTCTGAAATTTTTTGGCATGGATTCATTGTTAGAGTGCATTCTTCTGTTGAACATATAGTTTAGCGGTATTTTGCTCAGTTTCCGGACCTTCCATTAAACACTGCCTGGAATAGAGTTGCTTTGTTTAACCAATAACTGACTGTAAACACGCCGAATGGCGATGAACCAAGACCTTTCAATCTCAACAGACATAATTATATAAAACCTACAGTGTTCATCAAGTTTTATGTAATCCACTGACCAGTTCGAAATGAACGCAGTACATATATACAGTGTAAAATTACGTTGGACTTTTCAGTTTTAAAAATCTGTTTTTGAATCCAGTATTGTTGTCACCACCTTGTCACTTTCACATGTAATCGATTGATATCACTAAATGGTAATGTGATATCAATCATGTGCTACATTGCAATGTTTTGTCTATTTCAGTAAATCACTTCTTCAAGTAAAACCCCTTTAGGGAAGATAATTAACCAAATGTCAGTATGATTATTTCCTTTCTCACATTTTTCAGGGTGCTTTTATCTTTATTTCGAGATTATGGGAATCATTTAGATATAAAAGGAATGCTAAAAAGTATTTCAAATTATCATCATACTATTAACAATTATTACAAAACAAGCCTGTAATGAAAATATCATCAATCCACCGGTCGATGATTCAACTCGGTCTGAGATAGTAGGTGATGAAACCTCTATATCTAAACCTCCTGACCTTAACTATAATATCAGGAAATTTACAAAACATGTTTCAGGTTCATTCGAAGTAAAACTCCATGAAATAGACGTCAATTGCTGTTAGTTATACCTATATAATAGTGAGTAGAGCGCGAGGGACATTCAAATACTCTCGTACTTTACAGAAGTTTGGCAGAGTACCCTGTGATACACTATTACAACTGACTGCATGTAGGCTAGTGCCCCAACATCGTTTTGGTTGCATTTATTCAATTGTACTTCTCAACAGTTTGGAATAGTATTCAGAATTATTTGATGAGACAATATGAAGACAGTTAGAACACTTTACGAACTTGTGATATAGTTGTCACATGGAGATGCCAGTCAATTCATACAACTACTCCACAAACGTTTGTGATATTACACTATGAGAATATAGACATTGCATTTATACAGTTGCTTCAAAAACGATTGTAACACAGCCTTATAAGACATTGGCAATATATTTATACATGTACAGATAGTTTACAGTAATACTACTCTGAGTGACGAAATGATGTTGCATTCATACAAGTATTTCACAACCTTTTGTAATAGCCCCCTAGATTATGGAAAACCAATAAGATTGGTTGCATTCATTCAGGTACTTTACAAACGTTTGTAATATCACTCTGTACAACAAAATGGAAATATAGCATTCATAAAAGAAATTAGCAAATTTTCATAGTATCACTCATTGAGACATAGTGCCAATGTTGCATTCATAGCACGATATTAGCCACAATCGTGATGTTGTATCCACACATGTACATGTGTTTTATGACACCCTTGGTACCCTAAGAGACACTATGACTATTGTTTGTATTGATACAATAGTTCACAAATTATAACTGCTCGCTGTTAGATGCTATGCCGATTTACTGCATTCATATGATTACTTGACGTAATTAAAGTTCTGTAATACTTCTCCAGGATCATAAGTCAATGACGATATGTTGTACCTCAAAAATGTTTGGAATACTAGTACTTATCGAACTATTGAACGATGGGAGTGTGATATTAGTATTTAGTGTGAGATACTGGGTAATGTCGATTGGTAGATTTACCACATCAGTTGTTCGTGGCCAAAAGTAAGCTGCAAAGCGCACCATTAATCTGTATGTACTTAAAGTTTCGAATTAGATCTTGATCACCCGAAATTCTCACTTTGTTTATTTCCTATTCAGGTTTACTTATTGAGGGTATGGCTTCAAATATTTATTCAGAAAATTACGAGCAAACAAGGCGTCAAGCGATCAGTTAGATGAGAGAATTGATAAGATTTCCCAATATTTGCCATCATGTTCCCCTGTTCGCTAACTGACTTAACACATGGCGGGTTTGGAAATTAGTTTGATTTAATATAATGCATGTTGAATATTGTCCCGGAATTGTATTCATCTCATCTTCAACCCGGTATCGAATAAGGCTACACTATTAAACTTTATATCAGAATAAGCAGATTGGTTGAAGACTGAGACAACGAGAACTTCTAAACCAATGTTTACATATTTCTCTGCAAAATGCTTCATGGTTTTATTTGAAGACGAAAAGCATCATTGCAGAAAAAATACTATCAAGATAGAAAATATGTTTATTCTGATTTGTCCTGGTTATTCAATCTTTCTGAAATAAAAAGACACCTCGCTAGTTGTAAAGAATTTTTAAAAAGAGGCGAGAAGGATATTTTTACCTGTGCACGCCACATCTTGCAAACAACGCTGTTTTTACTCCTAGTTCTGTTGAAATGTTTTGTTTTATGTTTCTGCTTTCCTTCAAGTAGACATGATTACTTCTGGAAACGAGTGCAATTGATTATCTCAACAGGTTTTTTGATTTTCGATTGACATTTTCCAAATGTTGGAGAAGTTCGTTTTTCTTTTTAATTTAAACTTGAAATGTTTGCAAATTCTTTGTATTGTTGTACATTTCTAAGACTGTTTAGTGCTCTGTAATTGACGTGCAGTTATGGAGCAATTGTTTATTTCAAACATAAAAATTCTTATATTATTTGGGAATCTCTGAATTAACTGTTTCCGACCTATCAATTTTGCTGTTGTAGTTGTCAATATTTCACACTTAGCCTGGAATGTCACGCATGTGAAAAATCAATATTGAATCTGAATTCCCAAATAATTGAACAGTAAATAAGCATTAATTGGAATAGCAAACGGTTATTTTAAAACATGTTTGAAGATAGATTTACAAACAAATAAAGTTTAAAGGCATTAAAGACTGATAAATACTGATTCTAACATCAGTGTTGGCAGGTTGTCGAAACTCCACCGATAAGGAAACATTATATACTCGCCAGACCACTCACGTGTCATTAAAATGGTAATAGATCTAGAGTTAATTATGAAAAGATGACACAAACGCGATAATTTCATAGTTTAACTTGAATTATTGAAGTCATGAGAACTGCAAGATCATTCTGATTCTGTGCTTCAAGAGAGATACTCAGAAGAGCATGTTACCCCGATTTATTTCCTTTGCACTAAAAAAACATAATGAGTCATAAAATTTTGAAGGTTCCTCTATCATTAATAAACAGTACGGAATACTGTACATTGCCACTTTTAATTATCATTCAGATAATTACACCGATTTCACGCCAGACGGAAGATATAACGACTATTACTTGATTTTCCATCAGTTTTGAATTTGATATGAAAATTGTTTTCTCTTTCGTTTTTACTTTATATCCGCACCATCCCACGACGACAGTTAGAGCACATTACATACGGGGTTTCTACTAATAACTATTTTTTTTAATTCCATGCACAAATGAAAGCGATGAATTATTTTGCGAGTATTACAATGCCGTATATTATAGATTGTTTTATGTGACTATGTCCTATTCAATCTTATCATTTTCTCGTTTTTGTACTGAAAAATCTTTTGGTTACAATTTTCAGTTATACACAATTGATGATACCATGATGCAATAGACACGCGGGGAATCTTTCTTTAGTGAGGCTACGGGGCAATCCCGAGGTTTAAAAACATGTCTAGGGATAGACTGAATTTGAGACACTTTAGCATTTTTCATATGATAATCTGAAGAAAAAAAGTTTGTTTTGAAAAAGTAAATGATAGCGAATACCCTGAGCAAATACTACATTTCTTGGTTGGCAAGGCAAAAGAAAAAAAAAATGAGTAAAATTCTGGCGTTATATTGATTATTGGGGTGCATGCATCTATGATAAAAAAAATTCTTAAAAAGCATTGAACAATGAAATGGGGAGGGGTGTACCATGTCATCTTTACACTGAATGTACTTATACACTATTTGTTACTGAATCTTAAATGAAAAAGGCATTTAAAGTGTAATAAATATATATCAACATAGGTAAGATGAGCATTATAGCCCATGGGCCTTTTGTTCAAATGCCAATACAATTTGCGATAAAAAAGATTTTTTTATCATCTCATCTTATATTACAGAATATTTTCTTTAATACTTGCAATTTGTATCATATCTATGTGAAATAAGCTTTCCACTTTAATGAAAGATATGAAAGTAATTTCAAAAGACGATGTGAAATGTAACATGCACAGCGAAATCGTCTCAACCGATCCACATGGCAGCCGCATTGGTGTCAAGATTGTCTCAGTTTTCATTGTTGGAAAGTAGAAATTTAAATGTTAAGTAAATTGTAATTTACAAATTGTATAAGGTCTAATAATGACGACTGCGGAAAGTCTTTGGAGACCTCACAGTTTGTCTCTAAATGATCTGCGATACCTAATTATGTGAAGTATGTAAGCACTTTAAACCTCTTGATTGATGAATTTGATTCCGTTAGTCTCGAGATATCCTGCAGACTTTTCAAACGGTTTACCACTGTTGAGTCGCATCTTAGCACTTCAAAACGATCTTTTTAATCAAAACAACGACTTTTAAGAGCTCTATTTAAGCTACTCAAGTGTTTCTTTATATCTCACAAGAGGCAATTTAATACCTTTCTCGCCTCCTTTTCTGGAGACGTTTAAACCTTTCTCACCTTCTTTTCAAAAGAGCAGCCAAGTGAAAAATATAGTGCCGCCGATTGGCCGCGGGGAGCGGGGCTGCTTCTAAAAAGATTTGCTCCGTAATATACCAGCAATCTTTAGCGTGTCTAAGGGGGAGGTTTAGTCAAGATTAAGTTATTATGGTTTCCCAGTCAGTAAATTATATTTAGAGATATTGTAGTATTTCTTTGATCTTTCTCAATGTTTCCCTCTATGACCTTCTGATAGCTTTTAAATATGTAAAGAGAAAAAAAAATGAAAGATTTTTTTAAACGTCTGAGTATTAAACTTCACACCTCATTTCACCCAGTGTTTTGTTTAGAATAAGTACAATCTGGCGATTTATGTATTTCTAAAGATGAAAAGTGGTGTTAGCACTAAGGCAATGTGACAAAGTTACTCGAGGCCAACACGACTAACATCTGACCGTGATTTGATTTGTATAAGCACGTGTCACTAAGTCCTGGGTTATATGTTATATGTGTACCAACTAAAATGGAATATCTTAACTTTTTAAACCACACAAGTAAAAAATACACTAGTACGCAAAGCTTATCGACAGATGATTTTCTTACTACCAATAGCAGCGATGTTTCCCTGAATGTTTCGGGGACTGATAGCGAGCATTGCGCATGCCAATTCTGCGACACAACTATTTCACACATGTTCGTTTTCATTCTTTGTTATGAATTCTTGGGATTCCTGTTGTCTTATAATTATGATCATAGTACCTGTTGCACAAGTCTTTTCATTGTGTAGGACATATAGTCTCTGGCCTTGATTTTTAAAAAAATCTGAAGTCAGAACTGGACTTAAATCTGGGATTTTACTCAAATTTTGACTGCTTACATAGTTTGGGATTTTTTACAGTCATGACGGTTCGACTTCTTGCTTTTCCCTTAAAAATATAACTATGAATACAATGTTGGGAAATATTGAATCGTACTTATCAATTATGACGGTTTGTGTTATGCAATCTGTAGTGTTTACAAGAGGAAATTGGAGAAATATGTCTCGGTTTAATGACAGCAACTTTGATGAAAATAAATCTAGATACCGCCAACATATAGATAGTTAAACTAAAAGCTGGAAATTATTAAACTAAAATTTGTTTTGATGATTTTACAATTCGTTTAAAATAGTTCTGCATATCGGAAATTGATCAGACATCTTATCATTGTGACTTGGACATTTTCTCAAATTGGCACAACAAAATTGCTGTCATGATAGTTAGTGACCATGAGATAAATTTCATACAGGTGTGCCAACACTACCCTGCGCCTCGTTGACGTAAGGTAACATAGGAAGAGCACGTGTATTTACGGAATAGCTGTCCTAGCGTGTTTCATGACACTTTATATCTATTTGTCAGATCAAGGATATGATAAGGTAGTTATCAGTGGGATATATCTAAAGATCATCACACGCGAAATACCTCGGTAAAATGCATTAGACAGTTAGGGTTATGAGTAACAGATCTGTTCACTCGATAACGCATCAGAGCTACATTATCTCATGGCATCGCCATTCATCCTTCTAATAAAAGTTTGAATCATGGAACAAATAATTAAATAACATAATTTGACAATTTTTAATCAAGCACCTGTGAATGTTACAACAAGGGTCGTTCATGCAAATGATCAAACGGCACACCAGTGTATTCCAAAATTATAAAATTATATTGATCGTCATGTTTTTCTGTTAGCCAGACCCTCAAAGGTAAATTGATCAAATATGGAGATGTATGGATTGCCAAATTAACATATATCTAAATATCTGTACCTATTTTTAAAAATTTGTACTTACTTTCAAAGGAATATCACTATCTCCAAATGAATTGACGATAGGTTCAATTAGATTATACCCATTTTTGATTCATTTAGAGATAATAGAATTAAAGATATGTACAAATACCAAAAATTAGAGATGGGCATAATTGATTTAAAGAAAGGTGTAAATAAACAGAACCTATCTTTGATTATAAAAAATACTGAAAACTACTCCCCACGAAATTTTCCATACTTTATTGGTTTGGTACGTCACAGCCGGCGCGAAAGTTTAACAACAGTATTCTCAGTAAATTGGTTATCTTACTCTTACCCATGGCGTATGAATATTTAACGTTAAGTGTGTTTACATATTCAACTTTGATATTGCATATATAACATATAATGAATAAAGTTTTATATCATATATATGAAATTAAAGCATGTCATAAAATATTTATGCTTATTCATGCTGCACAATCTCACCACAGCTCTGTTTTTGCTGAGTAGGATCAACTAAATCAACATTAGTGTAGAGGTGGAAAACGCCATTTATTGAAAATGACGAAAATCATGAAAAATATATAAACCCTGCTAGGGGATAAGACTAACAGCTAATGACACAATGCAAAATTGTATTTCAATATGCTGATCCCCTAAAATTACAGATGTACAATATATATGCACAAAAATACAAACTACACTGTACATAAAGTATACAGCAAACAGACGAGAAATGATATAACTAGTGATGATTAATCTTTCTTAAAATATTAGTTAAGGTAAATGAATATGTTATAGACACGAGTTTATACGATGGACTCTATATTTACATTCTTCTTTCAAAGTTTATATATCATTTTGATGACGAGTTCATCTGCAACGTTTTCATGCATGTGTTGATGTTAATTAAGACATTTTAAAAGTAAATAAGTAATCCCACTATTTAGATATCCTCTATTTATTTATCTGGGAGACTGGGTGTAGATATCATCTTTTGCGTTGTCACACAAGACTTGATATTATGAGGAAAACATGTACTATGATTCTCAAAGATTTTATTTGATATTTATTGCATTTTTATAAAAACTGAAAAAATATCAAGGCGTATAAATACATGAATAATTTGCTTATAGGTTGGAATTTTTGGTCCTCATGGGAATCCTGCAGCGCCACCTGTGGCGGGGGAGTCCAGGTCAGGCGACGAGGATGTAGTGAATCGTCGTCCTCCTGCAATCACACGGTGTCAGAGAGAAGGTTCTGCAATGAATTCTCCTGCAAAGGTATTTAAAGTTCTAATTATTGTTCTGTTATAATAAGGACAGCGGCTATCTTTTTCTGATGGGGTTTATAGTCTGCCAGCATTTCAAACCTCGATGTATAGAATGTATTGATAGTAATAAAATATTTTTAAAAAAGAAAAAGCATCCACACATTTTCTCTACGAGATGCTGCCATTTCTCTCCGCATCTCTAATGACGATGATTGGACACCTCCGTGAAGAAAGTCCACCACCAATGTAACAAGGGACATTCTAAACACCAAAATTGTAGAAAACTTATACGAGATACCATTTTAACTGTACGTCTTCTGATTTACCATGATCATTTTCGATGTCTATTTTGTTTCAGGAACAACAAATGTATTGGAAGCGCTAGGACTCCTGCAACTCCCACACGGAGTCTCCGTAGAATCCAACAGGACCTCGGCTTACATTGTAAGCAGCGAAGCCAATTTATATACTCCCCTCTCAGACCTTTACAAACACAGATTTCCAAAGGATTTCTCTGTATTAATCACTGCCAAACTGAATTCATCGTCCGGTGGTTATCTATTGACGTTTAGTGATATCATGGGCCAACAGAAAATGGCCATAAAGTATGGCAACAGACTTACCTTGGAATACTATGATCAAAACGGACTACCTGGGCCTAAATCTCCCGGATTTATGGAGAATCTCAGCGATTCCGCCTGGCACCAGTTTGCCTTTAGTCTAGAAAATCAACAAGTGACTTTGTTTATTGATTGTGAGAAAGTGGGATCCCATTTCTTTGGGAGGACTAAGGATCCATTTGTTGGGGTCAACTTAATGCTTGCTCTGGGTCCCTATTTCGCCAGATACGGTGTTCCGTTTCAGGTGAGGATGCAATGTCGCTGGTTAACGCCATAATACCAGGAGTTAGCGATTTTTCTAAGAGAAACGACTTGCTGTGACACACGTATCAATATCTTCAATAATAAGGGGAAAATGTCTTCAATGATATTATGAGTGGATGTCAATGGATATGAAAAACATGAATATCTGTTTTATATTCATCTTTAAGTTATGTAAATAAATAATAGATTTAATATGCATGAAATAATTTTCTCTCTAGGGCTCTGTAGAACAGTTAGTCATTGTCCAGGATCCAAATGCAGCAGCACAACAGTGTTCAAGTAAATTACAGAATGGAGTAAGCACACATTGTTACTGTTTCTTACACGAGAGGTTTTCTAGTACAATTTGGTTCTCATTTTATTTCCACCCTTTTCGACTTTGTGTCTTTATGGTAAATTTTATGTGGCTGTTGAAGGAAAATACTAAATACAATCCTTTATCATTCGTTGACACTCTAAGGGCGTACTCTTCTAAACCAATAATATATCTAATGGGAACATGCATGTAAATTAAATGTCCATGGTGTTTCCATTGATAGCAATACTACTACAACACAACTCTAACTAGGTAAAATGCAACAAAGCTAAGTTAAATTAGGCGAAATTGTATTCCCATCTGTCAAAGTGAAAATAAAACGCAACCAAAATTTCCTAGCATACAGTAGATGTAGAAATGTAGTCAGTATTTGTCTGACTGCATGGTTCTTTTATTTCATTTCGAACGAAGATTTACTGCAATAATTCCCATGGTATTTATCGTCTTGTGTGCAACGATGCTAAATATTCAAATACTATACTCCAAGCAGGAAAACTCATATGGTAGTGAACAAGCCGTGAAGGACGACAGTCAGGTCGGCAGGGTACAGAAATTGACACAGTCCGAGCAATCCAAACCAGAAAACACCACAGGCAAGGCACTTCTTAGAAATGTGTCCACTGCAGCATATAATACTCAAGAAAAACAATGTGAGATTTCTATATTTTAATTGAAAATTCTGAAAAACATTCGAGAAATTATATATTTTAAGGAATACGAAATTCTTTTCTATGCAATCTTTAACTGTAAATTAGAATGTTATAGTAATTTGATAAAGTCCATACAAAGCGAGAAAATGTATAATTCTAACTCAAGTAAATGTAGAGAGATTAGTTTGCTTTCATCATTACGTTCAAATGATATAGAATGCTTTACGCTACAGATGTTGATTGATGTAGAATGCTTTACGCTTCAGATGTTGATTGATGTAGAATGCTTTACGCTTAAGATGTTGATTGATGTAGAATGCTTTACACTACAGATGATGTTGATTGATATAGAATGCTTTACGCTACATATGTTGATTGATGTAGAATGCTTTACGCTACAGGTGATGTTGATTGATGTAGAATGCTTTACGCTTCAGATGATGTTGATTGATGTAGAATGTTTTACGCTACAGATGATGTTGATTGATGTAGAATGCTTTACGCTTCAGATGTTGATTGATGTAGAATGCTTTAGGCTACAGATGATGTTGAATGATATAGAATGCTTTACGCTTCAGATGTTGATTGATGTAGAATGCTTTATGCTACAGATGATGTTGATTGATGTAGAATGCTTTATGCTACATATGTTGTTGATTGATGTAGAATGCTTTACGCTACAGATGATGTTGATTGATGTAGAATGCTTTAGGCTACATATGTTGTTGATTGATGTAGAATGCTTTACCTACAAATGTTGTTGATTGATGTAGAATGCTTTACGCTACAGATGATGTTGATTGGTCGGAATGGTCGACATGTAGCGCCTCCTGTGGGATGGGATTTCAGTCCCGAACCCGGTACTGTGGCAACAATGACATCGAAAATTGCCTGCAAAAGGAAAATCAACTTATTCAGACAAGACCTTGTGCGGGAAAGACCTGCTTTGGTATTGTATATAGACACGCTAAAGAAACGCAACCTCCAATGTTCGGCAATATTTTTATTATTTTATCAAAATACATCGTTTAATTTTTACAACTAATGGAATATTGTAAACATCTGTTCTGTTGGATAACTGTTTAGACATCATCACTTTGGGAAAAAATGTTAAGGTTGAAGAGTTGGTAGCCATAATTTTTTTCTACTTGACTGATGAAAATGCCCCCGTTAGCATTTGTTGCTGTTCGAATTCTGCGTTGCATAGAGTTCGTTATAGGTTAATTTGTTCTGCCACTCTTCCAGAAGTGTCTGATGCAAACGGACATAATCTATGGTGGAATTGGGCGCGTTCAAATCCGTCGATTTAACATGCCCCACACATACTTTATTGGCGAGAGATCGGTAAAGCGTCAGGAAAAAGTGCACGGCGCCATCTTTGCATAGGAAACACATTTGGACGCTGACGTCAAAACCACTGGTGTATGATGTCACGTCAACGAAGACAAAGGGGCATTCCCACCGCTTATTCTTGAATGGTGTGTCCCTGGTGTCTCACTTGCATTTTTTGTGCTATTCTAAACCGGTTTTTCAACTGCTGTATCTCATGAAACGATCATGACGAGGCATCGTGACCTTCGGCCAGCCAGATCGAGGGCGTTTGACAGTTGTAGCAGTCAGTCTAAGGTGTTTGTAGAGATGAGATATTGTGCTTTTTGTGGACATTCAGAGCTTTTGTTTTTTTTGTTTTGAACATATTTTATTGATGAAATCAGAGCTTTTGTCACAGCGTTCTGGTTATTTTTTCAACCAAAAGTAACTGCACTGCCCTGTTGCGTGCATCGTTAGGAAGCCTAGGCATCATTTACGCAATACGAGAGATGAATTTCAATATCTGACTATTCTTTACCTCATACCTGAAGCATAACAAACATGTCCGAAACGCATGAAATGTCCCGCGTGCCTGTGCACGTGCTACTCGATCGGGATGTGATGTCTCATGGATACGAGAATGTGAGGTGTGACCGAGTTCAATAAACCTAGAATTGCTTGAGAATGTTTATCATGCAATTAAAATTACTTACAATGAATTATTGACATAGAAATTATTGACGTTTAATTGGGGTTGCGTTTCTTTTGTGTGTCAGTAGATTATTAGAATCTCATTAAATTCCAACATTGATATTATGTCATAGTGCTGAAAGAATCAATCTTTTACGTAAGTGATCTTTATTTTCTAGAATGTCCCACAGAATGTTATAACGGGGGTTCGTGTAGAAGAGACGGAAGTTGTGAGTGTCGGAAAGGTTATAAAGGAAAACGGTGCCAAAAAGGTAGAGGTTTGTGTGCGCACGCGTGCGTGCATGTGTGTGGAGAGTGCGATTGAAATAATCAAATATATCCAAATATAAGAGATTTCATATGTGCATGTAAAACTTTCAAAAATAAATACATGTACATGTATATGCATTTTAATTTATTTTACAGCCATTTGCAAAAAGCGGTGTAAAAATGGTGGAAAATGCATTCGTCCGGGGGTTTGTGCCTGTCCTCGAGGCTATTTACAACCAACCTGTAAGGGTAAGTCATGGACTTAATATTTCTTCCATGTATATGATAAATTTCCATTTAACCCCAAAATTTACAGTCGTGCTTTGCTTCAAAATTAAGGAGGTATACTACATCGTCATAATGGCTGACTTCCTGTTAAAACATGAATGAAAATATGAATACAAGTATATTTAAAAAAGCTTTCTGTTTCAAAGAGATGTTAAAGAGGTAATTCACAGTGAAATAGATACATGTATACAAGAGTATGGAAGTTGATGCATATATAGTTGAAAGTACTTTTTATAAATAATTCATTAACTTCCAGTATATGTGCGTGAATGTAATTTTTTGGATGCAAGTATTTTAGCGGTGGAAACTGTCACCTAAGATATGAGTCATGTTCTATTCACAAGGAGAAGGTTTTATTAAAAAAATAGTATGAAAGAGAATTTTGACCTCAAAATTTTATAGGGCCGGGCAGGGGTGCTATACCAGTTTTAAGAATCATATATGGACATGCAAAAATATGTAAATAGATATAAACATGTCTTTCAAATTAAAACTGGCTTAAAGAATCTTTAAATGTTATCAAATCAAAGCGCCAATAGTCGAAATAATCGCAACTTCTCAGGTCTTTCCGGCAAGCTCGGAAAAGGCGCCTTTTTTCCGCTTACTAGAAAAGCACGAGAATGCGATTCTATACGAAATTCCTTTTTGTTTTCTAATTTTATGTTACAGATTGGAAAACTTGTAAAATTGTTAAGTTGTACATAAATTAGATAAACACTCCCTTGCAAAGAACAGCATTTCAACCAATGAAAATATTGTAATGTGCGGTGTGAGGTTCCTTCTTGTAAGTGTTATTTTTTCCATTGACAAGATTCCCTATTCAACCCATAAGTAATAATCAATTTCACCAAAATGTTGTGGATTAAGAAACCTTTTAAATAGCTATTTTGATGTAGAATTCTTTCAAAAAACATTGGCTATGGGTCGGACACACTTCATAATCAAACCACATCGTCCTCCAGTACACTTATCAAAACTATGTTAAAAAATTTAACTCAATATGAGATTGCGTCACATTTGATGTTATGTACTCTTGTGAATATTTTATGAAATTGTACTGAACATAATCTCTCCAATGAAATGAAATAGGAATGGATTTTTTTTTTAAACTTTGAAATTTTACAGATTGAGATAAATAGATTCAATTCATGGTTGTTATATATTTTGCAGTTGGGTGTAAGATTAAGTGTCAAAATGGCGGTCAGTGTTTGAAAAGAAATAAGTGCAAGTGCAAGAAGGGATTCACAGGAAAACATTGTTCCATACGTAAGCAATTTCAAAAAACAAATCTTTGTATCGCATCAGATTTTCAAAAATCAAAATAGATTTCCATACATATATATTGCATTACTTGCATACTGATATAGATTTGATTTAATGTTTCACACAGCGATTTGTCGGCGTGGGTGCGGTGCTGGTGGGAAATGTATTGCTCCAAATAAGTGTTCTTGTCGAAAGGACTACAAAGGGAGACGATGCCAGAAAGGTTACTACGTTATCCTAGATTCCAGATAAAAAGATCTCCATGATGAAATGTCACGTATTTTAACAACAAAAACATACTATCTCTCTATCTCTTCAATCATCATGTGAAAAAGAAAGACTGTCTTTTATGGTTTATGGTTTATCTTAAGGACTCGTGTATATATATATATATATATATATATATATATATATATATATATATATCATTGCTGACAGCATGCATCTTGTCAATTTTTAGCAATTTGCAAACCTAAGTGCAAAAATGGCGGAAACTGTATATTTCCAAATGTCTGCAAGTGCAAAGCGGGATTCTATGGACCCCATTGCGAGCAATGTAAGTTGTCAAAGAAATGTGTACAGGAGTTTGCATAGGCGGTGATATGGTCACGATTAGTGATTAGTGATTCTGAGGGCTTAAATAGGCTAAGCCTGCTGCCCGATCCCATTCACTTTGTGAATAAAATATAGTTTAAATTAGTGTAAAAGAGAATTGTTTTGCTGTCAAAGTTAATATTTCAGTTATTTACTGTAGTTTAATTCCCTATGCAGGAATTTTAAGTTCAATATCTAGATTATTATAATATATTATTTACGGTAAACTAGTTCCCTATGAAGGAATTTTAAGTTCAATATCTAGATTATTATAATATATTATTTACTGTAAACTAGTTCCCTATGAAGGAATTTTAAGTTCAATATTTAGATTATTGTAGTGGTACTGTGATTATCATACATTACATAGCTATAGAAAAAAACTAACCAACTGTCCAAGAACTTTTAGGACAACTCTCGTATATCGATTCGAAATCCTTTTTATTTACTGATGTGTGTTTTACAGATAAGTGCAAGAGAAGGTGCAAAAATGGCGGGTTTTGCATCGGTCCAAATAAATGTAGCTGTCCACCAGGATACTCAGGGAAATGGTGTCATATAGGTAGCGTATCAAAAACCTTCTAATTGAATATTAATTTTTGTTTTAAACATTGAGATTGGTTTAACAACGGACGAAGTATCTAAAGTTGTGTACCCTTATTTTTCTGATATATGTGCTTATTTATAATTCAGAAAAAACATCCCCTGTTTTTTGCAATATCGTAAATATGCCATAAATAATATTTTCCTAATTTGCAGGGCGATGTAACCACCCTTGCCTAAATGGTGGAAAATGTAGAAACAATAAATGCCGATGTGCTGCAGGATGGAAGGGCAAACGATGCACGATTAGGTAACAATTTGCTTGGTCCAAGGAATTATTTGATACAAATGTATATTGAAAGACATTCCTGCAACAATCCGGAAGCCAATCTAAACTGTCATGAAAACATTGACCTATGAATATTAAGAATAATTGCCACATTTGGCAAACATTTTTTTATGAATGGACAATATAATATAAATGTATGACAGAATTTCTTGTGTGCAAGTTCATGTAATGATAGACAGTAGTACCTATAGTTCTCAATTTTAGCTTAGTTTGAAAAAAAAAATCATTGCACAAGTGATTACAACAATTTCACCATCGCACAAGATATTAGTATTGAGTTTCAAATGATTATTTACAGCTTAAGACCGGATTGTATATCAATGAGCCAGACTTGAAAGAAAGACCACTCTAAAATAAGATGCTAATTTTAAACGTGAATATCAATATGCTTGGGTGTCAAAAAACTGAAACTGACACAAAAGCATGTGCTGAAATTGTGTCAAAAACAGTCAAACATTGCAATGCATGTCTAGAATTACTCCCACATCTACGTAATTAAAGTGTCAGAGTAAAGAAGATTTTCACCTTTCTAAATTGAATTTGAAATATATCTATGTAATTTACTAAAGTAAATGTATTCATCTTCCGTATATAGAGTATCATATTGCGAAGTGATGTTGTCCACGACTATTTCAGTGCTAAGACTCTCCATGGCTATTTAAGGAATCTGTGTCTAGTTTGTTGAGGATGTAAAGTGATTAACTACAATGGAAAACGTGATAAAAACAAAACTATATTTATATAAATAAAATAAATATAATCTGTATAATACCGACGATATAATATCATATAATATAAAATCGACGTATCAAAAATACTGCCCAATAGAAATGGATACAATACAGGACATTCCGCATCAATTTACATAGTCCCCACCCAATGATGTCATTCATTAATTAACACATTGGTGCTTCAAAGGGTTGTCACATGGAAAACTGGAAAATGCAAATATAAAGAAATCCTCACTTTTTCAAGTATAATTTATTTGTGTATTCCGTATGCTTTGAACAAAAGTTCAGATTAAGTAGTAATCCTACGTATTTAATATTTTTTTATTAAGAATTATTGAAATGGAAAGAATTAAGAAATGAAACTTATAATTCTTTATTTGATGCATGTATCAAACGAAAAATTGGACCGAAAACTTCAATGCTCGTAGTTAGACAGAATCTGTAAGAAAAGTAGCGTTTTGAAATGATTTGACAGGTGAATCTTGGTGACAGCAGCCGTTTTGTACTTTGAAAGCCCATACACACAATTACGTTTCTCTATGGGGAATAATTTTCACTGGTTAATGTGTTTAGCAATAGCGAAATGAAGAAAAAAAAAACTATACTAAAAACAAAAACCATGCAATCTCAAAGTTACTGTTCCTTGCTGTCACTTTTACAAGATTCTTTCATACGTATATCTGCCAGCCGTGAACTGCATTGAGATGACTGCGTGGTTGAGGTACATGTACGAGCAACAACTCCGGGTAAAAATAATGTCCAGGAAGGATTCAACTTTTTAAAGTAACATCAAAATGAAAATCCGAAACAATTATATTTATGTAGTATTCGCATATCAACAGTCTCCATAGAATAAGGCAAAAACTAGTTGTTTACAGATATCAAAATGACGGTAGACGATGGACTAATGTGTAAGCTCCCGGCAGAGCTCAAAAGACAGCCTAGAATGATAATATCAAATCAAATTCATGTTAAAACTAAGTTTTCTAAGACAGAGCTATTCATTGGTAAATCAGAAGAAAAAAATTATTACGCACATGTTAAAGTGCAAAATATACACATACTAGTATTTACTTCAGATCCCTGGGTACAAATGCACCGAGTATATAAAAAAAATTCCAGTAACACATTTAGAAAAAAAAAACCCATATTACTTTGAAGTTTACTCTATACGATCATGACATTTTTCTGAATCTGAAAATGTGATATAAAGTCACTGTTGGCGGAGGATGGTATTATGAACAAATATTGAACCACCTCTTTCCTTTCAGAGGTTGTAGTTATAAGCTCTACACAGTTCCATATGACAGATCTTACAAGCGAATGGTGAGGGAAGAATACACCACCAAATGTGGGCCATGGAGCTGGAAATCTTGTGTCAAAACCAGGTGAGTTGTGATGAGTAAGAATAGATTAAACTGCACGTTTATTCCATTCATGGTCAGTTGGATGTCGGATATGGTACAGAACTAAGTTTATGAGTGAGGAGATGTTTATTTTCTTTGAAATAGTGTGCAAGTACGAATATTAGGAGAGACAACACATAAATGCATATTTTCATATAACTGTGCAAGTAAAAAAAAAACTAGTAGAGATTTTGATAATGTTTAGAAAATTATTTCCCCGTACAAATTCGCATGTAACTAGAATATGAAGGATGCATTTTTATTTTCAGAATTCGATATGAAATTGTAACAAAAACAATGTACAGATCAGCATACCAATGTGTCTGAAAGAACAAGATGTCGGAGTGATACCGAGAGCTTACAGATTGAGTTGTCCTATTCAGACATCACCTAAAGCTGAAAATATTCAACAAGTGCTAAGGAGTCTGGGTTTTCCATTATATCTACACATTGTTTGAGATGACATTTGACGGCTGGCTGTGAAGATATTCAACTAACTTTAAGCATTTGCTTGTTCGTCAGTATTTGATGAAAACAACATTTTATAAATCTCTATTGCACGGCTGGAACCGTGAAGACAGAAGAGACAGAGTTTACCTATGTTTGCAATACTGATATCCTCATCCTTGAAATACCTCAGTCCATTTTGTTCACTTACATTCCATGACATGCACATGAAGAGGCAAATAATGACTCATGCTACAAAGAATGTTCAAGGTTGAAACACTCCAGTCCCCTATGATGAAGACTATCTGAATGAATACATGTATATTCAGTATTTCATTCAGATTGAAAGTTTTTCTAAATATCAATACATGTAAATGATGTTTTAGCCATAACTGTGCATGCATCCCCCTCTACACTTATAATTTATTCTTTGAATAATCATGCATATTCATTAAAATCATAAAATAGTTGATGACTGGATTATCATGTCTTGTTGAGGAGTAAGTGAATGCAAACTGATGTGGAACAGGTAATGATATTTTTGGATATCAAATTCTTTATATGTATTTTTTTTGTCGAAGCGAAAGGAAATGAAAGACCAATGAAGAAGGTTGGTTGAGTGTATATTGTTTAACATCCCGCTCGAGAATTTTTCATTCATATGGAAACAACACCATTACCAGTGAAGGTCTGCAAAATTTAGGCCTATACTCGTCGCTTACGGCCTTTGAGTAGAGGGATCTTCATCGTGCCACGCTTGCTGTGACACGGGACCTTGGTTTTTGCGGTCTCGTCCGAAGGACCGCCTCATTTAGTCGCCTCTTGACAAGCAAGGGTTACTGAGGACCTATTCTAACCACGATTCCTACTGGAAAAGGAAGCCCAGCAGCGTATGAGCATAAGAAAGCGGGGGATTGGGGACAATATTCCCAAACTAAGCACCACGATTAAAAGAAAAACTTACCTTAGTCATCAAATAAATCTGCGCAGCTAGTATTTAGTTGGTCTGCGTTGTTATTACCTGTCAAAATAACCAACGGTTGTCTTTCGGCAAGTGTAAATTCGTTTGATAATAGCGTGGTCACTTCCAATTCTCATGAATGATCTCAGTTCCCTTGAAATGAAGTCTCCAAGGAGACTGTAAACATAGTACTAAGTTAGTTTTACTGCAGGTTCTAACAACAAATAGCTCTCTGAAAACCATGATCCTTTTCGAATGAAAGTTTTTTGTTACTCTGTCGATTGCTGCACCTCCAAACAATACTGTCCTTGCTGTAAGATTTGTCCTCCACTAATTTAACATTTCCATCATTGCAAGTATCACGTAGATTTACCGTTAGAATTTACCAATAATCTACATTTTTGCAACCAATCTATCTCGTTCAAATCATCGTAAACGAAGGACATGATAATGCTATCAGCTGATTCACTGTTTACGTTTTCCACAGCTGTCAAACTTCAATTTTACGTCACTTATCTTTTAACCAATTAAAATGCCGGAATAAGTTACGCGCTTAACAACGTCATGACTTTGGAATGTAGCTGATAGAATGGAATCGAAAGGTTTGTTTTTGAAAATACTTTCAGTTTTAACCGATTAAAATAGGTTAGCTTTGCATTTTATTGCCGTTTTAACAAAATCGCCGATTAATTTGTTTTATCTATGGAGTCAATCTAATTAAAATTAGATCCTATGATCCGCTCATCTACTATCGCTACACATATACCGGGTAGGTATAAGCGGATCATAGGATCTAATTTTAATTAGATTGTTATGGGTTGTCCATGAAGTATACCGCAGTGAAGACGACAATTTTCAAGAAGCATTACGGGTAATACTCGTCATTTTTCAGCTGATGAAGAACAAATCATGAGACTCAAATGTGTAACCATTTTAGCGAGCTCTGCTTGCTATCACTTACTTTGACAATACCATAAAGGAAATCGATATGAGGCAACTTGCATCCATTGTACAGCAAACCTACAAACACGTTCCAATATTTGGAACGCAAAAGTGCACATTGTTCTTCTGGTTGAAGGGTAAAAGCATATGCCATATGAGAAAAACAAGTGATGGGGATATACTAACTTTAAGAAATTCTTAAAGAATTCACAACAACGCCATTGTATTTTATTTGTGTTATATGAATGATCGGATTCGGAATGGGTTGGATTCGACCTCCTATACATTCTGTTTGTGTCTCGTGTTTTGGGGTTCCTCAATAAATGGGTTTTGCACAATACATGTAGTTACGCGCTTGTCATCATTTACAATGCTTTTGGGGTCCTTTCTAATATTGGTGTGGTGCCAGTGGTTCCGAACTACGTCGTACCTTCGACTTTAAGAACCGGAGTGTTTATATTGTACACTTTTACACCCTTTCTACCCGCACTATATCGGATCTGGCGTGTAAGTACAGCAATGGCGAATAGTTACAGAGCGCCCAAACAATGTACATTAAGTACCAACGGATCTGTAAATTCTTTTGAGAACTGAAAACAGAATATGTTATACATTATCACTTCTCCCCAACTTTGTACCCTTCCTTATAAGTGATTTTCAGTGAGCCTAATTGTCAAAGGCTAACCCATACCGTAGCTTCATGGATGACGGAGAGGAGGTACTTGAAGCCCTACGATGCAGTAAGGCCCAGAAAAACAACATGTCAAACCTCATTCTAGGACAAATTGCTAATTTCTGTTCTATCATATCGCGTAACACCATAGTAAAGAACTCCATCAATAGAACATATCTGAGAAACAATTCGTTTGCATTACGGCTTTCAATCTACATTTTACATAATCTTATTTTACTGACTTTGGTGACATTTAACTTAAGCCGAATGAAAGACCAGAGGACCTTTTCCAACGATTCACAGCCTTTATGGAGGACAGCCTTCTCAAGAAAATGGCAGAATCACACATCACGGTGAAGCAACAGCAGATGATGATGAGGTTTCTCGGTCCTTGGAGAATCTCATAGTACACAGGGTACATGGCTACGTATACCGGTAGTACAAAAATACGGATAGTTAGGTACCCCGGCAAGTTCGTCAACGTTATGAAACAAAGCTGCGCAATCGTACCCTGGCTTCCATGAAACCTAAAATATCTCAAACATTACCCTCGCCCTTAGATGAAATATGGTCCAGTGAGGAGGTGAAAGCGATGAGATCCACAGCTACAGTGTTCACACCTTCCCGAAAATCAAGGTCCGTAAATCTTACCCAAGGTCAGCCACACACACATTCTAAGTAAGTGCACCTTCCTCCCAGAACAAGATAGAAAGTAGATGATGAAAGCTAGACAGATCGCCCACATATATTGGATGAAGACGACATTGACTCGGAGGTAGATGAAGCCCCGATAGAAACAGCCTGGATATTCATACTAATCGAGCATTTGTCCGTCAATCTCCCTACTTAGACACATTCTATAATCACCATCATATTAAGCTAACCATTGATTCAGGAGCCACAGGTAACATGATTCGGAGTTCTACAGCCAAATGGATCAATGCCATAGTATCTACTTCCTCCCAGTCTGCACACCAAGCTGACGGTTCCTTGCCTCTTGTTGTGATCGGTGAAACTTGCTTTCAGCTCACCAGGGACAATCTCTCCTTTCAATTTGAAGGACTAGTCGTAGAAAACCTTAATGAAAAGGTGCTCGCTGGTATCTTTTTCAGACCATCTAAACGCCAGGTATTAATTGGGAAAAGCATTACATGCACATATGGCTTTCCATCATATGTATGGGAACTCTCTATGCATGGTGTACATGTCCTTCGTGCTTCAGTGTCCACCACCATACGGCCAGGTGAATTCATTGACTTGCAGCTTCCGGAAGATTCAATTTCCAAGACTAGTGTCGAGCCACATATTGGCAGCCAAAATCCACATCTACTCCAACATTGGCCACAATCTACACTACTAAAAAGTCCGTTCGTGTTCCGAATCTCAATATCTTTGTTAAGAAAAAATGATTACTTCTGCCAAGTGAATACAGTATTTATTCCAGCAGAGGAAGGTGAATCTTATGAGGATAATCATTCCATCAGACAATAATCGCAGTCACCGAATACAGTGATTTTCCACGTCTGTTTCGATCGACCCAGATTGGATCCTATCCGAAGACTTAGAGGCCAAATTTACTGCAATTACGAAAGTTTTACGATGTGTTCAGTCTACACTTAACGGGATATAACTTGAGGCATGTGTCAACATGGGTCCCGTACGATTTCAGATAAAGGGGCGGATTCCCCAGTTTCCCCGGAACCAGTTAAGCATCCTTGAGCAATATTTTAATCAACTTTAGGCACAAGGAGTATTACAGAAACCTGAACATGTTGGAATATCAGTGCAATACCGTTACCCTTCATTCCTTGTAAAGAAGAACAATGACGGTTTTCGTCTCGTGACAGCTTTCTCCAACGTGGGTAGATACAACAAAGACCAACCTTCTCTCCTCCCATATGTAGACTCTATCCTACAACGAATAGCTCACTGGAAGTATATAGCCATAACAGACCTTACAGAAGCATTATTCCAGAGACCCCTCTCACGTAATTCCGTTGGGGTACGCGTTTAAACACGAGATGTAATGTGAATGCCAGGTTCAGAAACTGCGTTGGACGAGTTAACATGCCAAGTTTTAGGCGACCTCTTGGGAGAAGGAGTGGTAACCAAGTTAGCTGATGACCTCTATTGTGGCGGAGATTCACCCGCAGCTTTATTACACAATTGGACTAGGGTTATCCAGGCTCTCAATGACTGTGGACTGAAGTTATTTGCATCTAAAACAATCATTGGACCCAAGTCCACTACCATTTTTGGATGGATATCGGAATTCGGGTCAATCCATGCCAGCCCCCACCTAGTGGTATACCTTTGTCTCTTGCAAGCCGCCAGAAACGGTAAAAGGGCCCGATGTCATTCATATGATCTGTAAAACTCTTGACTCGTGTGATACCTAACTGTGCCCAACTTTTATCCCCGCTTGATGATGCGACCGCAGGTCAGATTTGAAATGAACCCATTGTTTAGTCAGACGATCTTTTAGGTCACTTTTCCAAGGTTCAGAAAGTAGTTTCCTCCTCGAGTGTCATAATCCAAACTCTCATGACGAGTTGTGTACTGCTACAGATGGGACTGTTCGTAAGCCAGGATTATGTGCTACGAGTTGTGTACTGTTACAGATGGGACTGTTCGTAAGCCAGGATTATGTGCTACGAGTTGTGTACTGCTACAGATGGGACTGTTCGTAAGCCAGGATTATGTGCTACGAGTTGTGTACTGCTACAGATGGGACTGTTCGTAAGCCAGGATTATGTGCTACGAGTTGTGTACTGTTACAGATGGGACTGTTCGTAAGCCAGGATTATGTGCTACGAGTTGTGTACTGCTACAGATGGGACTGTTCGTAAGCCAGGATTACGTGCTACGAGTTGTGTACTGCTACAGATGGGACTGTTCGTAAGCCAGGATTATGTGCTACGAGTTGTGTACTGCTACAGATGGGACTGTTCGTAAGCCAGGATTATGTGCTACACTTTACGTGAAGAGGAATAAAAACTACTATTGGCCGGTCTATTCAGTGCCAAACTTCGCAATCATCAAACAAAATGGCTCCCATGCGAAGTAAAAGCTTTGTCCATCGCAGTTACCGTTAAACACTACCATTCCCTAGCGTCTAGCCTCGCCTCAATAGAACGGTGGCTTATAACCGGCCGGATAATTCCCTAGCGTCTAGCCTCGCCTCAATAGAACGGTGGCTTATAACCGGCCGGGTAATTCCCTAATGCCTAGCCTTGCCTCAATAGAACGGTGGCTTATAACCGGCCGGATAATTCCCTAGCGTCTAGCCTCACCCCAATAGAACAGTGGCTTATAACCGGTCGGATAATTCCCTAACGTCTAACCTCACCTCAATAGAACAGTGGCTTACCGGCCGAATAATTCCCTAGCGTCTAGCCCACCCAATTAGAGCAGTGACTTATAACCGGCCGGATAATTCCCCAGCGTCTAGCCTCACCCCAATAGAACAGTGGCTTATAACCGGCCACATAATTCCTTAGCGTCTAGCCTCACCTCAATAGAACAGTGGTTTATAACCGGCCGAATAATTCCCTAGCGTCTAGCCTCACCCCAATAGAGCAATGCCAATGACAATATCTTTAAGAAACGAACGTAATATAGATGTACATTTAAGTCGTGGGATAATTCCCTAGCGTCTAGTCTCACCCCAATAGAACAGAGACTTATAACAGGTAGACTGCTGCTTCCTATGTTGAATCGACGCCGCATAGCGATGCTGGAGTGTCGTTTCCGGAAAGTGGTACAATCGAAAAGAAAAACCGATATACTGTATCTCAGCGACATCGCAGGAGTGACCAGGCCGTTACTGTACACAGCCTTAAAGATTCCGAATACGGAAATTCCTCAGCATTGACTCCGAATTTCTGGAAAGCAGCAGAGTTTTCTTTCTCCCAAGTAAGCTGTGTTCCCAGCCACACGAATCCCACCTAATCAAAGCAACGGGTTTTGAGGCGCCGAAGTAGAAGTAGTTCCGCCGAGTTCAGACACCAAGCCACACAAGCAGACAGGGAGCTATACTTGGTTGTCAGAGGTTGATAGAGACGCATGCCATTCTTCAGCATTTCATGGGCAGTGAGAGGTTATCCCCACTACTGGGTTATCTCCTGAATATGACAATTTTGGAAATCACTAAATTTTAGGACATTAAAAACGTGACAATTTTTCTGGTCAATTCAAAAAATAGGGGAGATCGTTGCATAAGACGGAAAATATTTTCATAAAATTGAAATATGCTTTTACTTTCAGTACCTTTTGTGTTTAGAGTGATTTGTCCTTTAGAGGGACATCGTGTCGATTTGAGCTGAAATTTTTCAAATTTTATTTTCTGATTTTTGATGTTTAGAAAGCTTAACTAAGGTATTACTAATAATCAGCAAAAATTTGAATGTCAGTAGTCAAGGTACATGGGAGATACAGAGGTCACGAGTCCTTGTTATGTAAACAAGGCTCGTGCCATGTTTTTGTGTACATGGTTAAATAAACTAGTAAGTTTCGTTTAAAGCAGATTTTTTTCAATTTATAAGTGAATTCTTAACACAATTAAATATTTTCTAGTGTTTGGCAGATCTCATTTTGTTTTAAACACGCTATTTACAGTCTAGTGTAAACAAATACACGGCACGAGCCTTGTTTACATAACAAAGAATTCCGAGTGCTGTACTTATAATCCCACAACCGATATTCAAATTTTGGTTGACCATTAGAAATACTTTAGTTAAGCATTGTAAACAATAAAAATGGAAAAATAAAATTTGAAAATTTTCAGCCCAAATCGTGTCCATGCCTCTTTAAAATAGCAATATATGAAATCATTTTTATTTGCTATTCTAATTGTGTTTTTAGTGATAGACGGTTATAGTATATCAAATTTAACTGGTCGTGTTATATTTTTCTGGTTTTTAAAACCATTACATACTTTTCATGCTTTGTTGTTGAGAGTTTTATGATTTTTTTATTGGAATAGAATAGATGATAGCTTAGGATGAAGATACTATATATGACTTCCTCTGTATAGGATCCATTACAGGATGTGTCCAAAACGTATTTCAGATTAGTGAATGATCAATCATAATGCAAATATTGTGCAATCATTAAACTTGTACAGGGGGTAGCGTAATTAATTTGTCGATTTCACAGTTTTGTTGGGATGTAATGACGTACCCACGAAAATTGAGTCCTCACGAAATCTAAAGATTCCACAGTAATCCCTTTATTTTTTGCTGTCTATAGTGCATAAAACAAGTTTTTCAACATGGATAATAGATAAATAATTTAATTAAAACAAAATAAATATAATTGACTGCAATTTTCAACTGCGGCATCACAACAGTTCACAAAATAATGCACAGATCCCAGAAACTCGAATTTGTTGTCGACTCTGACGACCTGTTCCTTTGGTTTGGAGAAGCTTCCTGCTGAGAATAGTCATATGTTGAGTAGTTCCGGGTATAGGAAGCGGGTCTAGTGTGATAGGCCGGATATGCTTCATATGTAGTCGGCTTAACATGTAAACTACTGGTACTAGGAGGTCTGTTGACATGAGATGGACTTCTGTAACTGGACAGTCCCTCATAACTATATTCTGTAGATCTTCCCCTCACCTTTGGGCACCTTCTCCAGTAGTATCCTCCTGGGTCGCCTCTAACAGACACATACCGCCCCTCATTTGTCGTCGTAAACTTCGTTTCATCCATGCCAAATACTACATTCACCGAAATTTTATCACATCGTCCACGTTCTTCTGCTTTCTGAAAAACCCACAACCGTCTGTTATCAGCAGTGAACCAATGTCCGCCTCTGAATTCCACAGAGATGGCCGGGATTGAATTCACATTGCATTGTCCAGACAAAATATCGTCCAGAGTTTGGCCTATAGGACGGAAAGGATGTCTCGTACTTTTGCCAAACGTTCTTGCAATACTGTCTTGGCTGTACCGTATTTTTGATGGTTTTAGTTCCATACTAAAACGTCACTCTAGCATTACCAGCTGAACAGTTTACATCCTGTGTTCGGTTTAATTAGACTATTTTCTTGGAAGGGAAAACGAAACTAGCAGCTTGACATACGAATGCATATCTGTTTCCTGAAAACACTTCAGAAATCCCCTACACATAGCTTCATTACATATCACGTAGATATTGGAAAGGTTTAGCCAAAATACAAACTTACTGCAATTCAGACGATACACAGCGCGCTCTTGGTGAGAATTAGGATATGACACTCGGATTGAGTGCATCTTGCCAATAACAATAGTTAAAATTTCAATATAGAGGGTGTATAAGAAACATGAGATCAATCCACGTGATTTATAAGTTCAAAGAATCACCGGAGTATAAAAGTAGAATCTATAATCTAATCTTAGTTAAATATAATCCACCGTTTTCAGGAAACGATCTTGCTTACTATCCCATATATAAACTGGGATTTTACCCATTCTAAAAATACATCACTTATGCTTTAAAAATCGTATGGTTAAATAGAACGTTTTAAAGTAATATTAGCTCTAAATCTGAAAATTTTATTTTGTTGTAAAAATGTGCTATGTGTAGCTTTAACCACAGCAACTGGTAAAATAGAACTATGATTTTATCAAAGTAAAGATTTCGGTTCTATTGAATAAATAGCATTTTTACGGGAAAACAATAATATAATTTTTTCTTCATTCAGAGCCTCTGAATAGGTTTTCTAACACAAATAATTTTAGCAAAAGTTTGTAAACCTTTTTTTTCTGGCATTGAAATAGTAAATCACAATTTTGCAACAAAAATTTTCGACACAAAAAATGACAGCTAGTATTGCTTTAAAGTCAATTGAATCTAAACATACACAAAACGCAAATGGTCTCACATTTTATTATCGATGATCTGGAACCTAATTTCTTTTTATTTCACCAGACTTTGCTAAAGTAAAAGAATATCAGACACGGCACAATCAAGAATAATGCTAATACCATAAGCGAAATACAAATAACTCCCCCCACACTTAAATATTTACCCCCATTCCAAGATGAAAGTTTCTCCAGGTTTAAATTTGTACTTATCCTTCTCATGTCATTGTCTGATAATTGGGTAAAGTCAATCCTAACTTCGATAGTCCTTCCATGAACGTCACGACAGTCAGACATAGAGTTTGGACGTCCGGTATTTCTTATTTCTGAATTGGAAATGGAAGATTGTTCCTCACTTTCTTCTCTTGTTATTTGCTCTACTTCTATAGAAACATTTTCTTTGTAACATGAAGTTACATCTGCTGAAGGTGAATCGTGTCCCAACGGTTTCTGTAATACTAAATCACTGTTTGTAACAACATTTTGTTCACAATTCTCTGAACGAAAACCGATTTCTTGATTCTTTTGCCTGAAGGGTATCTCGGCGGTCAACGTGACAGAAGAATTCGTGAAAGATTTTGCAGACATCGTAGAATTGAATTCAGTGGATTTTAATGGTTTCTTTCGTACTCCACGCATGCTTCTCCATAAAGAACCTCCCGGATTTCCTCGAACATATATGGATTCACCATTGTTCGTAGTGGTAAATTTATCATAATCTATATGGGCTATTTCCCGGACAAATATTTCGCCGCATTTTCCTCGCTTCTCTGCCTCCTGGAACACCCACAATCTTCTGTTGTCTGCTGTGAACCAATGACCATTTTTGTACATTACAGAAATATTGGGTATGGAGTTGACATTGCATCGCCCGGATAGAATATCGTCTAATGTCTTTCCTATGGGTCTAAATGAGTGTGATGTGCAACGACCAAATGTATTGGCAATAGAATCCTGGCTAAAACGAATCTGCAGTGGGCTTAGGTACATCTTTTTGCTACCTATTTCAAATACTGATTGCACGAATTGATTACTTTGATATATAATACACCTTTTATCATTATTATCTATGTTACACGGTTGTTTTTGGAAAATATGCGCAAGTGTATTTAGCCTAGTTTATTGATATCCCCCCCCCCTAAATAACTAAAATCTTGAAATGCGCTCGTATTTTCTGAAAACGCTTTAGCAAAACAAAACTCATTTTCTCTCCAGAAGGCTGTGATTCTCGTATTTTAGATATTCTGTGTGCCCTCTTGTAAGAGACTGTATCTGACGATATTCACCATACAATAAAACACCCTCTAACTTGCATACATAACGACAGGAAAAGTGAAGAAATCATAGCTGAACATGCCTCATAAAAAATGTAATAAAAAGTGATATGATTCCATAACTCTGTTTAAGATTTGAAAAAAAAAAAAAAAAACCACTTCAGGTATTCCATGTATAATGAAAGGATAATGAACAATTTTGAAGGATTTAGATCAACATAAAAGTTTATTATTAAATAATGATGAAAGTGAAGCAGATGAAATTCACATGACTGGTAAATGATTAGAAGCTGACCTTTTTGCACTTAAGACTTTTTGGAAGAGTTGTCTGCCCTTTGTAAAAATAAGAAAAATCTAATTTTCTAAAAATGTGTATGGTCAATGATTAATTTTATTTCATATTTTCATAAAAAGAAAGTATATGTAACTTTCTACCAAGAGATAATTATGAAAATATAATTTGTTTTTAGAATATTGTAATAAAACCTGCCTTTTCCATATACTTCAATGTTAAATTCTAGGTGAAATAAATCAGGCAGTAAACAAAATTGTGAAAATTCCTATGGTGGATTATTTTTATTTGAAGGACCCTTCAAAATGATACCATAATTACAAATATTCCACCATCCATTTATTAGATATGAAATATGGTCATTATACATTTAATACCTTAACTAGGCTAATCAATGGAACTTTTAATTGCAAATTTAAACAAAATACAAATGGTATAAATCATATAGCTTGCATATCAGTACAGGACGTTTTCCCAAATCATGCATATATATATATATATATATATATATTATCTGAATGTTATTGTTCCTAATTTGTTCATTTGTTTGCTTGACCCACATGAGTGTATTCTGCAATAAAGTATATATATATATATTATAAATCTATTTATCATAAGAACCACTAATGAATTATCAATTATTTGATTATCTGTGAAGATTAGAGTACACACAAATACATTAAGCGATCCACTGGATAAGCTCAATTCGTAATCGATCATTTTCAGAAAACAATCTCGTTTACTATTCTATATATAGATTGGGATATTCCTACTCTAACAATACGCTGTAATTTACAAGTAACATAGCACATGACTAATGTTTTAAAACGTTTTGATGTAGCGATACAGTTCCTAAATCAAAATATATATAATCTCTTACCAGACTATGCTAATGACCAAGTAATTAGACACAATGTAATAATAAATCCTACTGCAATAAGTGACATAATACACATACATATAATTCGTCTCGCACTCAAACAGTCGTTATTTCGCTTCTTAGACACACCCTCCACTCTCGGAACAATACTTTGGTTTCTATATGCAAGTTCTACAGGGATTGAATTTACAGGTATCCCTTTTGTATATTTATCTGAAACTTGGATAGAGTCGATAGTAACTTCGACAAAACCATCTGCTGTCTTTTTTGCTTCCACAAAGTTCCCTATTTCTTCTTCCTTTGATAGTTCGCTTTCATCTATAGAAAGTTTGTCTGGTATCGAAACACACCACTCTGACACTTCCATTGCTTCATCTCGAGGCAAGGAAATATCCGAATATACAGTCGACAAAGACATTTCATCGGAATGGTTTCCATTAATGTCATGCCAGTCAGACATAGAGTTTGGACGTCCGGTATTTCTTATTTCTGAATTGGAAGTGGAAGGTTGCACTTCAGTTTCTTCTCTTGTTCTTTGCTCTTGCTCTATTGAGACATTTTCTTTGTAACATGAAGTTACATCTGCTGAAAGTGATTTGTGTCCCAACGGTTTCTGTAATATTAAATCACTGTCTGTAACAACATTTTGTTCACAATTCTCTGAAAGAAAACCGATTTCTTGATTCTCTTGCTTGAAGGATATGTCGGCGTTCAACGTGACAGAAGTCGTGAAAGATTCTGCGAATATCGTAGAACTGAATTCAGTGGATTCTAATGGATTTTTTCTCACTTCACGCATGCTTCTCCATAAAGAACCTCCCGGATTTCCTCGAACATCTATGGATTCACCGTTGTTCATGGTGGTAAATTTATTATAATTTATATACGATGTTTCCCGGACAAATATTTCGCCGCATTTTCCTCGCTTCTCTGCCTCCTGGAACACCCACAATCTTCTGTTGTCTGCTGTGAACCAATGACCATTTTTGTACATTACAGAAATATTGGGTATGGAGTTGACATTGCATCGCCCGGATAGAATATCGTCTAATGTCTTTCCTATGGGTCTAAATGGGTGTGATGTGCAACGTCCAAAAGTACTACCTATAGAATCCTGACTAAAACGAATTTCCAGTGGATTCAGATACATCCTGAAGTTCCAAATGCACCAATCCGCAGTGGTTCATATGTAACAAATGAACTGCTTAAATATAGAACTATTAGCAACGTTATCTCTACTCTAAAAAAAACATATTTTCTAATGAAATCTATAAATATAGTTAGGGAAATTCCATTTTCTATTTGTAGGTTTGTGAACAATCAATAATCAATCACAAAACTGTTTAGTATTTGAGGTTATGGTTCACACTTTGTAAAAACCAAGTTATGGACTTACTTCGTCTTTAAATACTCTATGTTCAGATTCATTCAGGTTTCACAATTAAATTGCTTCTAAAATACCACTAGCGAAGAGTGATAACTCCACTTCCAAAATGAACTATAAATCCTGTATATGCATTTTCTCATGGTTTAAGAAAATGATGCCGGACCGTCTGGTTTGGAATTCGTTGTTGAGAGAAGATTCACGCACTCATTTTGTGGACGAATAGGAATTTTCAAGATACATACTATGAAATCATCGAAAATTAAATCCTTAAGAAACTTGATAGTGCTATGTACAGTACCGTAGTATACAGCTATATTTATATAACGAGGTGACCCTAATGACAATCTACTGCACCAGTTAAATTTAAATCTAATCATCTTCCAAAACACATTTAAAACGAAAACTTTGTATTAACCCAAAACACTTTTAAAACGAAAGTTTTGTGCTTATCAAGATTAATCATATATTTATATATTAACCAACACCTTTAAAACAAAAATTTTGTGCTCAATAAAATGAATCATATTAATTGTACAAAGTAATCAAATGCCTGAGAGAAAGTCTTGTTATATTGACAACTTGTTTCGCTTGGTTCATTTGTTTAAATATTATATATATACAGTGAAACTTCTCCAAACCGGCCCCTCAGAAAACCGGTTTTCCCTGAATATCGGCCGATTTTCAAAGTCCCGGCAGAAACCTTAACATTTCCTTACAAAGAAAGTCTCACAAAACCGGCCACCCCTGAAAACCGGACATCGGCCACTTTTTAAAGTACAATGTACAATTGTTAACAAACATGTGTAATTTACCCTTATAATACCGGCCACTATTTGAAGACTAGAAAATTTTGGCCAGATGGATGATTAAGATCGGCCAGGTGTGAAAAATGACTGACCTACTGGCCAGGTGGGAAATTATCTACCGGAGGTCTGAAAAACACAAGTGGCCTCTATAAGTTCTATAGTTTACCTATTGTCCAGGGTGTTAATTGGTGCTTGGCTAATCCAAGTGACCCTTTCAAATTTCTGTACGAAATGTTATAAACAGATATGCACATATTGAATGAATACAATCAATCCGCCATATTGTTGCACCATGGATATAAGCGGCAGTTAATAAACAACAAACCATGACTGTTAATGATAATTTTCAATAGATAAATGATTTTTTGGGGGTTTCCATAGACTTAAAATTCTTAAGAAACATCAAAATTAAAATTATATATTTACTACTGTACTTTTCAAAAACGTCAAAACAAATTTGTTAACGATATAAGCAATGGACGTAAACAGAGTTTTTATAGGTAAGAGGAATTCCAATAATAAGCCATTAATAAACCTCTGTGTTTTCTTTATGTATCCCGTTATAAAGTTTTAGTTAAAATTAGATGATTGCAGCAAGACTATTTCTCGTAATAATTACCTGTAGGTACGAGCGGACTAGTTTGATCTCCACCGAGAATTGATCAGAGATCCCCATATCAAAGCGAGCAGTACCTACTCTGTGTATTAATTGCAGCAATCCAATGGCTATGTGTTTGTTTTGTTTATGAAAACATAAGCCGAAATTCTACATAAATGCTGCTAGTCTACAGATTTCTATACATATATCAAATGCAGTTTTATTTAAACAGAATGTTTTCCATTATTTATGCATGTCAATGTAAAAATGTTTATTCATGTTTAAATAGTTTTAGTGCTATAAATTGAAAATAAACATGTTAGTAAATTATTTTGTTTTATTTCCAATAGTGAAATAATAGTCCTTGAACACCATATTATATGGTTTGTGTTATGTCAATGAAATATCTAAAAAAAAAAAAAAAAAAAAAAAAAAAAAAAATTGAGCTGAAACGTCTCTAAATGCCAAATTCTCGGTATACCGGCCACCCCTCTAAACCGGCCGTTATTTTCGGTCCGACAGCTGGCCGGTTTAGAGAAGTTTCACTGTATATATATATATATATATATATATATATATATATATATATATAAAAGCAGGAAAATATGTTGTTCCAAAATATATTTAAATCACTAGCGTTTTCTGGATTTTAACATCCATCCTCAGGTATTCAATATTTGTATTCACCTGTGGATGAATGTTAAAATCCAGAAAGGGCTAGTAATTCAAATATATTTTGGAACTGCATATTTTTCTGCTTTTTTATTTAATTATTTTGACTGTGTGATATCAACTCTTTCTATTTCGACTACACCAGAGAAATTTGATATGAATGAAAAGTGGACGATATGTAAAACAATATTTTGAAATTGAAAACTTACAAATTTACTTTATTTAGTCAAAAAATGCAGTTTTAGTGTTAAGCAATCTGAAAAAAAAATCCCTGCTGGACTTGATAAAGAACTTTCCGATTTCCTCGAATATCTATGGATTTACATTGTTCATGGTGGTAAATTTATTATAATTTATATACGATATTTCCCGGACAAATATTTCGCCGCATTTTCCTCGCTTCTCTGCCTCCTGGAACACTCACAATCTTCTGTTGTCTGCTGTGAACCAATGACCATTTTTGTACATATATTGTTGATATTTATATTTTCATCCATGTTTTAAAAGGAAGTCAGCAATTATGACGATGTAGAGTAAATGCCGAGCAATATTCCGATGGTAAGTTTATGATCAGCTCTATTGCCACGGCAATATTTCTTCAAGTCAAAATAAAATTCAAATTTTGGTAAAAAAAAAATTATTCCTCAAATTACATGTAATGCTTTTTAGAATATTAAAAAGGATCAAATAAAATGTAATTCATGCTTATTTTATCAAAATAAAGTAATTTGGAACAGTTTACACCTTTTGATAAGCCGATTAGCAATCTTTACATCGCATGAAATGAGTAGAAATTGTTTCATTCTGTAATATACACATTCACTAAATCTTTTCTCTTATATTTCTTTTGAAATTGACAGTTTTCATCATAGACAATGATTGCATGTTTGTTGCAAACTAGTGCGATCCATTTTTTAGTACCACCTGTCTGTGTAATCATTACCAACTATGGAGCGTCATCAAGGTCAAAGGGTACATTAGTTGTTTCGTTTAACGTAACGAATGGGTCAACCATATGCCAAGATAACGAACAGTGATCAATTTCACAACTCTTTTAAGCAATACAAAACAGAGAGTTGGGCAAACACGGACCCCTGGATATACCAGAGGTAGGATCAGGTGCCTAGGAGGAGTAAGCATCCCCTGTCGACCGGTCACACCTGCCGTGAGCCCTAATCCTGATCAGGTAAACGGAGTTAACTGTAGTCAAAATCAGGTGTGCCAAGAACGGCCTAAAAATCGGTATGAAACAAGTCAGACAGCATTCGACCCAATGATAGGTTATATTGGCAAACTAGATTGTTATAACGACCATAGAATTTGCGAAATGCTGACTTTAAACGAGACTGTTGAAACCCTTGCACCATCAACTTAATTGTCAGTAGCCTGATTCGATTTAAAAACTGATTATGCAGAAGAAGCTCTTGCGTATCGAATCAGTTGAGAGATATAAACACCATAATATGCAGGTGATAATGGAATATTGCTACATAAACAGGGAAAGTTAACGATGGAGAAGCTGAAATCATCCCGTTTATTATAAAGTTGAGTTGTTAGTTTGCCGTAAATATCTTTTTTCAATAAAACATCTAAGTATGAAGCAGAAATAGAGCTAGTTTATATATTATAAAAATATAAATACAAACAGTAAAATGTCTTTCTTTGTTATTTCATCGGGTGATGAAGGTAGCAATTGTTGCAATATTATTATTATTTTTTTTTTTTGCATAATCCGCTTACGCGGGTTTTGATTTTTTTCTGCAATGATTGCTACCTTCATCATCCGATAAAATAACAAAGAAAGCATTTTATTGTTTAAATGAAGGAGTACAGATTTTTTTTAAAAAGGATATTGAACACTTAATCTTCTGGAATGATCAGTATCTTCGTTCCTATGATTTATTCGGATAAAGTCTGCTACATAAATCCACTTCATACTTTTTCTTTGTTTCCATTGCACTGAATTTATTGCTTTGAAGAATATAAATTGCGTTATTTCAAGATATTACATGAGGTCACAATTCAGTAATGATTTTATTGAACTTTTTCTCCATTTTATCAAATATAAATACACGTTTTAAAGACCATAGTTGGTCAGCAATATTCACGAGGCAATATATCATTTCAGAAAGAAACAGTTCTCTCACGTAAAAGTACTTGCACATATCAAAATAAAAAAAAGGGAGGAAACAGTCTGAACATTGACATAAACTGTTAAACGTAGCTGCTTATTGAATTTCTATCAAAACCGTAACAATGGTAATAAGTACAATTACTGAAATGAAAACAACAGTTCCAATACAAATTCTTTTGTGGAATATTTTTCTATTGACTTGATTTGAATTTATATGTTCGCCAGACACTGTCGAAGTTAGGGTTTTATCAAACACCGGAGGTTGCGCTGGGATAATTAAAGTAGCATCGTTTGACTCGAATGACAACTCGATCAAGTCCTGGGGTTGCGTTGGAGTACTTAAATTAGGATCGCTTGATTCGATTGGCAACACAATTTGCTTATAATTTTCTGTGCCATGATAAGGCTTTACAATATAATTCTCGAGGGAGTCCGTTGTATCTTTATTTTGTTGGTTCACTTCTTCATAATGTTTGACAATGGTCTCTGTATGATCTTCCACATTCTCTCTTCTTTCGTTTCCATCTTGTTTTTCGATGGTTGAAGACAACGACTGAATGGCAGAGCTAGGAATGTAAGACTTTATAGGCATGGAAGTTTTTCGTCTTGTGAAATCTTGTGCTGGAATTAGGACTGTGGGTTGATTTTTCTCGAACTCCGCCTCTGTGACGATACCTTCAACATTTAATCTACATTCTCTCTTAATTCCAAATGATTTGTTTCTCGCAGAACTATCTTTTAAATCTGAGCTACTTTTCATTCCAGATACCCATCTTTGGGTGGACTGAACATTCACGTTTGGTGCGATGGTAAGGTCTGCTTCCTTGTTTTCCGAGTTTCCACACTCAGCAGAGTATTGTGAAAAGGGGTAAATAGTTTGTTTATTTTCATTCATACCTGATGTAGCTTTACTGTTACTGGAAGTACGTTTGTTGTAAACAGATACATGACTTGTTTTCAGCGCCATGGATTTGTTCGTGATAGTTGGTGTCCTCCTCCAGAGATACCCTCCTGGGTCTCTCCTGACTCTAACAGATCGTCCTTCATTGCAGGTTGTGAACTTATCGAAATTAATGTAAGTTGTCTCATATACATGAATACCATCACATTTCCCTCGTTTTTCTGCTTCTTGGAATACCCATAATCTCCTGTTGTCTGAGGTAAACCACTGCCCATTTCTCTTTATAACAGAAATGCTGGGTATCAACTGTACATTACAATGTCCAGACAAAATATCGTCCAGGGTCTGTCCGATGTATATTCCCCGATGCGAGGTATAATTGCCAAAGGTATTTCCTATAGAATCTTGACTGAAGCGAATTTCTGAAGGTCTAAGAATCATTTTGATAGCAAATATATCCGATGTTTGTTTTCAAGACTTCTGACAATTTTCTGACAGGCTTTCTTGCTAAACAAATCGAAAGTTGGAAAACCATAGACGCGTTCGCGGTGTAGTTACAATCGTAACAACTCGGCCATTTCCGTAACCGACAAATAACCTCGTAAGCAAACAGAAGAAATTCTTCTTAAATTGTTTGCCGGAAGTTATTCCGCAAATAGTTCTTTAATAATGGAGGAGAGACTCGAATTTGCTCGCAGCAATTTCTTTGAAAGATAAACAATTGGAAACACTTAGATATTTGTGGGAGAAGCGAGACTGCGTTAGTTTATTGCCAACCGGGTATGGGAAAAGTGCAATTTATCAACTTCTTCCATGGCTTTTACAAGGAGAAAGGGAATATTGCACCCTTGAAGTTAATTATTGTGGACCAGGTGGCTTTTCTCACTTCTAAGGGGGTGAAGGCTTTATGCCTTAACTTTGAAGGCACTGGTTGTCAAGGGATTTATCTAGGTTGTTTTTTACTACCAGTATAAGGTACCTTTCCCCTTTGGCAACAAGTGGATATTTCCCCTTCATTTGTAGAAACTTGACAAAATTGTATGAGAATTTTCAACAAAAATCATTTTGTATATATTCCAAGTCATTTTCTATAATTGTCAGACTTACAATACAGATAAAATGAGTAATCAATCAATTTATATGGCTGTAATGATCTGTGGATATTATATTCCATGGATGTCCCCCACCACCATCCCCTGGAAGCTCAATGACTGCATTCTCAAAAATCCCCCTTAAATTTAAAATGTGTGGTAACATCTAAATGCTGGGTAAAACCCTGATGTCGTTTTGCGGATGACGACGAATCTGTTTCGAAGGTAGAGAAAATGCTAAAATTCATATATATATTTTTCCATTGAAATTTTCTGACTGCATCTGTGTATGAGAGGAGTTAGAACGGGCCACTATATCCTACAATTGATTTCAAATTTCCTAATATCTTTCTAATGCACTCTATATATAGATTATCCTCTTTCTACATGTTTTATAGAGAGATTTTCCCCTTCTATCTAATAACCAGAAAATACTTTTGGAGAGCTGCAGTTTGTCAGGTATTATCTGAATTATCAGGTAATAGTACACAATGCCACATAATACAAACATCACCAGGATCATTTATTTGCAATCTTTTATATATAATGAGATTGCATTTAAATTCTGGTCATGGTGGACCAATTGCTTCAACTATGTAGAATACTTTTTTTCAGAGTCTAAAAGGGAAAAAAACTAAAACGAAGACAAGAGTAATTTAATAACAATAGATGACAAGGCATACTCAAGCACACATTACAATATGTGACATAGTTGACAATTTCATTGATGGTACATGTAACATCCACAACAATGTACAATAAGATAAAAAGAAAGAAGCAAAGAGATACCTTACATGGTAACAGCCTCAAAAGGCACATATACTTTATTGAATTTGATTCATTAATATTGATGCACTTGAATAACACAAACTTTTTTTTGAAAATAAATGAAAATGGACACTGAACATATACATGCCCATGTATACATTTCACCATATGAAATCTTATTTTTGCCATTCAAAGTGTAAATGTTAGGCAAGCATAATTTTTCTGTCAATTCATTTGTTATACAGAACAATGTTGTGGAGAAAAAAATACATCACAATGCAGATTTTTTTTGTTTAATAAATCAATTTTAAAATTTTCTTTAAATTTCCAACAATTTCCAATTCTGCAGGCAAGGTTCTGGAAAAAAAAATGTTCTTCAATATTTTGAATGCTAACTAATATCATTATCTGCATTATGTATTAAGATATGTAATTATACCTGCATGCACACAAATGTTTAGGTTTAGATCTATCATTATACATGAAGACCCGAACTACAGAGCGAAAGCACTAAGTGTAATTAATTAAATGTGGATCATGTGTACTTAGTCATCGTTGGATATTTTTTTTTAATTTATTACCAATACCATGGACTTTTTCTGCAATTTTACTATATATATGTGTGTGTTATTTGTTTATGTAATATATGTCTCTTGATAAAGACGCGGGTTGCGTCAAAAATTCGAGTTTTAAATAACCAACAGTGTCGTGGCCTTTTCAGTGCTTTTATAAATTTCTTTACTGGCCTTGTATCTTCTCAGATCCGACACTTTAAGAAAGTAGGGTGTTGTTGGGTTTTTGTGCTTTTATATATATATATATATATATATATATATATATATATATATATATATATATATAAAGCACTAAATAATCACAACTAGGTACTGAAAATTTTCGCCCCAGTCCGGGGTCGAACCAGCGACGTACGGCAAAGTTGCCATACGTCGCTGGTTCGACCCCGGGCTGGGGCGAAAATTTTCAGTACCTAGTTGTGATTATTTAGTGCTTTATATATTAATTGATTGATTTTCACATGTATCGTTTAGATCCTAGGGGTAAACGTAAGGTTGGGTGTTATAATTGTTTGTTTGTGTTTTATATTATATATATATATATATATATATATATATATATATATATCTCCAAATGTGAAAAATTGGCCCGTAACCAATAAGTAAACAAAAGGCCCATGGGCCACATATCACTCATCTGAGTCATGTCACCTTGGCCCATATTTAAAGATTTTCCCTATATATACATATATTTGCATGTAAAATTTTATCCCTTATTGTGGCCCCAAACCTACCCCCCATGCTCCCTGTGGGTGGGCCATAATTTTAACCCTTCATTTGAACAAACTTGAAAGCCCTTCATTAAAGGATGCGTTTTGACAAATTTGGATGAAATTGGCCCTTTGGTTCTGGAGAAGTCTAAAATGTATAAAGTTTACAGACAGATGGATGGACAACGGGTGTTTAAACAAAAGTACATGATATGCAGACTACATTTCCTCTTTAAAAAAAACTCACTAATTTGTTTTTATAATGTAAAATGCCTGAAGTTTCAAGTACATGTACTTCCCCCAAATGGTTGTTGGTATTTGATATTGTTTTTTGTTTGTCTGTTTTTTAATTGTTTGACAAATAATTCATTGTTATATCTTTAATCCAAATTTTATATCTATGTATGGGTACCTTGTTATCTGCATGATAACGTATTGGTAGTGTCGAATATATTCTCTGAATACCAGAGGCTAGAGGATCTCTGCTATGGAGTTATTTGTCGGTTACGAAAATGGCCGAGTTGTTACGATTGGGTGTAGTTATTGATCAATTTGTTATTTAGATATTTCACAATCGGGGGCGGATCCAGGAATTGCGGTTAGGGGTGGGCGCAACTTTATGAGACAATGGGTCTGGGGGCCGTCTTGAGGCCCCCAGTGGGTCCAGTGGGCGAAGCGCCCGGAAGGTCCTGGATTTTACAGATTTTATACGGCATCAAATATATCTCCTTATGTAGTAATTTTTACTATTTTCTGTCATTTTTGATAGAGGGAAATCAATAAAATGACGCAAATCTTAAGTTTAAAAAAAAAAGTAAGTTCTCCCTATAAAAGTACTTTATTAAATCAAACCATTTTGTCATTTATTGCTCCGAGAGTGGAAGAAATTATTGCTTCTTTTATCGCTTACATTTTTCTAAACAAGAGACCACGCTTTACCTTAAATTTGAAAATGGGGGGGGGGGGGGGGGGGGGGGCAGCTGCGCCGCGCTTAGATCCGCCACTGATAATGCACAAAGAGTGCACTCTAGCGGGTATATTGATTAGTAGTATTTCTTTTGGACGATGAAAAAACCTCTAAAAACCCACTACGAATAAGACATGTTTCAAAACAGGGTTTTCATTAAAATTATTTTTTTTTAAATTTAGAAATTGTGTTTGTTTCTCGATTTAAATCAAGAACTGCAGTGATCATGTGATGTCAAAAATTTGGTGAGGTATGGTTTTTCTTTAGATAAAAAAAAATCAAAAAATAATGTCTTGAGTTATGAGATTGATCTCTGTTCGTAATCTTCACATTTTCCTAGCATATGTAAGGAGTGAAACATGTGAATACTGAATGGCAGATTAAAACAGGATGTTTGTGGTGAATTTACATGTAAACATTCAAGCATAGTTGGCTACTGTGTTGAAAATATGAATTTATACAATATGTGGCAGAAATGTCTGTTTTACCTTTTTCTTTATTTTGTCTGATGTACATGATGGTATCCAAGTGGTACTGAAATTAGTCATTGAAAAAAATAGGTCCCAAGTTACCCAGCATTCGCTTCATGACTGGGAGGTTGTGAGTTCGAGCACTGCTCATTCCATGACCGCGTCAAACCTAAGATGTAAACATACACGTAGGTGATGATTGCTCCTTTGCCAAACGCTCGGCATTTAGAAGTGAATATAACGAACAGTGATCAATCTCATAACTCCTATAAGCAATACAAAATAGATAGTTGGGCAAACACGGACCTCTGGACACACCAGAGGTGGGATCAGGTGCCTAGGAGGAGTAAGCATCCCTTGTTGACCGGTCACACCCGCCGTGAGCCCTATTTCCTGATCAGGTAAACAGAGTTATCCGCAGTCAGAATGAGAAGTGAGAATCACGGGTCTTTAGGATATGACCTTGAAAACGGAGGTTCAGTGTCGCGGCCCATGTTGGTACGTTAAAGAGCCACCCTCACCGCTACGGCCGTAAGTGCTATGCATAGGTCTAAATTTGTGTTACTTCACTTACAAGTGGTGTCATCTCAATATGATTGAAAAATTCTCAACGGGACCTAATACACGTACAAACAAACAAACAAACCAATCAACCCAAGTTAACAAATACTTGTAATTTCCCATCTATAGAAAGGTGTTGCAAATAAAATTGGAACGCCAATAAAATGTTGACACCGAAATTATTGTTGAGAACAATACAGATGCTATCACTCAACTAGGAAACACAATTGCAAAAATGAAGATATTGGAATATATAGATAAATGTTGAAGAGACAGTTGTCCAAAGCGCTGAAGTTATTGGTGCTGGAAAAATATGTATGAAAGGTGAAGATAACGAACAGTAATCAATCTCATAACTCCTATATGCAATCCAAAATAGGTAGTCGGGCAAACATGGACCCCTGGATACAACAGAGGTGGGATCAGGTGCCTAGAAAGGGTAAGCATCCCCTGTCAACCGGTCACACCAGCCATATCTTGATCAGGGGAACGGAATTGTCCGTATTGCGCCGTAGTCAACATCAGTGTGCCAAGAACGGTCTAACAATCGGTATGAAACACGCCAGACAGCAAACAAACCTGTAATATAGAATTGACACACTTATTCAGTTTTTATAAAGAGTGTACAAATACAGCAGATGCTGAGGATAATTTCTGAAGAAGAATTATATACCATTGTTATCTGATGCAAAATTAAATTATTCCATTGATGGTACAGAATGTATAAACTCATTAAAGAATGATAAGTCCAGAGGTATTGGCATCATTGTTAATCGAGTATACTAGTATATCAAAAGTGCTTCCGATGTTTTATTAAATTTTTATGGAGAATAGTTCAACAAAATTTTTGAGACAGGTGTGATTCCATCCCGGTAACATGTAGCAATATGATTCCTATGACCCCTGATCTAAGACATTATAGAGTAGGATTAGTTGAATGCGATATTCAATGAGTATGCTACATGTACCAGTGTCCAGTTCAGTTCACAAAAATCAAGCTGCTTTCGTAAAACATTTTCTACACAAGCATATTTTTACTCTACACACATTTTCAGAAATTTTCAAGAAAAAAATGTACAAGAAAATTATACTGTGCTCATTGATTTTGAAAAATGAAAGCATTTGACTCTGCATGTCGTATTGGTCTCTGGAACAAAGTCCTATTAAACAATGTTTCAGAGTTATAACGTATAATAGTATTAAACAATGTTTCAGAGTTATAACGTATAATAGTATTAAACAATGTTTCAGAGTTATAACATTTGTATAATAGTATTAAATCAAGAGTGTCATGTAATGGCCTACAATCAGAAATATTTTATGCACTATCGAAGTTAGACAAGGCAGATGTTTGTTTGTTGTTTTTACGCCTCGTCGAGAATTTTTCACTCACATTGAGACGTCACCAGCTGTAGGTGAAGTGCCACAAATTTAGACCCATGTTTAGTAGGGTAGTCACGGTTCAGACATTTTTCGGTTCAGGGAAAATGAAACCTCAGTTTTCGGTGGGTATTTTTTCGGTTCGGTTTCATTTTATATGACAAAAACTAAAATAACGCCATGAATCCAAGAATAACGAAGACCCTGAAATAATTATTTTTCTGTACAAATTCAAACATACATTTCTACTGTATTTTATTCCACAAAATGATAAGAAATATTTATTTACAGACGACATTTTGTTCAAAACAACAGGCAACATTAGCTCTAGAGAGCTTTTTAATCGACTATAAGCTCTATGTGCGGCACTGTAAATTTAGACCTATGCATGACACTTACGGTCGTAGTAGTAATGGTTAAGTTCTAAAATGTGCCAACGCTTGCCGCGACATGGGACCTCCGTTTTCAAGATCATATCCGAAAGACCCGTAACTCTCACTTTTGAATGCCGAACGTTTGGCGAAGGAGCAATCACCATCTATGCCTATGTCTCATATGTGGGGCTCGAACACACGACCTCCCGAATCGAACGCTCTACCACTGAGCAACCGCGATCACATTGCATACTCATACTCACACTTGAATATTTTGCAAACTGTGAGTGATTTGCTAAAAAACTTCTTTCTCCCCCTTTCTTAGAAAATTTAAGTAACACCAGCCTTGCGATTTCTTTGCACATGTCATCATGTTTTGTTTTACTATAAACTACCGATGTTACTTGGACTTTCATTGGTTAGAATATCATTGATAAAAATATCGAACCAATCATAGCGCGTGTATCAAACAATACTCCTTGCTTGTCGTAAAAGGTGACTAAATGGTGACTAGGCGGTCCTTCGGATGAGACCGCAAACACTGAGGTCACGTGTCACAGCAGGTGTGGCATGTTAAAGAACACCCTCTGGAGTGAAGTCTCCATGTGAGTGAAAATTTGGGACAACTACACTTTACCGGTACGTGCAAATAACATGGAAGTAGCACGTGCTCTTCCTGTATTATAAAGTCACGCGTCAGGGTGACGATTTTGCTAAAACGGCAATAAAATGCAAAAATAACCCAATTTTTGAATTCCTCATCTCTTTTATGTTAATAAACTTCGTTTATTTAACGAAGTTAATTAAAACTGAAAGCATTTTTAAAAAAAAAAAAAAACAAACCTTTCGCTTTCGTTCTATCATATCAGCCACATTCCAAAGTCATGACGTTGTTAAGCACGTAACTTCTTCCGGCGTTGTGATTGGGCAAAAGATAAGTTACGTAAAATTGAAGTGTGTCAGCTGCAGAAAATGTAAACAGTGAATCCACTGACCTAACATTATCATGTCCTTCGTTTACGACAGTTTTAATGAGACTAATTGGTCGCAAAATTGTGGACTTCTAGGAAATGTTAGCGGTAGATGTGACACTTGCAATGATTGATATGTTAAATTATGACAAATCTTACAACAAGGATGGTTTTGTTTTATGGTAGAACAATATTGACAGAGTAACGAAAAAACAACAACAAAAAACCCCAAACCTTCCATACGAGAAGGAGCGTGGTTTTCAGGGAACCATATGTTGTAAGAACAGACAGTAAACTAAACAAGCTCCTTGGGGACTTCATTTCAAGGGAGATCATTCATGAGAATTGGAAGTGCCAATCAAACGAATTTACACTTGCCGAAAAAGAAAACCATTGCTAACTTTGACATGTAACAAAAACGCAGATCAACTGAATGCTAGTGGGGAGTTATTTGACGACTAAAGTAAGTTTTTCTTTCCATTTTAGGCTGCCGCCCCCAAGCCCCCGCTTAATTACGCTATTTACGCGACTAGGCTTTCTTTTTCTCGATCAAACTTTGCTTGCCGCTTCAATAACAAATAAACAATAACATTGTAGTAATTATTGTGGGCTTCCGCTCCCAAGCCCCCGCTTCATTACACTAAAACGCAACTAGACTTTCTTTTTTTCACTCCTTCCCACCTCACGCGGATCTAAAATCAAAATGGCGGCCGTACCGGTTGTCACATTTACGGTGTTACATGTTTGTACAGTATGTTTTCAGTTATCCTGTAGAGGACCCCTCTAGTCAAACACCCTTCAGAGAACCCCTCGATACCTGTATTTATTCACCTGAGTTTAGGATTTCACTCTCTTCGGACCGTGTTCCACGCAATACAGAAGCATGAGTTCCTGCAAATTCTCTTTTTGTCAAACTCCTAAGTTAAAGTTAGAAATTCATACAGACACGACTTCTGAGGTGAGTAAAGCATTTTACATTTACATTTTCTCTTGTTAATTTTACGGTCCTGAGATAACTGTTGTTTCAAAGTGTTTAATGTTTGATAACTTATTTTGTTTGTATAGTGTGTATTTATTTAGGAAATAGTAGTGAGTAGAACGTATTCGTATGGCTCTTGTATTTTTAGAATCATATTGTGAATGTGATTCATACTGATTCTAAAGTGTGTAAGTTACAGTTAATGCAGTTTAGTTCGAGTGAACTAAGAGTGTAAAATGTGAAGTAAGTATTTTATGCAAGTTTAAGTAATTCAGCGCTGCCACGTGTAATTGCATAAGTTCCCCTAAGTATGGTGGACTATGTGAGTAATGACTTGTATTAACGTGTGTGTAACTTATTGTGTATGTAGGTCCGGTGTAATGAATCATGGTACTTGGTGTTCAACGTAAACTGGACCAAATGTGAACATTGCTAGTAACGAATACCCGAGCCAGCAGTGGAGAATGACTATATACAATATATCTGTAATATAAAGTGAAAACGTTTGAAATCTTGTTTTTGATTGTCAAACCTGGAAGCCAACCCAGTCAACCTGTAACACCGGTGAAGTGCAGGCTATCCGAACATTTCTCGAGAGGGGTGTTAATTAAACAATATACAATCAATCAATCAATCTCTTACTCCCTGATCTTGGGATGTTCAAATCATCCCTTATTAATTTTTATATCGTTTCATCATAGCCCCAACTGTAGAGCAATTCAATCCCAGGCTTCTTGCAATCTCCGACTGCTTTGTACCTCGTAGAAAGTTTTTATGATGATTTTTTGAATCAATCTATTTGCGTCAGTAATATGACGTCATAATTGACAATCAAATGTGACGTCATTTTACATATTCACGTGTTCTATTAGCATCAATACACAATATTTACATAAAAGTCACAGGTTATTGGAAATATTTTAAAATAATACATGATACTATAATTTTTACTGTCATTTGTTCGTAATATCATGATCCGCCGCTGTATATTTTAAAAAGAAAGAAATAAAACTCCCCGTCGAGGCCTCATTACGTCACCTACGTACAGACCTCTCCTATCAATCGGATCACGCGCTCGTCTTTTTCCGTAACCGGTAAGAAGACTCGGACGTGGATCGGCGCAAGAATACGGGACTTTCGAGATACGGATCCACTCTGACTTTTATCGCGCGTTGAACGTAATTGTAGGGCATGTCACTTCCGGATTACAATAACAACTAAGTAAACAAACATGGAATATTTCAATTCCTATCAATTTCCTGCATTTAAATGCTATCTTTGAAAGAAAGGAATCACTACAACCATTTTATAGGAAACAATTGATTAAATTATGCGAGTCGGCGTGGGAAATAAATCTAGGGAATATCTGGAGGATATCGGTAAAACTTCACGCCTTGCATCCAATGGTACGCGTCTAAATGCGCCTTTTCCCTTCCATCTAATTTACACCCAGGTACTAAGCACCAATAATGACTTGGATCGTCATCGTGGGACTGCGCATAACTCTTTACGGACCGTCTGTTAGCGAAACACCATATGTATTGATGTCAACTTTGCCCTACAATTGGTTATTATCACGTGACCGTGGTGTATAAACGTCAAATATAATCGGTCGTTCCGGAATATCTCGAAAGTTCCGTATTGCATCAAATCGATGCATTTCTTCGCCGGAATCGCGCCTGTGGATGAGGTAAATAGGCCAGATTCAAATCCCTGTATAATGTGTCATTTATATTTTAGTCACAGATTCAGTTTTGGTATCATTATCGTCTTATTCACTCTAATACATAAACATAAAAGTAGGAAATGATAGTGGTAGAATACCTTAGACATCTTTGATGCATTTGAACGCTCGCGTTTCATATTGTAACGTACGCCTGTGACGTCATAGTTGCATTTATGTACACATGACAACAGACGCGAATGGCGTCGATCCACATACGAGGTTCATTTACGGTTACGGAAATAGCCGAGTAGTTACGATTGCTCTCCTATGTGACGCAGCACAATATACAGATTTGTATATTGTGAGTCCGCGATTATCACTCGGGCAAATAACAATAAAGAAGTAGTTCGTAGTTGAAAGCTTGAAAATATTGACATTAAGAGCATTAATATAAAAGTATGGATTTTTATTTTATACATAAAATTATCAAAAGATCGGTAGGGATACTCTGTTCAAATTAGTGTTTAATGTTTACGTTCTTGTTTTGAACTGTTTACGTTTGACGTTATGGGTTTTTTTCGTCATTCTACAGTGACGTCATACAGTATACGCGGTCTAAGAATTCGCTATCCCATAATGCCTAACTGGAAGAGATTGGTTTGTGAGCAAACGAACTCTGGCGGAAGTTTGAGAAAGAAATGTCAAAGTCGTCTATTACATCACACACTTGCAATACAAACTTTTTTATTATTATTATTATTAAAACACTACACAAACAACTGATATACAATAAGTAGTTGTACATATTGATTTTCGATACACTTACATGTTTTATACATCACTGAATTATAAGTACACGTATTCAACGCGTAAATTAGCATATATTATACACAAGCACTATACATCAGGCATAGATATACAAGTATTATACATTGATTTACGTAAGGGTTAATGTACTCGTATCGCTCCATTCCTTAAAAGTAATGGACTGAAACCCCGAAGGGGCCGAGGTCCATTGCTTTTAAGGAATGGAGTGATACGAGTACATTGACCCACTTAAAATCCACCTTTGCTGGGCCCAAATAAAAACTAAACTTTGTGCATTTTAATCATGTCTTACGTTTTTCATTCTTTTGTTGCATGCATTTATATCTACTTGTATAAAGGTTGACCTACTTTCCGAACACTTCATTCCTGAAAAATAATGGAGTGTTCGAACAAAAGAATGACGTCATAGGTGGATTTTAAATTCAATGATGATACTCTCTAAGATTAGTTAACATCTTTTTGAAAAAAATGAAAATGCTTTGTATTGTCAGTAGCAAATAGTATTTCTGAATATTGTGAAATACATGCTTTTAAGTTGCATATAATTCCTTCAGATGTTTCATCAATATTTTCAAGACTACCATACATTTTATATTTGTATATTTTCAGAGCTATAAAGGATAAAAGTAAATTGAACACTACAGTTGTTTCATTTCTAACAGAGAAAATCCAACGACAACATTTTTCCATTTTACATCAAAACCTATGAAATTACTAACTAATTTCCATATAATCTGTACGTTTACACAATCAAATATTAAGTGTTTTGAATTCTCAATCTTATCGCTACACGTTTTACACATGCAGGTCGTATTTTTATTGATTTTATTACTGTAACAATTATTTGAAAGTATATTATGTAACAGTTTATAGTTAAATTCTGCAATTGTTTAGTCTTGAAGCATTTCTACTTTATTCATGTATATTTTACTCCAGTCACTGTTGGTTATATCAAATTCTTTTTTATACTTTGCTTGCATGACTGGCACCTGAAACTTTTTCTTTACAAAAGTCTTATAAAAGTCTTTTGTTGTATGTTTGTTTTGGCAGTGATTGTTTATTGAGATCTTTAGATGTCTGCTTATGGTGAAGTCGTACTTTTGTTCGTATTTCTTGAAAATTGATTTTATTATTTTATATTCACAAAGCCAATTATTCTTTTTTACTAATAATTCCATTATATCCTCAGGTGGCTTAAGAAGCCCGTTATCTGAGAATAAATCCTTAACATAAAGTATATTACTTTTCGACCAGTTAGGAAAGAAGATTGTTTTGCCTTTATATGAAATTTTTTGTTTTGACCATATTGGTTGTGTAAGAAATTGTACGTTATTGTGATTATCGTGTATTTGTTTACACGCATTAAAGCATGTAAATACTTGTGTATAGAACAAAGGCATTGTCCGTATTATTTCGTAGTTTTCTATTCTGTTTTCCGTTGTCATTGTCAGATAATTTATATATATGTTATTAGGAGTAAGATAACTATATACAATGTTTTGTCTCTTTCAATTTGCAGACCCAATCCTCCATCTTTAACATTTCCAATCATGGTATTCCGTTTTATCCTATCAGTTTTGTTCCATATGAAATTATAATATTAGCCTATTCAGGTTTTTTTTTTATATAGTCTCTATCTGGCGATTACAAACTGTTTTTGATCAAGAAAAAAATTCTGATATAATATCAAAAACACAAATTTAGCCTATAGTTTATAATCTGAAAAAGTACTTCAACTCATTTTCATTACATTAATGACTGTATATTTTATTTTTTAAACATTTCAAAGTATAGATTTCATCACAAACACGACAATTGTAATGAAGGCTATGGTTAAAGAGCAAACAACAATTCCTATACAAATTCTTCGTAGGAAATAGTTTCTGTTGAATTCATCTGAATTATTAGAGTCTCCACCATTCATTGTCAGACTAACACTTTCGTGACAGTTTCCGGGTTTTGTTGGCATTTTGTTGCTTGACCCTATTCGCAACGCATCGAATTCTCTCTGTGAAGAATATTCCTTGTCATGATAGTATTTGTCAGTATCATTCTGCAGCAACTCAATAGACTCTGAATAATCGTTCAGATTCTCGTTTCCTTCCGTTTTATCTTGTTTTTCAGTGGTTGAAGATGGTGCTAACTGATAATTCGAGGTGAAATGGATAGCAATCGCATTTTCTCTTTCTGTGAAAGCTATCGTTCTCTTAGAGTCTTCTTTTGGCACGGTATCTACACAAACATCCCTTTGAAGTCTAAATGTTGAATCATCTGATGAATATATTTTGGTGGTATGAGGTCGCATACTACTTTTTGCGTTATAGAACGCGGTCGTATCACCAGTGTCTTGCACTAAGGGGGAAATGGTTATCCTCTTTTCCTTTATATCCAACTTTGCTTTACTGACACTAGAAGCAAAATTGTTGTAAACCGATGAATTATTTGTTGATATCGATGGCACGATTTTAGTTGTAAGGTTTGGGGTTTGAGATGTCTTTACCGTTGGAATCTTCCTCCAAAGATACCCGCCTGGATTTCCCCTGACTCGAACAGACCGCCCTTCATTGTAAGTTGTGAACTTGTTCGAATTGATGTAACTTGTCTGGAACACATTAATACCATCACATTTTCCTCGTTTTTCTACTTCTTGGAATACCCATAATCGTCTGTTGTCTGCAGTGTACCACTGGTCGTTTCTTTTCATTACAGAAATATTTGGAATTGAATGCACATTACAATGTCCGGATAAAATGTCATCTAGAGTTTGTCCGATAAGCCTGCACGGATGTGCCGTATAATTGCCGAAGGCATTTCCTATGGAGTCTTGACTAAAGCGAATCTCGGAAGGTTTTAGAAACATCATCGATAGTAATCTGTCCGATATTGCTTGCTTCCTGTAAAAAACATTTGCCGACTTTTCGTATGTTTTCTTGTTAACGAAATCGAAAGTAAGCAATATCGTGTTCACGTTCAAGTTCAATGTGTTTACTCATTAAAATCCAAATGGACATTTACTAATGAGGAATCTATGCTCATGCATATAAAGGAATGGCAGTGTCCAAAATAGAAAACAACAATTAAATAGTTAATGAACAACAAAAATAACCACAACGCAGCAGGGTTAAGGTTACCCACGGGTGCTTCTATTCGATTATCTCCATCATATGAGGGAGCGTGAGTGGACTCAAAACCGTGGTTTGAGACGATGAGGTGTCCCGAGTAAAGTTAAAACAAACCATCATAAAATGTACCTCGGTGCACTTCATACTATATGACGTCACAATATAAAAGTACGTCACGACGTACAGGTCTATAGTTGTATCGCGGGGAAAATGTCATAATATTTTCTCGCTATTTATTGCCGTTATCTAGTGTTCAAGCTGTATGTGTTTTAATCTGTTTGTCAGATGATCCCCCTCCCTAGCTCTACGTCACTTGTATGACGACGTAATAGGTAAGCAAAGGATTTCCCCACGTGATACGATGTTTGTTAATGTATTGACAAACGATTTTTACTAAAAATATGCGACGCTTGAAAGAATTTTACTTTTATATAAATATGCTGTTATTAAAAGTTTGTTATTTTACTCGGGACACCTTAACCCCGCTGTGAATTTTGTGTGTGTGTGTAGGTATATATATATATATATATATATATATAGATAGATAGATATATACACACACACTGTACAGGTCACTGTAACTGTCTAGTACGGTGAATGCAGCGGCCATGGCTGGAGGGTTTGGATGGATGATTTGAACACCTCCAACGATGGTGAAATCACAACTGATTGTGGTAAAGTGTTCCAATATTGTATTGTTCGCGGAAAGAATGAATGTTTGTAAATATTGATTCGGCAGTGGGGTGGCACAAACTTCACGCAGTGACTGTTCCTCGTTCCTAGTACTGTTGCTAATGATGGTAAGTATATCGTTGGAATAGCTATCAGTTGGTATACTACTTTATACATGAGTGTTGCATCGGTCCATATACGTCTCTGTTCTAGGGTGTTCCACTTCATTTCTTGTATCAATGATGTTACGCTCTCCGGCTTTTCTGGATTGTATGGCTTGTTCTTTACACATATTGCTGCATTACGTTGGACTTGTTCTATCTGTTTCTTTTTGTTATTTTGGATTGGGTCCCATATTGGTGTTGCGTATTCCAGTTTTGGTCTTACTAAACTATGGTATGCTCTTTCCTTAACCTTTGATGGACAATGCCGGAAATTGCGCTTCAGGAATCCCAATACACTGGAAGCTTTCTTACAGATGTTATCGATATGTGTTATACTTCAGGTTGTCACTGAGCTCAACGCCGAGATAGGGATGGTGGTTAACTATTTCAAGTGGCTCCCCCTTCATGGTATAATTGAAGGTTCTCTTAGTTGTTTTTCTTCCGAACTGCATGATGGCACACTTTTTAACATTGAACTCCATTTGCCATGTATTGCTCCAGTCTACTAAAGTATTTAGGTCGTTCTGCAGGTATCCATGATCTTGTTGACTAAGTACGGGTCGGTACATGACACAGTCATCTGCGAATAGTCTGATGGATGAGGTTATGTTATCAGCTATGTCGTTGATGAAGATTAGAAACAGCGTTGGACCAAGCACCGTTCCCTGGGGAACTCCGGATGTTACTGGTGTTGTGCTAGATGTTGCGTTGTCGACTACTACCTGCTGTTTACGGTCTATTAGGAAGTTGTTAATCCATCTCTGAGTTGTTCCTTGTATCCCGTAATATTGGAGCTTCTTCGACAATCGGATGTGTGGAACTTTGTCGAATGCTTTAGAGAAGTCCAATATTCTTGTTTTCCCTGGTCTAGGTGTTTGGCGATGTCATCTGTTGTCATTAACAGTTGCGATTCGCAAGACCGTTTGGCCCGAAATCCATGTTGGTTTTCATGTAGGATGTTTTGGCTATCAAGGTGGCCCATGATCTGGGATACAATCATATGTTTAAGCATTTGAACATTGTGATAATGAAAATAGAAGATGAGGCCCCATGGACCATTATGCAAATCTTATTCATGTTGCTCATTGTGGCGATATCACTCTTGTGTTTTTGGAGCCCTACAAGTTGTTTTGTATGTATATTTCTTGTTTCCCAGAATCTCTTCTATAACAATAATGATAGTAATAATAAAAGACCACTAATTTATAAGGCAGCTGCCAGAGATGGGGTCCTGGGTAAACTTCCTCAAAATTTAACAAAAAAACATTACCCTATTGTGCCACACAGGGCACATTCTATCAATTCCTATTCTATAATGTACAATCATTCATTTATTTGTGTCTAACGTTCTATAATGAATTATTATATGTATTATAGGATAATTGTTTAGATAATCAAAAAAATTCTACTATATAATTAAAAAAACATCACTATGCAGTATGGATAAGATGATTTAAGATTTGATTCAAAAGATGATGCTAATCAAAATCAAAGAGGGCAAAAAATTAAAATACCGCTCATGCTGCCTTGAAGGTTCACACGCCAATTAAGAGTTCATAGATGACCCTTAGGCAGTTCATGTTCAGTGGCATGCTGAAACAACGTTAGTATATGGTAAATCTGTATCCAAGGAGTTTTTCTTAGCATCCGTTTATTGCCTCAAGGTTTCTCTGATCGATGTCACTTTGTCGATGAAAAAGGTAGTAAACCGGTTCGACAAGACTTTATCTCATGTAGAGGTTGGTAAAAGACTGTTGAGTTTTTTCCTCAAAAGGTTTATGATTTTGAAAAAAAAGCTTTCAGATTTTGTCCTCATTCCTCGAGTTGATATCTGTGCAACGTGTCGACTAAGGGAATTAAAAATTAAATTTGTTTTTGCTTGACAAATGCATCGTCTTTCTCTTGTTTTCAGTTTACCTGTAGGCATCTAAATACATTGTTGGGTTTGCCTAGCATCTTCCAATAAGTTGACAATTACTATCCATTATTTTTTATAATCCACAGTATCTGTCCGTAATTAAAAATAATGAACAGTAAATGTCAACTTATTGCACACCTACTGTCATATATGAATCATTAATTGTTCGACTTGTCTCATTTTGGATACCAGTTTGATAAACTAGTTTGTAAACGCACCATACAAAGAAGGATGATGGAGGTGTTGTCTGGACCAACGCCTGCGATGGACTGGACCGGTGACGATTTAGAAAGTCAGTGGAAATCGTTTGTGCAACACGTTAACTTCAATACTGGATAAAACCAAAAAAGGTCTGAAGTTCTTGGATTTTAGTTGGTCTGTTCATCTCTGTAATGGCTCAGACTTTCTCCATATGAAAGGTGAAGATGACGAACAGTGATCAATCTCATAAATCCCATTAGCAATACAAAATAGAAAGTTGGGCAAACATGGGGCCCTGGACACACCAGAGGTGGGATCAGGTGATTAGGAGGAGTAAGCATCCCCTGTCGACCGGTCACACCCGCCGTGAGTCCTATATATTGATCAGGTAGACGGAGTTATCCGTAGTCAAAATCAGTGTGCCACGAACGGTCTAACAATCGGTATGAAACAAGTCAGACAGCATTTGACCCAATGATAGGTTGTATTGGCAAACTAGGTCGTTATAACGACCATAAAATTTGCGAAATGCTGACTTTAAACGACTGTTCAAAACCCTGTACCATCAACTTGTTTGTCAGTAGCTTGCCTCGATTTAAAAACTGACCATACACAGAACAATCTCTTGCGTATCGAATCAGTTGAGAGATATAAACTCCATATGCAGGTGATAATAGAATATTGCTACATAAATATGGGAAGTTGACGATGGAGAAGCTGAAATCATCCCATTTGTCATACATTTAACAAAGGGATTCAAGCTCCTGCGAAACTTTTGTTTAGTTTGTCATATTTGTTCGGTAATTTGTCAAGTGAAGTTACAAACCTCATTATGTTCATCTTATTTTTTCTTTTTGTTATTTAAATTGTTGTTTAAAGTGCTACATTTTGCATATGTTTAATTACTGCTTTACTGAATTGTTGTATCATGTACTTAAAAGCAATTTTCACATCTCCGTATTCTCTATGAAGGCTAAAGATAACGAACAGTGATGAATCTCATAACTATTATAAGCAATACAAAATAGAGAGTTGGGCAAACACGGACCCCTGGATATACCAGAGGTGGGATCAGGTGCCTATAGGAGGAGTAAGCATCCCCTGTTGACCGGTCACACCCTCCGTGAGCTCTACATATATCTTGATCAAGTAAACGGAGTTATCCGTAGTCAAAATCAGTGTGCCAAGAACGGCCTAACACTTGGTATGAAAAAAATTCAGACAGCATTTGACCCAATAATGGGTTGTAATGGCAAACTATCAAATTATTAAAGAGGTGTTTAAACGTTAGTCTTGACTTTTATTTACATGCTTTAATATTTAAAAAAAATTCAAAGGTCCAGTATTTTATTGTAAAATTGTCTCTAGTATAATTAACTTGGACATGAAATAAAGCATGCACACAATTCAGTTTTATTGTTTAAAAGATAGTTGAATTAAAAGTTTGAAATACTTTATATATTTGTTGTTCATTGATACATTTGCAAAAAAATATAGCTGTCCTATCAGTGTTCAAAATTTAAAAAGTTGGGATTCCTATCAGTATGTAAGTCAAAATAAATGTGTGTCCTTTTGCATTTTGCACCGGTCCCAACGTCCCAATAAATATTGACCGGTCCCTGACGTCTCCATATGAATGAAAAATTCTCGAGAGACGTTAAACAAAATACAATCAATCATTGCGTAAATATAAGTTAAGTCACCATTGCAGCTTCAAATTAAATTAATATGAAGGTTTAAAATTCTGCTTTTGATGAAAATTGCTTTTATTAGGCCTGAATAAAGGAAATTAACCAGATTGCACTGGCAAAGACATATGTTTTCCCTTTAGCACTACAGAGATTATTTCTGCCTGTTCGTCTTTCAATTCTACACGGTAATTCTGTATCCAATGCACATCGTACTCTTTTTTTTTTCTTTTTTTTTTAATCTTCAAGCTCTTTGCGTTTCACTGTTTTCCATATATGGTAGTGGGTGGTTCTTCATTGAGAATTCGTTTTCGAAAACAGCAGGGTGTTTCGATAACAGTTTCCGGTAAAATGGCAGTCAATTTGAACCGGGAAAAGTGACATTTCAAATTGTCCAGTTTACAATATTATTTTACGCATTTTTACAGTTTTACTTACGAATTATTAGTGAGGTTAGTTGTATTCATTTAGCTTCATATTTACGCGTTTATTCTTTGGTGATTTTAAAATCGTTTTGGAGCGATTCTGCAATTTTTGGCTATATGGGAGGCATTCTAACTGTGGTGAGGGCCTGTCCCGAGACACGGTTAGATTATGCTAAGTAGTGTGATAGAATAACTTGTTTGCCTACATTTACGCTCAACGGTAGAGCGTACATTTCGTAATCAGGAGGTCGGAAGTTCGAGCCCCGCAGCGTCAAACTTAAAGTGTAATCATGGGTAGTGATTGCTCCTTCGCCAAATGCTCGGTATTTAGAAGTGAGAATCACGGGTCTATCGGATTGATCGAAAAGCATAAAGTTAAATTTGTGGTACTTCACCTACAGCAATTAATGTCTCAACTTGAGTAAAAACATTCTCGACAGTACGTAAAACAACGAACCAACGATAACCGGTGTTAGGTCGATTCGTCCCACAATTCCGTCCCTAGTTGATCCGTCTCCTTGTCGATCCGGTCCATTTTGCCTAGTCCCACAAAATATTTTACAAAAGATGTAATAAATGATTAATTACTTAAGAAAAAAGGGAAGTTTTAGCATGCAAATTTTAACACGAATTAGTAGAGGTAAATAAAACTTTTTTTTACAACAATTAAACATTATAATTTTTATTTGAAGTGCGGTAATCAGTACCATTGTTTATGAAAAGTGTGCTCATAAGTAATTGTAAAAACATCGTTATCTAAGTTTGTACAGCAATCAATGTAAAAATGTGTCAATCAATCATTGTGAAAACACCTTTGTTAAACCTTTTACAGTTTTATTCATAACTGAATTCTTTTACAATCTTTGATCATTATTTACAAGAATAACACCTTTCATTGAATTGTTTGTTGAGTTACACACACTGCAATCAAGCCATTAAGGACAGGGGGCATATTAAAGGATTACTACCTCATGACAGATGTCAGCGGCACACACCATGAAGATGAAATACGCAGATGAATTGAACCAATTCAGTACTGTAAAAATCACTTGGAAAAATAGTTCAAAAAACGTGATTATTTTTTTCGGGGGACCGGATCGACCAAGGAACGGATTAACTATGGGATGGATAGTCTTGGGACGGATCGTTAATGGGACGGACCGTCTAGATTTGGCTGGGTTTTTTAAAAAAAAAATTGGGGTGTGTGTTGTTTTTTGTTTTGTGATTCGTTCGATTATGAACAAAAGTGAAGATAGCGAACAATGATCAATAGATTCCATTAAGCCTACAAAATTAAGAATAGTACAAACACGGACCCCTGGACACATCAGAGGTGGAATCAGGTGCTTAGGAGGAGTAAACATCCCCTGTTGACCGGCTACACCCGCAATGAGCCTTATATATTAATCAGGTAAACGGAGTTATCCGTTGTCAAAATCAGTACGTAAAGAAGGACCTAACAATTGGTATGAAACACGTTAGACTGCATTCGACCTAATTACAGATTGTATTTAAATTTAGATCGATCGTTATAACGACCATAGAATTTGCGAAAGGCTGACTTTAAACGAGACTGTTGAAACCATGTAACATAAACTTATTTGTCAGTAGCCTACCTGAATATACCCAGAACCATCGTTGCAAACCACGGCCAATATGTACGATATCCTCTCCAATGGTCGTAAACCACGGCCATTGAATATGTACGATCCTCTCCCATCTTGAGAGAAAGCTGTATGCGCACTCCGGATCATGGCTTGAGACGATGGTCGTGAGAGATATATATGCGGACTCCGGGACGTGGATTGAGACGATGGTCGTGAGAGATATATATGCGGACTCCGGGACGTGGATTGAGACGATGGTCGTGAGAGATATATATGCGGACTCCGGGACGTGGATTGAGACGATGACGCAGAACATGCTCTTGCGACTTATAATAATAAATGCATCATTAAAAAAATGCTTGCATTCAAAACCCTTTTAAAGAATTACATAAATTAATTCGATATACAATCAATATGTACTGGTATTGAACAAAATGATCCAATGATCGATTAATCAGGGTTAGAATAGGTTCTCAGTACCCCTTGCACGTCGTAAGAGGCTACTAAATGGGGGTGGTCCTTCGGATGAGACCACAAAAACCGAGGCCCCGTGTCACAGCAGGTGTGGCACGATAACGATCCATCCCTGCTAAGGCCGTAAGCGCCGAGCAAAGGCCTTGCAGCCCTTCACCGGCAAAGGGGACGTCTCCATATGAGTGAAATATTCTCGAGAGGGACGTTAAACAATATACAACCAACCACATCTAAATGCCATTCAATGATCGATTCCGTATCTTTATTTGGACTGGGCAAAATATGTATTACACGTAGGCATACCAAACTAAAATCATAAGGAGCCATTCGAAGAACTAAAGAAGAGGCCATAGGTATTATCGGTCACCTGAACACTAGTGAAAAGTATCACTACTCCCAAGGGCTACGAAATCTAGAAAAAAAATTCCTGTTCTGAATATCTAAGCTAAATTATAATATTCAGCAACATCATAAAACAAGCTGTGGTCTTTTACTTATATGCCCTCGAAAATGGCTTTACATCACATAAATGTATTTATTGTAGTTATAGTTACACGTGTGTATATCGAACACGTGTTTTGTTTATATATTTACCGGAAACCAAATTTCATTTTGATTTTGCAAGTAAGGAATTGGCCCCATTCGAAGGCTCTCTTCCTGTGCGTTTTGACATGGCACCCACCCACCCACAAAGCATTTATGAATTGTTTTATTACCGATCTTATTTTCTCATTGTAGAGAACAGAAGATGTATTTTTCTAAGAATATTTGATTTTTGACGTCAATAAACTGCACTCTTGAGAGCGCTTCTGTACCTACACATTGTGTTTATTTATAGTATAAATCATTTATGTTCGGTTGAGTGTAACGAATTAGAACATAATACATGTATATGTAACATTATTAATACAATGGACCGTCCTAGAGTCAAAACCCTGGAGTTTTGCGAAATCCATAATTTTGCTAACCTTTTCTTCTTTACCTAAATATGCATTTAATTTAAAACTGCATTGGTAAACTTAAAGAAGTCTTTCAAATGATGACGACAATAATCATTATAACATTCTGACGCCATCCCGGAAGCAAACCCTTACCCCTCAAGATCATTGAATTTACAATTTTGGTAAAGGACCATCCACATATATGTACTTCTAAATATCTACGTGTATTTATTTTCAATTTAGTATCAATGGCATTAAAAAAGATTTTATTAAAATGTTTTACACATATACTCTCTCTCTGTCTCTCTGTCTCTCTCTCTCTCTCTATATATATATATATACAGTAAAAATCGAATACATCGAACATGCTTATAATGAATTCACGCTTGCAGTGAAGTTTTCCCTGACGTTTTAGATCATATAATTAATGAACTCATTGGATCTAACGACGAATTATCTTTGTAACGAATCAAAATTGTTCGTCCCCAGCAATTCGCTATAAGCGTGGTTTACTGTACCAAGTATGTCCCTCTCCTGAAGTCAGAACCTCTATACCCTGAGAATCATGAAATTTACAGTTTGATAGAGGCCTTCTTGTTCTACACCACTTATGCATTTAGTTTTTATTAGAGGTATATGGTTGTAGAGAAGAAAATTTTTTAAAATTGGTCAACATCAGGCCATTTTCTCCCTCATCTCTAAGGCCCCAGGAACATAGGAGTCCTGAAATTTACAATTCAAGTCACCCTTGTCCCAAAGATGCTTCAAAATCAGAAAAGAATGTTCATATATTAAACGCACGACGCAAGCAGACCACTATATGCAACATGTTAAACTTAGGCCTACCTGAGTTTACTCTGGCGACCTACTAGATGTCGGATATATTTGTTCATTGTTTTATTTTGTTACCAAAATGTTATTTGCTCTCTCTCTCTCTCTCTCTCTCTCTCTCTCTCTCTCTCTCTCTCTCTCTCTCTCTCTCTCTCTGTGTGTGTTTTTTTCCTCTCTCTCTCGCTCTCTCCTGTTGAAAATATTTGTGTATATGTGTCTCTGTGTGTATGCAATCAACTCCAATAATGATATTAATTAAAAATATTACCCAAGGGAAGGGTTTCCAATGTTATCCCAATATTGCACGAAGCCAGTATGGGAGTCCTCTTGGTAACGGGTGGTTTCGTCCTCATTACTTATTCGCACCTAGTGGATTCGCACCAAGTGGTTTCGTCCCAATTTCAATGCAGGTAACATAAGGTAGAAGATTGGCTTATAGTCGAGTGGTTTCGGCCCTATTTACCTGCGTAGAATCTAGTTATATGTACAACAGCGTGTAGGTGCGCGTTAGAATTGGTGTAGTTACCGATGTCTGACATCGGTGAAGTGTAAAAAATATTCCAGTTTACTTCATCTTTTGCAAAAAATCTAAACTGTGGTCTGTAATTTCATTCAATTTTACCGGCAGTAAATGCCTCTTGAAAGTATGTTTGTTATGAAATGTATATCAATGATACTTTTTTTATGATTGCTAATTTTTCAAAAAATTAAATTCTTCATTTTGTGATTTATATAAATATATCTAAGATTAATAAAATCATATAATAGACACACTAATTTTATCTACATAATGCTAATTCTGTTTCATATGATAATTTTTACTTTCTGATTTTGCACAATGAATGCAACTTGCCATGACAAAAATTCTTGGTATAATGACAATAAGAGGCCCATGGGCCACATCGCTCACCTGAGTCACCTTGGTCCATATCAGAAGACTTTTCATATATATTTGCATGTAAAACCGTAGTCCCTATTATGGCCCCAACCTACCCCTGGAGGCCATGGTTTTTGCAAACTTGAATCTACACTATGTGAGAAAGCTTTCATGTAAATGTGAACTTCTTTGGCCCAATGGTTCTTGAGAAGATTTTTAAAGATTTTCCCTATATATTTTTATGTAAATCTTTGATATCCCCTTGTGGCCCCATCCTACCCCAGGGGCCATGATTTGAACAAACTTGAATCTGCACTATGTCAGAACGCTTTCATGTAAATATTAAGCTTTTCTGGCTCAGTGGTTCTTGAGAAGAAGATTTTTAAAGATTTTCCCGATATATTTGTATGTAAAACTTTGATCCCCTATTGTGGCCCCATCCTACCCCCGGGGGGGGGGGGGGGGGGCATGATTTGAACAAACTTAACTCTGCATTATGTCAGAAATCTTTCATGTAAATATCAGCTTTTCTGGCTCAGTGGTTCTTGGGAAGAAGATTTTTAAAGATTTTCCCGATATATTTGTATGTAAAACTTTGATCCCCTATTGTGGCCCCATCCGATCCCCGAGGGCCAGGATTTTAACAAACTTGAATCTGCATTATGTGAGAAAGCTTTCATGTAAATATCAGCTTTTCTGGCTCAGTGGTTCTTGGGAAGAAGATTTTTAAAGATTTTCCCTATATATTTGTATGTAAAACTTTGATCCCCTATTGTGGCCCCATCCGACTCCCGGGGGCCATGATTTTAACAATTTAGAATCTGCACTACCTAATAAAGTTTATCTATAAATTTTATCTTTTCTGGCCCAGTGGTTCTTGAGAAGAAGATTTTTAAAAGATGCCACCAAAATTTCACATATTTCTTAATTATCTCCCCTTTAAAAAGGGCATGGCCCTTCATTTGAACAAATCTGAATCCCCTTCACCCAAGGATGCTTTGTGGCTAGTTTGGTTGAATTTGGCCCAGTGGTTCTGGAGAAGAAGTCGAAAATGTGAAAAGTTTACAGACGGACAGACAGACGGACGACGGACAAAATGTGATCAGAAAAGTTCACTTGAACCTTCGGTTGAGCTAAAAATGGACATAGTTTGGACTTCGGTAAATTAATATACTGTATAGTATTCATTAATTTCAATTAAATTGCTCATCGTTAAAAGAGAGTATGCTCTGATCAATCGTCCCGACCACTGTTGCCGTATATAAACATCCAAAAACTGTTGGTATAATGATAAAAATTAACATAACTTGGGCGTCGGTAAATTAATATATGGCATTCATTAATTTCAATTCAATATTGCTCATCGTTAAAGGAGAGCATGCACTGATCAATCGTTCCGACCACTGTTGCTACATACTTAATGGGAGCGAAACCACTTAGGACGAATCCACTTGGGGTGTACAGGTAAAGGTGCGAATCCACTAGGTGCGAATAGGTAATTGGGACGAAACCACCCGCATTCCTGAGCACGGTCAAGCACCTGATGTGTGGTAAGCATGTAGGCCTATCATAGATCTTATAAATGTAACCCCACCCTACCCAATAAAAAAACAAGAGACCCAGGGGCCTTATAGGTCACCTGAGTATCATGTAACAACCTTCCAATGTTTGAATTAGGTTTGTGTTTAAATATAAGAATTTTACTTTTGGATGGAAGAAACATTGAGTAGCTATGTGGTCAGCCCTGCCTTTGCACCAGAACCCCTCACCCAGGGGCCATAAATTTCAGTTTTGAAAGAAGCATCCTTGATCATCATTATCATACTATTAGTTTGTCTACTTAATACCCAGCAGCAGAGGAGAAGATTTTCAAAGAAATAAAATGCATTTTCACTATATGATCAATAGGGCCCCACCCTAATACCAGAAACCCTGACCCAGGGGCCATGAATTTCACAATTTTGAAAGAGGCATCCTTGCTCATCATAACCATGCTATTGGTTTGTCTACTTAATACCCAAGGACAGAGAAGAAGATTTTCAAAGAAATAATGCATTTTCACTATATGACTTATAGAGCCCCACCCTAGCACCAGAACCCCTGATCCAGGGGCCATGAATTTCACAATTTTTAACAAGAGGTACTGTGAGCAATGCTCACTAAGAATACCCCCGCTTACCCCAATCTCCCAAAGGGTGTTGGTAATAGGTATAAACTACCTCTTTTCTGAGTGTTGCTACTTCGATGTCCAGTGCGCATGACCTTTGACCTTTTGACCCCAAAATCGATAGGGAACATCTTCATCCCATGGGTAGTCCATATGTTTGATATGGTGACTGTAGGTGGAAAGGATAACGCTTTAGAGCCCGGAAACCATATTGCTACTTCAATGTCCAGTGCGCTTGACCTTTGAACCCCAAAATCGATAGGGAACATCTTCATCCTATGGGTAGTCCATATGTATGATATGGTGACGGTAGGTGGAAAGGATAATGCTTTAGAGCCCGGAAACCATTGCGTCTACAGACGGACGGACGGACGGACAACCCGATTCCAGTATACCCCCCCCCCCCCCACAACTTGTTGCGGGGGGTATAAAGAGGCATCCTTGCTCATCATTACCATGCTATTAGTTTGTCTACTTAATACCCAGAGACAGAGAAGAAGATTTTCAAAGAATTTCTACACTTTCACTATATGACCAATAGAGCCCCACCCTAACACAAGAACCCCTGCCCCAGGGGCCATGAATTTCACAATTTTGGTAGAGGGCTCAACGCTCATTATAATTATGCCCACAGTTTGGCTTCTTGATGTCCAGGAGTAAAGAAGAAGATTTTTTAAAATTACACTCATTATGATGGTTTTTGCCCCACCCCTCAGGCCCCAGGGGGGCAGGGACCACGAATTTCACAATTTTTGTTCCCCTCCACCCACAGATGCTATATGCCAAAATTGGTTCAGGGGTTTCAGAGAAGAAGCTGAAAATGTTCAAATGTTAACGTACGACGCACGTCGCACGACGCACGACGACGGACAAAAACAGATAGCAATAGGTCATGAATTCAGGTGACCTAATAAATACTGAATCAATAATTTTTTTAAAAAAATATACGATTTCCCCTCCGATCATCTTCATAAGTCGTTTTGAGTAGTCAGTTATAGGTGTGCCTCTATATAAATATTTCAAAATTGTTTTATGCATTTTATATTACATGTATAATTAGGCCTATAATTTAAAAAAAAAAAAAAAAAAAAAAAAAAAAAAAAAAATTGCCAGATTAAAACTTCAAAATTAGGAAGTGTCCTCTTTCTTCATCGTCGCAGACCACAGTTTTGGGTCCACGCACGCTTTCCCAGTGATGATGGAGAGAATCGATGAATGACCGACGATGAAGTACCCGATATGAGAGAAGGGTCTTAAAATCGTAAGAGTTACTTTTCTTTCTTTTTACTTGTAATATTAACGTTATCTCTTCAACAGGGACCTACATGGTAACTTTGTATATAAGACCTTGTCATTACCATTTTTTCATGTGTTTCATTTGTATACATAATATATACATTAGAATTATACCATAATATTTATGAAAACGTTCATATAAATCGGACAACATTTGATCAGTGCCATTACCGGGTGAGGGCGCTTTCCGCACGAAAATATGCTTTTGTACTTCCGGTTTATGACGATCAGATTGGTGGAGCATGTCAAGTGATTTAAATAGGTATGTTGAATGATAATGATGCAGACCATAGTTTTACTTGGTCAAATGTATTCAAATAACTCCCACATTCCTGTAAATTTTGTATATTTTGACAGTTTACTTGTTTAAAAAGACCGGTTTTGATATCGTCTGACATGTATTCTGCTGACATTTTCACGACCCCCTGACCGTTGTGCAGCAACTTAAGTGTAGTAAGTGGTTTTTGTTTTCTTTTTTGACAGCTGCAGTTTCAGAAACCAAGAATATAATCATATTAAAGTATTATAGTATATATTCATTCCCCATTTAGCATAGTGCTTGAGCTCGATTTATGTTTGCAGTAGGAACAGCTGATGAAGGAAGGCAATGGTAGAAATATTATTGGTTATGCATTTCTGATTGGGATATATTTGACAATGTGAATAGCTCTATCAACACCTAAAGTTTGGTATAGTCTTCCTTTTAGATTGAGTACTAGCTAGCACATGATAGTTTTGAAGTGACTTCCTGTCTCACGAGATCAACATCTACATCACTAGCCTAGTTCACTTATTCAGTGTGGTGAGAGAATATAGATAAGATTAAATATTCCATTGTCAATTTCAATCCTGGCAATCTTGATTAGAGCTCAGAAAAGCCAGATCATGTAATTTCGCTGCTTACAGAGGTATTTTGTGACAATAGAAACACATCTTCTTATCCTTTGAAGAAGAAAGAAATTGTCTACGGCCATCTTATGAAATATGTTCATTGACTGTAATTCAGCTCATCGTTTTTGTAATGAATACGTAGGAGGGTCCAACAAAATATTCAGACAACTTGAAATCACACATTATGAGGCCATTTTTCATAATGTGTCAGCAAACTGCTTTGTATTAAAACTTAAGATTACGGACAAGAAGTCTTTTGAAGCTATGTTTTGAGGAGCATGATATTCTGAAAAATGGACAAAATCATTGGAGGAAAAATTGAGTAAGACAGACTTGGATGAGTTGGTTTTGTTACAAATTGTGATGATAGTGCTCTGTGTAGTTAGTGATTGCAAAACTGTGTTTATATGTATGAGAAATTTGTCTTGTAAATGTAAAACATGAGAAAAGAACAAATAGATACATAAAATCTAAAAATTCTTTTTATCTTAGATGCAAGATAAAGTTCCGTGTTGTTGAAATCAAATTAATTTTGATACCTAAAATGTGTCCAAACAGTGCCAAAATGTTGTAAGAATGCACTCTGGTTGCTATAAATCTCAACCATAATACTAGTACCTGTAATTTTCCAATTTTACTCAACCTTTTATCTAAAAAAAAATTATCTCGATCACTTGAAGTTTTATCAAGGTCCCTTAAACTTTGAGTCATACAGTATATATTTCTGTATACAGAAAATTAATTAAAACAGATTCTGTTCACACTTAGCAAGGCCACACTGAATCATATTTACACATATCAAGTTTTTTTTATGCCCCCATGACTGTTTGTCCATCTGTGTGAAATATTCACATTTTCATCTTCCCCTCCAGAGCCACTGGCTCAATTTTAATCAAAGTCAGAAAAGTTCTAATTTACATGAAAGCTTCCTGATATAGTGCAGATTCAAATTTGTTAAAATCATGACACCCAAAGGTAGGGGATCAAAGTTTTACATGTGCGTATATAGGGAAAATCTTTAATAATTTTCTTCTCAAAAACCTCAGGGTCAGAAAAGTTCAAATTTATATGAAAGCTTTCTGACATAGTACAGGGGTCGAAATTAATTTTTCCTACCACAGGCTAATTTTAGCCTGTGGGTAAAAAATCCACAGGCTAAAATGACAACCTACAAGCTAAAATAAAAATAATGAAGCAGTGCTCTTTTTTTTATATATCTTTTTTTAAATCAATGATTTTCCCCATCATTACTGGGCCTAGTGGGTCAACAGGCATCGTTTGGACAAGACACTAACTTACGTAAGTCATATGGTGCAATGTTTAGGTCTCTTGATTATCGCACCTCTAACAGTCTAATCCACAACTTGTTGACCGCAGGTCTAGATAAAGTCTTCCAATTTCATGACACATCAGGGTTGTCACCAGTGCTCGAGCTGGGCTTCGCCATTTTCGCCAATGGCGAATTTTTTTCAAAAATGGCGGAAAAAAAATTAAAGTGGCGAAAATCCCATTTTGTAGTAAATTGTATTTTAAAATCTGTCTTGTGTTTTCCTTTGTCAGTGACACATTATCGCCTGTTTGTTTATGCAGTCAAAATTTGTTTATTCAGTCAACGCGTGTCGCGTCGCTCCAGTGCACACAGAGCTGGTCACGATGGCCAGATAATAGTCTCAAGTAATGTATGGCTGCAAAAAAGTCGGTGATTATGTAATAAAGTACATCGGACAGCTGTGTACCCTGCTGTGGTCAATTGTTTAACATTTAAAGTCTTATTCATTATCGTGTTATCATCTTCACATTAATGTCAATTCTTAACACAGAACCGACCAGTAATTAAATTGGCCGTATTATTGTGTATAATGTATATACATCAATTGTTTGTTTTTGCGGGCAAGCTCGTTGATTACAAGATTTTAATTTTGATGTGTTTGATTTTAGTTTGATATTTCATAAACAATGCAGTCGGTCACCATTGATATGGACATAGCAATTTTAATAAAAAAAATTCTTTGAAGTTCGGTGCGCAACAGTATAAAAATGTTAATCTCATAAGACTATGCACCCCATTCTATTTTGACACTAAACTCGTAGCTTCTGACCCAAGTCAGTCTAGAATTAAAAAAATATCATTGTTTGGCTTTACAGTCAACCCCACCTGCTTAAACATCTTATTCTGTCCAAATTGCAAAATCTTCCATACCAAAACGGAAATTTAATAGGGAATGGTTGAGATACGACTCTAAATTGGGCTTGATGTTTTGTGACATCTGTATTTCGGGCAAAGTACCCAATGTTTTCACTGAAGGGTGTACGTAGCATCATGAAGTTTATATTTATATGATTTATTATCTGATTTTTGATTTCCATAATCGAATTTATCAAAAAACAAATCAACTTCTTAATAATTCAGAAAGAAGTGTTTAGGTATGGTAGATGGATATGATTAAGTACTATAACTGATTCAAAATGCTAAAATCAGTGTAATGAATAAAATAATATGATGGAAATAATTGTAAAGCATGAGATTATTTGCGCTGCGCCGCACCCCGAAAAAGTGGTGAAAGGGAATTTTGGTCCAGTGGGAGCACTGGGGACTAGGCCAATATGTTTTTTGCTGACGAAAAATGTGAGATGGTAGAGTATACTTGATCTATTTTGAAAACATTTCAAGTATTTAGCTTGATGTTGACAGATTATATCAACTGCTTTGAATATACAGTCCAAGAAAACTTACACATGCATGGAAGAGAGCTAACTTTACATGGCCATATTTGTTTACGTGTCAGTATTGTTATTCAATCTTGGAATGCAGACAATTGATTTGTATTGAATGACAAATATTCTTCAGTCATTTATAAATTTGTTTTGCAACATGCATTGATTAATTTTATAATTATGAAAATAAATTATCAGTTATCAACTTTATTTTTGTATAAAAAAAAAATGCAAAGTTCAAGTGATGTGTGTATCAATTTTCTCATCGGTTATTATGTATGAAGGTATATCACAGAATAATGACTGTGGCATTCCTTTGATCTTTGCAATAACCGTGGTAGAATAGAATGCAATCTTATGCCCCCATAATCAGAGATTTGGGGGGTATATAGGTTTAGTCTGTTTGTCCACGTAACTTTAACCTTGGCTATAACTTTTGAATGGATGGTCATAGGACTTTCATATTTCACATGTGTATTCTATTCTTTTGGTACCAAAATTTTTTACCTTGTGACCTTGGGTTTGACCTTTTGAAAAACTTTAAGGTTTTTCATGGCCATAAATTAAGGGCTTTCATATTTCACATGTGTATTTCTTTTGACAGACTTTACTTTTCATAACAAAATTTTTACCTTGAGATCACTTTCCCATGCCATACAGGGGCATCAGTGTTCGAGAAACACATCTTGTTTCAATGTCATATTTAAAAAGACCATCTTAGCATAGACATTGATTGATTTATACTCCCCAATATGAGAGAAAAGTGTTGAAAAAACAGTTAGAGGCATTTTTTGACTGAAGAATGAGTTGGATGTTATCCCTTTCTTTGATGACTACTACATGGTTGTATGGATTGGACTGACTTAATTTGGCAGTATGAACATTGATCTAGTTGATATTAAGTGGAATCATGTGCTCATTGTACAAATGAGATACTGCTTAAAAAATATAAAAATTGTAACATATGTATTCAAATGATAATTTTATGTTGCAGCTATGTATTTAACCTTGAGATGGCAAATGCAGCAGCACAGTGCATTAGATGGGAAATATAATTTGCACACAATGGAGAACTTTATGGCTGTTTTAATTCATGTGCTAGTTGGTACATTGTATGTACAAGGTACAATACTGAAATGTGTACCCGACATGTTTGACACATTTCCCAATGTAAAATGTTTAATGCTATCATAGTTTTGCCCAGGGTCATAGTGTGTATAGTCGAGGCAGCTCAATATATATACAAGCTGTTTACATAAAGTGGTCATAATGTTCTTAGTGTGGTGAAAGATCTATTCTGTTTGGTGTGTTCACCTTTAGACCGAGATGCATGTAATACTCTTAGTCTCGTGTTTGTGTCAGTATGATCTGATCCTTATCTGTCCATCAGTATTTGGGATTTGTTCTGCTGCAAACTAACTCTTCATTTGTATAGTAATGTACTTATAATACAAATCACATTTTCCACTATGCACCAACCAATTTCAGCACGCGACACAATCCGTTCATATTGACTATGAACGGATTATGAACTAGTTTAAAGCATGCGACTGAGAGAGCGTAATGCTTTGAAAAAATACAACATGTGTTTCAAAGATCGAGAAAAGTCACCCCTCGGATTTATATTGTGAACTTACATGGATTATCATCCCAATCTTGTGGTCTTCTAGCTCCAAAATACAGTGCAATGACCGTGCAATGTTAATAAAAGGCAGGGTAAGACAAAGTGTGACGTCATGTCTATGTTTTGACGTATGTCACAATACAACTGACATAGGCAGATCTTAAAGGACATGTCCCATGTTTGTGAATTATTTAGAAACTGAAGTAACTTTTATCACAATACATATAAAAAATGATCTCCCAGTTTTTAAAGCAAAATTCCAGGTTTAATTTAACATTTCAATCGACTCAAATCGACTTCCTGATTTCGAAATCTCTGCTAATGAGGAGAGCGGGTCACGTGATGCTGTGACGTCATATTCAACAATCGCATCTCTTGCCGATCAGCTTATTGTGAAGAAACCTGTTATTATTTAACTTCGTTTGATACCAATGTGGTATGGGTAGATATTTATTTTACATCAATGACGAATTTGTTTTATTAGATATTATTCCTTTACATTAAAACAGTTCAACAAGAAAACGACGAATGGAATTTATTGATATATAGCCTACCGCATATTGTGCATACTGACATCCATAACTTGTTACCAAAAGATACACAAAAAAGAATGTCAGGAAAAAAAAGGTCAAGAAAAGTTAATTATTAGAAAATTTTAAACTTTAAGGGCAATAAACTTGGTGAAAAATCGATCACACATCTACATTACGTTAACATTTTGTTTATTTGTATTATCTATAATTTAGTCATTCAATTGATTACTCATGTTCTTCATTTATATATTTTTTTTTAAAAATGAAAACAAATTATGCCTTGATGAATATTTTACTTATAATCCACGCATCTATCGAACGAAGTAAACATGGCGAAATAAAAAATAAAAAACAGTTGCTAAAAATAATACGTGAATTAGGTAGAGCTTTCTACATGTCTTATTAATTATATGATTTTTTTTTTAAAATCATGAACGTAGTGAAAGGTACAATAAACACAACGACACCCTCCGCCCCCTCCCCCTTTGCATTATTTGCATAACGATGTCGCTCAATCAAGGTACATGTACTTTTCCTGTCTGAGGATGCGTTGAATAATGAATACCTGTTTAAATATTACATTTTATATATTGCAACACAGACGGTTCAATGAGAATATACTTTATATATAGGAAACACTAATCAGGAAGCAATCATTCTTTGGAACACGTCTTCACTTCTTGTCTTCAAACTTACAATCTTTTCACTACCACTATTAAAAGAAAAAAAAGGGGGGTCATTCCAATAAATACTCATTGAAAAAGCGGGGACAGCCCTACCTCCTGGTTCTACGTGCCTGACTTGCGAGGTGGTATCCCCACCAGCTATAAACTACGTCTTAACGGTACAGCTGTAGGTTTACAGTTTATAAAATACGATCAAGGATGATGAGGCAGGGGCGGATCCAGGAATTGTGGTTATGGGGGGCGCCACTTTATGAGGCCCTGGTGGAGGTCCAGGGGGTGAAGTCCCCGGAATCTCTTGGATTTTACAGATTTATGGGGCTTAAAATATTCAAATATTTCTCCTATTAAGTCATTTGTACTATTTTCTATCATTTTAATAAGGCGAAATTAATGAAATGACCCAAATTTTAAGGTTGTTTTTTTTTTAAATTAGGTTCTCCCAATAAAGTAATTCAAGAAATCAAAGGATTTTGTCATTTATTTCTCTGGGAGTGGAAGAAATTATTGGGTTTTTTTATCGTTTAGTACATTTTCCGAAACAAGATACCGCGATTTACCTTAAATTTGAACATTTTAGGAGGGGGGGGGGGGGGGGGGGTGTGTGCCGGCTGCGCCCCCTCTAAATCCGCCACTGTGAGGGATGCCCCATTACTATTTGAAACACAAACATTCCATTCATCTGTTGTTGATGACGTAATTGTTTTGGGGTTTTTTTATTTCAGGAATTAAGTATTCTCGCTATAAACAGATACACATCATATTATTAAGAAACACTCACATCAGCCCATTGTAGTTTCAAGAAGGCCCCTCAGGGTTGGGGCATTTTGAACTCCCGTTACTCAGGCGGGACTGAACAAACGAAGAGGTACATCTAGGCCTGGTATGCATCACTTTTAAGTCAAATCTTTGCTCCCACAAAGCCAGTCGCCTTCTAATTCTCAGGATCTCGGTCTAGCTGAAGTTTTGAAAAGTGTTCCGAACACAACCGACTGATATCTGCAGCATCAAACTTGTGTATGATCCATGGCATCCTCCGAGATGCGTCATTTGAGGAACTAAAATGATTAAATCCGCACCCTTTCTTCTGAATATTGGTGCAACCGTATGCCGCACAATACACCATAGTCCATTAATTGATGAGTAAATACACAGATAATGCTGTTAAAGCAGTTTTATAGATAAAATAATAGGATTATCACCTAAATCGCCACCGGCTTACTACGTGCTTTCTCATTCCAATTGTCGCATATGACGTCACAGTAATATATAGCTGCAGAACTAGCTCTCTGAAAAAATATTTTGACATAACAGATTCAAAATATTTTTTCAGAGAGCTACAGTTCTGCAGCTAAGTAATATATGGCGCGTAAATCTCCGATCAAAATATGCATATTGCTGTGTTAGAATTTCACCTCGCGATATCTCTGTAAATATGCTCACAACAATTTTTATTGGGTTTGGTATCCTTTTCAACTAGACTCATACTATAAAGAATATTTTTCATAAAATTATGCAAGTTCTAAAATTACGGGATAAGTCCTTTAAGAGTTCGTTTTATGCAACAAAATATTTCCTGACTTATACAAGCAATTTGAACAAATGGTTCTGCTAGTGCGATTCACAGAGAATTTGCTTCAAATCCAAATCCGTTCATATTGACCATGAACAGCTCAAAAGTGCTGTTCAATTCTTAAGTGAATGGTATGAAAAAGATAATTGGTGCACCAATGTACAGAGCACATGACATTTAGTACATGTATAGTACATGTATGTACAATGTACAGAGCACATGACATTTAGTACATGTATGTACAATGTACAGAGCACATGACATTTAGTACATGTATGTATGTAATTCACCAAGTGTGATTTTGATGGGCCACACCTGTTTTAGTGTACCATTGATCTAGATTAATTGATCACAATTTTCTTTTGTGATTAACTGAATACATAATTCAAGACTGTTGTAACACTTGTTATACTTGTATCATGTACCTATAGTGTAATATATTATCGTATGTAAAGAGAAAGTACGTACTGGTAGATCAACATCCATTATCATGATACTGAAGTTCAAAAGAGAAAAATAAAATATGTATAATGAAAACAACTGAATAATCTATATACAAGATTACATATTATTGAATGAAAAACAGATCTACACCTGCTGTGTTACAGCTGGATTTATTCTGTGTTCAATGAGTGTGAATGTTATGTATGTTAGTATGTATACGACAGCCATTAAGGCAATAGTTATGTGTTTTCCTGTGTTGTGTCAGATTGAATTGTGGAAACCTAGAAGGCAACCAAAGAAGGAAAACACCAACATTTTAATAAGAGAAAAATTGTCGCAATGCCATAATAACATTCACTTAAAAATATTCCTGTATCCTAGAGCTTAAAGATTTTTGTTTTGAAGATAACTTTCAGTGATAACAAGTTGGGAATATGATTGTGATGTTCGAAATTCATAGGTAAAATTTATGTATAAGATAAGATAAGATAAGTTTATTCAATTTTGGGCCCAGAGGGCATAACAGACATTTTATAAAGAAGGAAATTCAAAAAAGAAAGAAAGTTTACAACATTAACTACAGGTTACAGAGACTGCAAACTGCGTGTGGATGCAGCATGTTGGGGAAACAAGTACATACATATATGAATTGCTAATCATGTATATATACAAGTAGATGGACAGTATCAGTATTATACCAATATATGAATAATAAACTATAATGATTTTTGCAGTTTTAAAGCATTACTTCTTTTTCTGAAAGTTTGCACTAAATATTCACTCAATTTGACAATTACTGGTTTGTCTTCATTAATCATCAACCAAGTAAATTTGTCCTTATTTGTCAGATAGATAAAAATTTTGTTGAGCTTGTATATACCATTAAAAAATATATTTCTCTCTTCAACATAGAATGGGCAATCAGTAAGGAAATGAAATTCATCTTCAACACAATTAAGGTTACATAATTCACAAATTCTTTTGTTTCTTTCTAAAGAAATCTTCTGGCCAGAATTGGTTTTTGTAAATTCATATCTTCCTCTTTCAATTCGAAGGTCATGTGCACTAATTCGAAATCTACATAGAGTTTTTCTTAATTCTAGGGATTCTAAAAATATATAACTTTCCATAGTAAAGTTTTCTTTATACGAAAAATATGTTGTGAGTTTTCCTGATTTCTGACCCTCTTCACGTCGTTTTGACCAGTAAAGTAAAAATTGTTTCCGTACCTGATTCTTCATTTGTTTTTTGAAAAATGAGAATTTGAGATATTTACAATTGGGTACCAAAATGCCCATTTTTTCCTTAAAATAATTAATGTTTTTGTGCCAACAATTTATATTATATGAATTCAGATTGATATTCTCTGTATAAGCACTGTATAACAGGGATGATTCTGGGCGATTCTCAAGTCTATGCCAATATAGTAAAATACTTTGGATTATAGAGCAGAACATAGGATATCTACCCAATTCAGAGATTATTGTATATATATATTTACAATTATATAGTTAAGTTCTTCATATGGTCACAAAGTAGAAAATGCACAACTGGCCTAATACAGGAACAATAGTAAGTTAAGGGCCCACAAGCATCATCAATAAACTATTAGGTGGTAATTTACAAGTGAATAAAGCAATAAAGAAATGATAAATTACTGATATTTATTGACGTTCACATTATTGACCAGCATCATGTATGCATGCTCAATTACTCCCTTATAGCTAGGTGATAGTAAGATCATGATGTGAGACAATGAGTTAAGTGTAGCAGTTAATGGTGAATACTCAGTGGCATCATTTTTCTTTGTATTAACAGCATACAGAGGAATAAAAAGTATAAACATCATTATATATGCATACAGATTTCTTATGGCGAGGGTATTTGATAGCATACCACGATCTATGACCTTGGTTTTATCCAAAACAGTAAGTTTATGCAAGTCATTGATTTTGAGGCAATTTTTTATTATGTGAATTTATTTTCAGTTATAATATGATCATTTGGGACTAGGTTGGGGCCACAATATGGGGTCAAAGTATTTAATTGGAATGAAGATTGATAAAAAAATCTTTAAAGTCACAACAGCAGAACAACGGAAGGGCCAAGGTGATTCAAGTTAGCGATGTGGCCCATGGGCCTCTTGTCAAAATCTTCTCTACTCCCACACATGTGGGAGAAGAACTAAATGCATGATTAAGATGTCCATGAAGCTCTCTACTTAAATTGTGAAATTCATGACTCCTGGATCAAGGATTCAGGCCCTTGGGCAGGGCCAATATGGCCATATAGTGTAAATGTATTAAATCTTAGAAAATCTTCTTCTCTACTCTCATATATATTTGAGAAAAACTAAATGCATGATTATGATGTTCATGAAGCTCTACTAAACTGTGAAATTCATGGTTCCTAGGTCAGGGGTTCAGGCCCTTAGCAGGGCCAATATGGCCACAAAATTTATTTTTTCTTCTCTATTTTGACAGTCAATTGGGAGATACATTAAATGCATGACTATGATGTCCGTAATGCCCTAGCTCTTCTAAAATTGTGAAATTCACGACTTATGGGTCAGGCTTTTATGGGGTGGGGATAAAAGATTTATGTGTCTCCAACTTCCATTTTTTCCTTTTTTCGTTAATAAATAGGAACTGTACGTGCAAGATCATAAACATGTGCAGAAAGAACTCTATTATTGAGGCTTATGTACATATTGCTAAAGTAAATGCAATTATGAGACTCCCTATATGGGGAATGATACTCAGGTGACTGTTAAAGCCTGTGGGCCTCTTGTTATGTGTCTTGAGTTTACATTGATTTTTCTGTTCTTTTTATTGTTTTTGTACCATCTTTGCATTTGATTAGATGGAAACATTAATTAATCAGGGTCTGATGTGCCTTTATAAGATTGTTGTGTTCGGATTTAGTGATTCTTGAACCCTTCTCTCCTGTAATGAGTATGAAGGAAGATCGATCTGAAGATTAGGTAGGAATCCAAGCTCCATTGATTTCTGAACTGTATGGGAAGATGTCTGACTGTCAGGTGGTGAATTTGTCGACCCAGTCACCCAAAGTTAATTATCCATACAGAGAAGAAACACCATTCAAAGGGTGGTAGGATTCTTTCATGGCCAATGACACCAAGATTTACATGTATTAGGTGCAGATCCATAAGTCTTGACTTCATAAACTTTTTATGTCCCCCATCATGAAATGTCGGGGGGCATATAGTTTTACCCTTTTTTGTCCTTCCATCATTCCATCATTACTCAGTTTCCATTCATTTATCTCTGCTGCAGATGCACATATTTTACTGAAATTTGGTGTATAGATACATCAGATTCATGAGAATATCCAGGTCAAGTTCTTTGGTTCTGGTAGAATAAACTTTGACGAAGTTGTGCCCCCTGGAAATAGAAAATTTCAAACAATTTCAGTTTCCACTCGATCTCAGTTATACATGGACATTTTGAATTGAAGTTTGGGATATAGATATATCATGAAAATATGCAGGCCATGTAATTATATGAGTTCAGTTGGATAACTTTTGGCAGAGTCATGGCCCTTGGATTGGGGGCATTCGTATCGCTCGACACAGCTAATTGTAACCTATTTGAAGCAAATATTTTTAAATATTCTGATTTCCCAATCAGCATAGTACGTGTTAGTAAGTTATGGTACAAACTTTAATTTGTACTAATATGTAATTAAAATTCTGTGTTTCCACAAACATATTCAATTTACAAATAAATTGGTGAAGTCTTTGTAGCTGTTGCAGATTTTGTACTAGTATAAAGCTTATTGCATAAACATGTATATACAGACCCATTTCAGGTTTTGCATTTTTAGGTCACCTGAGTTTACTCAGGTGACCTATTGCAATTGGTTATTGTCTGTCGTCGTGCGTTAACAATTGAACATTTTTAACTTCTTCTTGATAACTACCAGTCCAATTCTTTTCATATTTAGCATGAAGAATTTTTGGGACAAGGGGGACAAAAATTGTAAATTTCAGGACTCCAGCACCCCTTTGGCCCTAGGGGCGGGGCAAAAACTGCCCAAAATTGACCAATTTTCAAAAATCTTCTCAAAAACCTCACACATGTAAGAAAAACTAAATGCATAGTGATGTAGAGCAGGAAGGCCTCTACCAAAATTGTAACTTTCATGATCCCAGGGGTAGGGGTTCTGACCCCCAGGGTGGGGCCAAACTTAGTATACAGATTTTATCTGTAAGTTTGCGGATACTGTATAAAATCTAAATGCACACTTAGGAACAGCAGAAAAGGATGTACAAAAAATGGTAATTTTACAGATCTTGTTTTATACTGTTGCTGAACATTAGAATTTAGCTTAGATATATCCAGAACAGGATTTTTTTCTCTAGATTTCATAGCCCTTGGGAGTAGTGACACTTTTCACTAGTACTCAGATGATTGTTATAGGCCCAATTGTACATGTAGGTAAGAAACATATTGACCTCATAATTAGAAACTAGTTCCAGATGTACTAAATGTTTAAATATCCTTTGATTATCAGTTTGAGTGTGTCTTGAGGGAAATATGCATTAATAGATTGGGGGTGCCATGGTGTGGGGGATGAATGAAGTAAATGTACTGCATGGGTCATGTGTACATGTTACATTATCAGAGTGGACAATGATATATTATTTAGCAATGTACAATATGCCATGTTCATTTCATATCAGTGGGAAATCTCCTGAAACAGTGCATGAACCATAAGCCAGCTGTCTGTGTGTTTCTTATAATCAATTTCTTTTTATATACTAAGCCCTAATGTAAAGGTTGAATCAAGAACAAATTATGTACATGTTTTTCATAGGTTTCATGAAATTAAGGTAGGAATTTCGGTTATGAAGAACAAAAATCTACGTGTAACAAGCACAATTGGTTTGTATTAGAATGGAATGTTCTTTTAATGAACTTGAAGGGAAAAAATGGATTTTTTAACATTGGGGAAAAATTAGTGAAGGAGACATGTTGTCACAGGTGTAGACAATTATGTTATTGGAAACAGCGAGGGTATAATTCATGTTCGATCAATAGTTTGTTATTATATTGATCTCTACTCTACCTGCACTCATTTGAAAAATTGTGGCGAGTGGGTTTTAAACTTTGGGAGATAATTTTTGAGTGTGCAAGTGTGGTGCGATTTGTCTGAAAACCTGTGACGTGTCTGCTTTCTTGAAAAAGGGGTTTAAGAAGTGTACCAACTGTAACTTCTATTTTCAAAGATTGTGTCATAATTGATCTGAGACCTCAAAGTGATATGGGTTTTCTAATATGATTACCTGTTGCTATTTATAGATAAGGTGCTTCCAATTTACGTTTTGAGTTTGTTAGAATTTTTAATACCATCAACAAGTGCTTTGTGATTGTCCTCATTCATTCAGTTGGATTGATAATTCATTGGATAAACTTATATAAACTTTGTGAATTAAGGTTTGAACTTTTGTATGTTTTTAAATTTGGGGCAGATGTATATAAAGTGATGTTAATGTTTGTAAACTTTTTTTATTGTATGGTTTTAACATTCAGTTTGCTTTGATGAAACAATTAACCTACCACAATGACAATTATTTTACAATGGAGCTGTTTCAGAGAGTAAATTTTTAAGTGAATAGGTTAGTAGAAGATGTATATAGTTATGGAATCTAAAAGATCTGTTTAAATTTTTTTTACAGGTACATGTATTCTGATTTGGACAAGAAATTCATAATTATGTACATATTGCTAAAGTAATTCAGATGGGGATTTATATTTGAGGTAATAGAACTTGTAAATGAAGCTATAGGTAGCTAGATCAATTAAGTGCAAAATGTATCAATATGGATATATGGAAACCATGCAGTGGTTAAGGAAACGTCCATTGATCTCTAATATGATACATACATATACAGGTAGAAAGTGCGGGTATTGTTCCCATTAGTCAAAACATGTTGAAGGACTTAAAAATATGAGAGAAGTATGATATGTATTTAGATTTTGTTTCATCATGGCTAGTAATTGTAACAGTTAATTTTAGGGTAGACATGTGTATTGTCTTGGCATTGTGTCACAGCTGTAATGTTAACAACTGCAATGCATTTATGAAGAAATTGCTATTATTACAATACATTGCTATAAAAGGCAAAAAACATTGGAAATGTAAATATTTATCAATGAAGTATTTTGAAGCTTTAACAATACACTACAATTTGCTGTCAATTCTGTGTCAAATTTGTAAACATGCTGATTGAACCTAAATGACCATGCAGTCAGAGAGCAGGTGTTCTATTTTTTCAGAATTGATTCACAATGAATCAAAGACCCTGAATAATGAATCATCTGCATCACGGTTTATCGTTTCACCCCTAGTGTCTGATGTCATCATTTAGTCTGTGAAGTGTTTTACTAGTAATTATAGATAGAAGGTTTGAAAAGAAAATGGGAAGACTTTGAGGATATTTTTATTGCTGTGATTAGGCATGTAATGAAAGTTAAATTGTCTATGTTCCTGAATAGTTTGTTCACCTGGTGTAATCCAAGCTGGATTAAATCGAAACAAAAATAGTATGTCCATTCAATAGAAATGACTTTTATCTGAAAATACCTATTACATGTACAGTTAGGAATAATTTGTAAGTTTTCATGTCTAAGGAATTTTAGCTCACCTGAACCAAAGGCTCATTTATTTTTAATGAGCTTTTCTGATCAAAACTTTCCGTTGTCTGTCGCCGTTGTAAACTTTTCACATTTTCATCTTCTCCAGAACCACTGGGCCAATTTCAATCAAACTAGGTATACACATCATTCATGGGTGAAGGGGATTCAAGTTTGTTCAAATGAAGGGCCCTTGCCCCCTTCAAAGGAGAGATAATCATGAAAATGCAAAAATAGGGTGGGGTCATTTAAAAATCTTCTTCTCAAGAACCACTGAACCAGAAAAGTTTAGATTTATAGAAAAGCTTCCTGACATAGTGCAGATTCAAGTTTGTAAAAGTCATTGTCCCTGGTGGTAGGATAGGGCCACAATAGGATCAGTTTTACATGTGAATCTATGTGAAAAATCTTTAAATATGGGGCAAGGTGAATCAGGTGAGCGATGTGGACCATGGGCCTGTTGTCTAAATTTGAATTGACCCTGGAAAGAGTTGGATAACAAATATCTAATATATTTGGGCCGATACAATGAGTATTGAACTATGGTGTACATAGGTAGGGCATCTTTCACAGTTGTGTTCCAAAGCTAAGGAGCCAAGTTCCTCAACAAATTTTAGAATTGTTTTGTTACAAAAATTCTATTGATTAATGTTAATTTTTTAGGATACTCTGACAATGTAGAGGTGGTTGGAAGAGGAATGTTGCAAGGGAGACAACTCTCTTGTGTGAGGCCAACACAAGGGGTCATAACACTACATTTTCTAGGTTTCTGAAGATAATGTAAGTATATACTGAAGTATTATGTGGCAGTAAAATATGACTGGTGTTTTATAATCAGATTAGATATATGTATATTATTGATAGATTTATTTTATTTTGTTTACTGGAATGTAAGCTATGATATCCTGTATTTTGATAATTTTTAAAGGTAACTTACATTAATAGATTTTTTACAGCATGTGTTAATGCCTAATTATATTTTCAATTTACTAATACAATACAGAACTGTGGACAAACATTGTAGCTTGTCTGTTAGCATGTTAGGTGTCTGTATATTTAGGTCCTCAAGGTTCCATAATAACAGTCAGGTACACATTGTTGTGTGAGATGATGTACCAAATGCATACACTAAATAGGTGGTGTAAACTATTTCATCAACTCTGTCCTCCTGTATGACAAGATATGTACAGTCAAACTTAAATTAAGCAATCCACAGAAATAATTTTGATTTTCATAAGGTTGAATGACAAAAGTGTGAAACAACAGATACATAATGTATATTTGTTTATTTCAATACACATTTAAAGTAATTAAAAGATCATAAGCATGGTTTGATAATCGTATTTTCAGCCTTTTCTTGCATCTGCAAATACTGGCTACTTTCAGTCATTGGTAATGGTTGACAGTTAAGGAAAACGTTGATGTAGCATATCAGACAGAGAGTCTCATAAAACAGTAGGTTCTTATTGGCAATTGAAGTTGATCAATATGCAGTGAGTAAATTTTCAGAATTCATTCCCAGTGAGGAATAGTTTGATGACTGATGTGCAGTAGTATGTGACATACAATGTGATCTGGAAGAGTTTTTGGCCAATATAGAAAGGTTTTTAATTTAATGCTCGGAATAGAACTAAAGGTTGTTACACACTAATGAGACATTTGTATGCATTTCTCAGTAAGACATCTTTTCTCGTCGTAAGTAACCTCATTATATCTGCTATCCAATGAACAATTCGTGCATGCTTCATATGTATAAAAACAGGACCGACTTCCATACAAACATAATGTATTTGTATTGCACAAATGTGTACGTGGAAAGGTAACATGCTTAAAAGATGCTGAGAATGAAACAATAAACTGTAGAACTATATTTCAAGATAAAGTCTGTCTTCATTATGGTTCAATATGTTTGATCTGCATTTAGTTTAACTGCCCAATTGGAATATTCAACAAAAATGGCAAATTGTGTGCTAGCTACCAATGTTGCCACGGGCCAAAATGATGGACCAGAAAGAGAAAATCCCTGATCTTTACAGATACAAATCAGACTCAGTGACTTACTGAAGCAAACCACTGTCAATCTCTAATCTTTACAGATACAAATCAGACTCGGTGACTTACTGAAACAATTCACTGTCAATCCCTGATCTTTACAGATATAAATCAGACTCGGTGACTTACTGAAACAATTCACTGTCAATCCCTGATCTTTACAGATATAAATCAGACTCGGTGACTTACTGAAACAATTCACTGTCAATCCCTGATCTTTACAGATACAAATCAGACTCAGTGACTTACTGAAGCAAACCACTGTCAATCTCTGATCTTTACAGATACAAATCAGACTCCGTGACTTACTGAAACAATTCACTGTCAATCTCTGATCTTTACAGATACAAATCAGACTCAGTGACTTACTGAAGCAAACCACTGTCAATCTCTAATCTTTACAGATACAAATCAGACTCGGTGACTTACTGAAACAATTCGCTGTCATTTACTGATCTTTACAGATCAAATCAGATTCGGTGACTTAATGAAGCAATTCACTGTCAATCTCGGATCTTTACAGATACAAACCAGACTCGGTGACTTACTGAAACAATTCGTTGTCAATCTCTGATCTTTATAGATACAAATCAGACTCAGTGACTTACTGAAGCAAACCACTGTCAATCTCGGATCTTTATAGATACAAATCAGACTCGGTGACTTACTGAAACAATTCACCGTCAATCTCTAATCTTTACAGATACAAATCAGACTCGGTGACTTACTGAAACAATTCGTTGTCAATCTCTGATCTTTATAGATACAAATCAGACTAGGTGACTATAAACTTAACATTACTGAAGTCAAAAACTTTAAATTCATATAATATTCTACACCTTTTCATATTTAAGAACAAAGTCAATATGTACTACATTGTTATTTCATGTATGGCTCGTCAGGTTCAATTTTTCAGTAAATTATGCATGATGGTCCCCAAAGATTGGATATCTGTTGAATACAGTAATTTCTGCTCTCAGTTATGGTCTTGAGGTCGGGTAACATAATCAACATGGCCATAGCTCAACAAATTCAAGACACTGAAATTGGTATTGCATTTTGATATTTTTTCTTATGACAAAATGCCATGCAAGTAACATACCGAAGGGATATATGTGTATAAAGTTTTTCATATTAACTAGGAGTTAATTTAAAAGCATATCATTTCATTCCCTTAAGCCCTACCAAAAAATTCCTACAGTGAACTACTTTGGTAAAATGGTTTTACATGTATTGGCATGTGGCAGGCACCTTATGGGGATTTAAGGTACTACTAGACGATGTAAAATCTCAATCTAGTTGTATGTTTTCATTCAAACTTACTCATAAGTTTTTAAAAACATGAACTGGTTTCATATTTTGGACAGATTTACTGACAGTTGTGATGTCAGGACCATATTCATTATTGGGATTTCAGTCAACATACCTCTATCATTCAATGGTCACTTTGTCCATTACACTTGGTATTTTCAAACAATGCAAGGAATGGTGAAACATTGACCAGTTGATGTTTAATGAGACTAAACTATAATAATTTTATATGGAAAAGGTCAGAATATATATATATAAACAGGGATTAGCAGTATAAATGTATTCCGAGGAGCAAGTCTAAGCACAAAATATGGCAACTAATTCAGTTCAATGAAAAAGTTTAAGGACAAATGCGACATTTCTCAATAATATATCAGTTTTCATGACATTTTGGGTACAATTCACTTCCTATCTTGTTTGCACAAATGTTTTTTTGGGTATGTTACCAAGTTTATTTTAGAATTTGCATATATTAATAGTTTCTTATTGTGGCATCATTAAAAATGTAAAGTAAGCTCTATGTAATACAATAAGTTGTATATATGGACATAACTAAAACTTTATTGTATCAAAGAAGGCCAGGAAGAAAAATCTTAGGATCAATTAGGCATCAAACCCAAAACCCAGTACCTTACAAGATACCATAAATCTGGTTATTTTTGCTGTCGATTAATTTTTAGCGTTTTTGCAAGTCAGTTGGATTCGCAAAAATATTTTTCTCTAAAATAATGTTTCACACGTTCTTTAAGGTAGTACTCTACATCGTCATAATGGCTGACTTCCTTTAAAAACATGGATGACAAAATCGATATCAGCAATATTTGACTTTTCCTTTTCCATTTAAATACCTAGCCGAGTAGCTCAGTAGGTTAGAATACCGACTGCTGAACTGTAGGTCGCAGGTTCGAGTCGAGCAGGGGTTTTAAATTTTTTTCAGATTACCTTCTACTAAAACTGTATTTTTTGACAAAATAAAGTAAATTTGAAAATTTGAAAATTCAAAATATTTTTGTACATATCCTTCACTTTTCATCTACATCAAATTTCTCTGGTGTAGCATACCTCCTTAATATGCTTTTACATAAATTTGCAAAATTAAGAAACACAAAAATAAATATATAGGCTTTTTACTAAAATTCGCAGAAATAAATTGATGCAAAAATATCCAGATTTACGGTAGGTGATCTAACCACTGAGCTTACCAGGCTGACATACCAAGAATGGTAATATTACTACAATACAGTATTCAAACCTGTTTGAAAATCCTACAAGAACTCTTCATAGGGAGGAGATGAAAATATGATTTAAGAAACGTGGCATATGACCTTAAGATTAAGAGGTAAACTGAATTTGCAGAAATGTTCATTTTTTTTAAAAGAAGAAAAAAGTCATAATGTAAGAATTTGAATTCATTGGGATAGCTTTTGTGAAGACTAACACCAATGTGAGTGTAAAATGAGTTGTTTTTTGTTGTTGTTTTTTTACCTCCATTATAGAATTTATGAGTGGATTTTTTTTAACAAATTAAGCTTCTTCAACTCATGTAAGAAAGTTGAATACGTTTTAACTCTTGTCCAATGGTGATTGGTCATGGTTCATTGGCTTGTCCTAGTCACCTCCTTGTACTTTAAAACTAGATCACCTGTCCGAGTCAGAATGGGATTATTAAAGTTTTGTGCACTTACTACTGAGTAAGTACATGTAATTCCAGGTTTGTGCTAAAGTTTAATTTTGACAAGTCCAATGACTGGAGGTAATTTAAGTGGTATGATCAAAGGCTTAGTAGCTATTTAAGATCGGACCATATCAGCTGATAGTTGTGAACAATGTGTATACATCCTTGTAGCGATGGACGCACCGTGGGTACCTTTAATTAAGTACCTGTATGACGCAAATTGGCTGTATAAACTTTAAACTAAATAATAGAAATTTTATTAACTGGATGAACATTTTCAAAGTCAGCAGATATGTCATAGGATAAAATACCTACATTTGGTATAGTTTGAAACTAGGTCATATTCCACATAAAGGTTTAACTTCGGAATATTGAATCATGTGCAAGCTAGAGCATATTTTCAGAAGTATACATATATTTACTGAATTTGAAAAGCAATTTTATCTTAAGGTAAATTACCCATGCCACATCTTGATAATGAAAACCAAAATCAATAAATGTCATCATGCAGGTTCGTTGAAGGTGTTGTAACATTCATGACACCTGAATAACAGATCTTACATATGGGAAACTACCTTAATCATCATGATAATTTAGGTTAGTTTAGAGATTCTAAATCTGTTTCAATATACTATATATACATGAAATTTCATTTTTAAAATCAAATTTTCAGTGGGCCAGCATATTTGATTATTGTGACAAATCGTGTAAATTTGTTATATGTAGGTTTTTAATGGGACAAAATGTATAATTATAGATGTAGTATGACTAGAATTTATTGCAAAAGCAATGTATAATCTTATACTGTGGTTATAATTTTTTAGTAAAATTTAAAAAAAAAAAAAAAAAAGAAGTTACTGACAGAATTACCAAAGTTCCTGTTTAGACAATGACATTTCTGCTGTTAGTGGTTAGTATGTTAGTTACATTCTAAATACACATATAGTGTTGAATCTTCAGGTAGTTTTTACGATTGTGAATGTAAGAAGATTAATATCTAAATACACATATAGTGTTGAATCTTCAGGTAGTTTTTACGATTGTGAATGTAAGAAGATTAATATCTAAATACACATATAGTGTTGAATCTTCAGGTAGTTTTTACGATTGTGAATGTAAGAAGATTAATATCTGAATACACATATAGTGTTGAATCTTCAGGTAGTTTTTACGATTGTGAATGTAAGAAGATTAATATCTGAATACACATATAGTGTTGAATCTTCAGGTAGTTTTTACGATTGTGAATGTAAGAAGATTAATATCTGAATACACATATAGTGTTGAATCTTCAGGTAGTTTTTATGATTGTGAATGTAAGAAGATTAATATCTGAATACACATATAGTGTTGAATCTTCAGGTAGTTTTTACGATTGTGAATGTAAGAAGATTAATATCTGGAGAATGTCGATCTCCATCTCATGTCCTCCATCACAAAGTGTGGAATTAATCTGCAAATGACATCTCCGTCTTGATCTGTGGTGAAATCTGTAGAACTCCACATGTCAATGCTTCCTGTTAGTTTCATCCTATATATTTGATACCATACTTCTTCCGTATTATGCACAGATAAACATACACTATCAAATTCTCTTTTGTGTCTTTATTTTTTTGCTTTGTTCAAATTTTTCAAATTAACTATATTGATTAATTAAGAAAAATAGTTGCCAATATGCAAGCTCAAACCTGGGACCACATGCTTGCCAAGCGTACATTCTAGCCATTAATTAGGCCATGGAACTGCCATACTGATGCAGGATTAATTGTATAGAGTAACGAACGTTTACACAAACTAATGTTACAGAAAACTTGTCCATATATTTGATAAACACAAAAAATGATGAGTTAATTATCATCCATTTTTGATTATTATGCACCAATAGCATAACAAACTAATAAATATTTTTTCACATTTAAAAATTCATATCAGTTAACATTTATAGAAGCGCATTTTGAGTTATCACCCTTTACTCCATAGAAAGGTAAATACCATATTTCAAAAAATATTGACAGTCGGCGTAATAATTATAATAATGTTACATTTTTCATACACCATACCAATTTAATAGTCGGGGAGTTATTGTTAACAAATAGTGCATTCTCCTTTGGGTCGAGCACTATTTGTCAAATCCCTGATTACTATTTTGGCATAGTATAACTCAAAATGTAACATTATTATATAAATAGCATGCACTAAATGTTATGGTAGAATTCAACAATAATACATGTAACTATTGTAAAGAATGCCACATTGATATTAGAAATGTATTGTATTAGTATATGTATATATTCTTTCCTTGGATGCCAAACAGAAATCCTTTGATTGGCCTGAATCCCATCCAAGCATGTGAATTTATCTGCTGTACAATGAGCATCAAGTAAAAGAATGACAGAAAATAATGAACAATTTATCTGAACCATTTATTTTTAGTTGTGGTTAATTTTCATGAATTCTGGAAACCTGGCTGCCCGCCGCTTCAGTTTTCCAGTGAGGTATGAGTTATCTGCCCTTGACTTTCTTATTCCATTTCTCTGTCCCTTTGCTATCTGCATTGTAGGAATCTTCATGCTAGTCAGCTATTTGTTATAATCACCAAGGTCAAGGGCTTCATATGCTGTCACTGTTCATTTGTTCTGTCCATAACTGTATAACTGTTTGTGTTACCAATCCTTTAAAGAATTAAACTACTTGCCTATTAAATGCTTCTAAGCTTGTCTGTAAGGTCATAGACTGTAAATTTATGATATAAAGCTTACAGTAGATATTAGTACAGAACACATTCAAGACTCGTTGTGGGAACCATTGTCATTGATCTTTGAAAACAGGTACTGTGTAATTTGAATTAGATTTTCTACAGAATTCTTCCATAGAATATTTATGTTTCCTTATACTTTCTGATGTTTTTTCAAATTATTGTACCATGAATTCAGGCATGGCCAATTTGAAGGTGAAAAAACATGTAATATATTCCAGTATTTTTAGAGTTTTTAGCTATACACCTCTGTACATGTAGTATAAATCACAAAAACTCATTAGAATGATAGCACTTGTTTAGCTTTATGACAATTTACTCTACTAACAAGATACCACCCCCCCCCTCCCCTCTTATTTTTAACCACTATTATTATGGAATTGTTGAAAACCTTTTTGGCTAGCTGTCCGACTCGCATAGAAATTTAATCTAATGTTCCCAAATTCGGGTTTGGACACACACACACCCCTTTTAAAAAAACCTTCTTTTGAATAACTCATTTATTTGATTTTCCCAAAGTTGTTTTATGCACCTGCAATGATTTGAACCTTAATTATCAGCCCACCTGCATACTTTCTTCTATGTAATTTAAAAAAAATTCCTTGAGGTACACTAGTATGATAAAGATTTTTATCAAAGGACTGTCCTGTTGAGTGGCTGTTTGGATTCAGAGGGGAGGGATTATAGAAGGAAGAAACTGTAATAATTATATTTTAATCAATTAAAGACTTCCATTAGTGGAGAAGGAACAGCGAATTACAGTATAATTTAATTAATCATAAAATGTCAATATCAATGAATGAGTGCCAGATGTGTAGGAGATTGTGAAATTTCATTGGCCATCTCTCTGCAGTAGTGGCTTGATAAGTATATAAGTAATGGGAATAAAAACAATATATATACCTACAGACTTGTATGTATAAGAATTTAGGTGCACCACTTTAAGTATAAGTATGCATTATTATACCCCCCCGAACGAAGTTCAGGGGGGTATATAGGAATCACTCTGTCTGTCTGTGCAGATTCGTGTCCGGGCCATAACTTCTTTGTTCTTTGACTTAGGCATACCATATTTGGCACACAGGTGGATCACCATGAGACGATGTGTCGAGTACCTTCATGACCTCTATATGCCCTTGACCTCAAGGTCAAAATTAAAGTTGTTTTTTTTTAACAATGGATTCGTGTTCGGGCCATATCTTCTTTGTTCTTTGACATAGGCATACCATATTTGACACATGAGTGTATCACCATGAGATGATGTGTCATGTACCTTCATGACCTCCATATGACCTTGACCTCAGGGTCAAAATTAAAGGTTTTTACAATGGATTCGTGTCAGGGCCATGACTTCTTTGTTCTTTGACATAGGCATACCATATTTGACACATGAGTGTATCACCATGAGACGATATGTTGGGTACCTTCATGACCTCTATATGACCTTGAACTTTGACCTCAAGGTCAAAATTGATTATAGGGTTTTAACATAGTCATACCATAAGACATGGATGTATCACTATGAGACTATGTGTCATGTACATTCATGACGTCTTTATGACCTTGACCTTTGATCTCAAGGTCAAAATTATAGGTTTATACCATGAATTTGTGTTTGGACTATATCTTCCAATTTCTTCTACAAAGGCATACCATATTTTGACACTCAGGAAAGAGGTAATTTATACCTATTAACAACACCCTTTGGGAGATTGGGGTATGCAGGGGGTATTCTTAGTGAGCATTGCTCACAGTACCTCTTGTTTTTGATAACATTTTGAATGATTGATTGTTATTTGATGAATGCATGCAGAGATTTAAAATATGTGTTTTAAGAAAATGAATAGATACATTGCCTTTTACATGGAATATGTATGCATACTGGTACACCTTCATGAGCACCATGATCCTAAATGATACCCCTATCCCCTTCTCTCTCTTTTTTTTGCATGGACAGTAATTTTCTGTATTTAATCAATCTCTTTACATTTAATGTTATCTCGTGGTGCTTTTGATAGGTCGGTTAAATTATAAGTAGGTAGTCCCCGAAACATTTTACTTTCCCTCCTGAAACAGTGAATGAACAATGAGTGAATGGTGAGTAAATACTAAATGAACACGTAGCAAATGGTGTGTGAATGCTGATTGAAACTTAGTGAATGGTTCATGAATACAGAGCACGAGTGCAATGTTCATGAATGGCGAGCGATCAGGAATGCATGATGAAGATGAATTATTAAGAATGTCTGCTTTCCTCACACTGTATTTATTTAATAATGAGATAAGAAAAAAGATAAGTAAATTTAATTAATGAATAAATTTTGTAGTCCTGACATCACCAGACCATTTAAAATCTATATTGCTTTTTGTTATGAACATTTCCGGAAGGAAAAGGAAAAAAAAATACCCATTCAATGTTGGGAAAAAGTTGATACATTAATTGTAATACACATTTAAATGCTATTGAATATTTTCTGCATGAATATAAAATACATAAATGTAGGTATCACAGGATTAATTCAACAGCAATTAATGAGATGAAAAATAATGTATAATTCAAAAAGGTTGTAACGATCATTCACAATTACTGTGGATTTACAATAAGTGTGAACGAGACATATTGGCAAGTACATGACGTGCTCCAGATAGTTCATTGGGAAGTCCCCGAGTGATTTTAAAGAGCGCTTTTGATAGGTCGGTTAAATTATAAGTAGGCGGTCCCAAGTATTTGGCATTATATTATCTCGTACCTAACAAGTGTAAGTTTCACTATTTGATTTCAGTGTAAGTTGCACCGTACGTAGCGTGAGATTCAATATCGGTTTTGATTTGACAACGGAGATTTGAGATTACGTTAATAAAATGTCTTGTAAAGTTTATCTTGTATATACTAGATATCTACATGTATAAAAGTGATGGGATATCTTATAAAGAAAAAAATATAAGATGTCTTATAAAGGATACAAGATATCTCGTAAACTTTAGAAGATATAACTTTTATCAGATACCCACAGGCACTTGTTTCTGTAAATGACTTATGACCTCTGTATACTAATAACAACACAAGGTACCTAGCTTCAAATGACACAGAATGGCACCCCCTGAGAATCTCGGTCTTTTGAGCTTCCAGGGAATATGCTATGTAAATGTATTTACTACCGTTGTATTGTACAATCATTCAACTTAAAACCCATGTATGACATGACTGCATTCATTGCCTCTTATCGCCGAAAACTGCAACAAAACATGGATTTTCCGTTTTATACCACGAAGTGCTATGTACTGATACCGCACAGAATGAAAATTGTATATTCGTTGTGTTGAAAAATAAAGTCTCATTGTTTTATTATCACAATAAATTGATACGATGTTTATTACCAAAAAATCTTGCACATTTGCTTTGTTAACAAAATAAAAATTTTGAATTGAAGACGCTGTACGCTATTTTTAGTTACTCCAAAAAAACCAAAGCTGTTCGTACGTTTCGGGATTTTACATGTCATCAGAAGATAGAAGCTAAGACTTCCCGAGTGGAGATTTAAAAATATTTTTGTGTCGGAATCATTTCTGATGAAGATAATAATGAAATTATGACTTACTGTAAATACAACTTCGTTAACTAGTATGAGAAATATTTCTGCCAATTGCATGTTTCATGCAGATCTATGGAAAGTCAGAGAAAATACAGATAAAAGATTATTGGGAAGTATGCAAAATAGAACAAGAAAAGTTTTTTAGTGATGTGTTATTGACTTTGTGGTATGTATTGATGTGGCAAGTACCTGTTGTTACATTTAAGTTTTATGAAACCCACCATATGTACCAAGAGCGCTGCAGGTTATGGCACGCCAAATTCACAAAAATGAGCTAACGCTTGTGAAAAGCTTGAAACAACTACATCAATCGAAATTGGGTTGAGAGAGACAAGGAATCCACACATTTTGGAGGAATTGTCACCGCAAAAAAAAATCAGAAGGGGGGGGGATTATAGTTATCAGGTGTCTGTGGAAAAAAAATATGGGGGGATGGAGTCCCCTTTATTTTTTGTAGTATTTCCCCCCTAATGTTAGTAACTAAATTATATAAAATAAGATCAATTGTGGTTAATGGTCACCATTAAAATCATCCTTTTGCCTGTTATTTTTAATTCATTTCTGATGCTCTATCTTTCTATAAATAACTCTAAAGAATTCCAAACGTAATTTTAGAAGAGCGTGCTAGCCAGTCAAAATCGCCCACGTATTCTGTGTGGTATCAGTACATAGCACTTCGTGGTATAAAACGGAAAATCCATTTTTTGTTGCAGTTTTTGGCGATAAGAGGCAACGAGTGCAGTCATTTCATACATGGTTTTTAAGTTGAATGATTGTACAATACAACGGTAGTAAATACATTAGCATCGCATATTCCCTGGAGGCTCAAAAGACCGACATTCTCAGGGGGTGCCATTCTGTGTCATTTGAAGCTGGGTACCTTGTGTTGTTATTAGTATACAGAGGTCATAAGTCATTTACAGAAACAAGTGCCTGTGCAGATACCTTATAAATTTTATCTTTTAAACAGGAATAACCGTGTTATACTTATAATCCATCGCAGTATCAATAGGTATGGGAGGGGGAATACAGGGTGAAAAAGGCGAGCTCCGATATGTAAAAAAAAAGGCAGGATAGCAATATCCCAGAATTCAAATAGTGCTGAATATTGAAAAGAAAAAGAAAAAAAATGACGGGATCGAAAATGCTGAGGGAAAAGGCAGGATCCGCAGTTGCCTCTATATCCCAATAAAAATTGAAAGGTTACTCCCTTAAATTCCTGTACATACTTGTCAGTTTTAAGTGATCAGAAATTTCAGTACATGTTTCTATAGGCGATTTTGTCCGTTTAAGAACAATGCTTTTGTTTTGTTGTCTCTTTCACATTCGCAGTTTCCATATCGTTATTTTAAAATAAATCTCTCAGAGTATATTTTCGAAATCTTGCGAAGCATTGGAAAAGATCGATGTCGGAAAAATTTCTAAATTCAAATAGTTAGGGGGAAGAGGGGGTAAAAACTCGTAAGTTTCTGTCATCCGACATCAATTACACGTTAGTGGGGAAAAAAGAGAACTGACTTTAAAACCACATAATAATACATTTTAATAAATGTTTAATGGTTTCAATGTACACTTTCATTTGTTTTACTTGTTAATCGATTAGTTTCAACATACTTCGTATTTAGTTTTGTATTGGGGGGGGGGGGGGGGGGGGGGTCTTGGTGAGAACTATGCGTACTCAGTTTTCTCTAACATTGAATATTTGATCTCGCCCATAAAATAATATGTCAGATTAATTAATAAGATCAATAGATATTCTACTTCGAGAAAACATTTATTTCCAACACATGGCATGCTTTGATGTCTTTTACTGTTATATATTCCCACATTTTCGTAAGAAATTCGGAAGTAACCATTGCTAGATACTGTTAATTGAATGAACAATGGCAAGTTCTGTGAATTCTAGCAAAAACTAAATTCCCCAAACCATCCCCCTCCTCATTAGACGCGCCTTCTATAACATCATAATAAACCACAGCAAAGGTTGATTGTTAATGTTGCGATACTGGCGTACCTTTGAACCTATATCACTGGTCCACCCCTAACTGTATGTCCATAAGAGTTTGAAATTTTATCAATAAAGTTAATAAAATGTACTTGATTGACCAAGCCATGAGCTATGGCTTGGTCAATCAAGTACATTTTATTAACTTTATTGATAAAATTTCAAGCTCCTATGGTATGTCCATGATTGCGATTACCCTTGTACGAACGCGACACTCGCTTCGTCATGTATATATATAAGGTCTCTTTTTTGGAAGTAAAATAAGGAAAAAACTCTAAACACTTTGGGCCACACCAATTTAATTTCTTGGTCTTCGGATTTTAGAAGGAAAAAAAATTGGGGCGAGCGAGCGATTTGATAATTTTAAAATTAAAAAGTTGGAATATGAAAAGTTACGAGCGATGTAAAATAAATAGAGGCGAGCGATAACATTTTATTGCAAAAAAGTCATTTTTGGCAAAAAAGTCACTTTTGCCCCAAAGTTTAAATGCATCATCCTGAAACACAAGTTTATTGTCTATCTTTTACACTTCTTGGGGAGAAACTTTTTCCCCCAAGTTCTGGCATCTTTACCAGTGTTTTTACAATATTCACACAAAGGTCGCACAACAGAATATTTCTCATAAAGAGCAGATATATAAGGGTCTGTGTCATCCAACAGATTGTCAACTTTTCCACAGTGAACACACACTGGTGGTAAGTAATGTTTCAACGATGTAGAGAAGTAACTTGTCTCCACTTCAGTCAAACAGTTCACTGCCTCTCGAACAACCATGCCTGGATCTTCTACATCTTCTGGAACTAATGAGTCGCCACATGTGTACAGATGTTCCTCTTTCAAACGCAGCAGCAGCTCCTCCTACAATAATCATCCATATAAAAATCAATAAACTCACAATACACTCTTATCAATTCAAAGACTGTATTGAACATATTTTTGGTCAATATGTCAAAGACAAAAACAATTGGGCATAAGTTCTTAAAACTTAGGCCACTTTCTCCTGTATAAAACTAGAAATACTGTGAGCAAAGCTCACTTAGTGACTATGATACCCTCCCTCCCCTGTAGGTATAAAATAAATTAAATTAGGAGGTTCATAATTGTATATGTAACAGTAGATCCCTGAAAGTTTCATAGAATTCTGTTGAGTGGAGAGGGGTAGCAGATAGGAGGTGGGGATGGATGGACAGACAACAGGATCATTTAAAAAACTGCTTGGGGGGGGGGGTATAACAAGTTTAAGACTGCATGTACTACAGTTTGCCATCTCAACATAAAACAAGAGGCCCATGGGCCACATCGCTCACCTGAGTGACCTTGGGCCTCACACTCTATATCAGGAAGCTCTAAGGTAAATGTTGTCTTTTGGTTTTGAGAAGATTTTTAATATATATTCAAATGTAAAACTTTGATCCCCTATTGTGGCCCCACCATACCCCTTGGGTCATGATTTGTACAAACTTGAATTTCTGCTATATCAGGAAGCTTCCATATAAATCTCAGCTTTCCTGGCCCAGTGGTTCTGGAGAAGAAGATTTTTAAAGATTTCTGCTATATAATCACATGTAAAACTTTGATCCCCTATTGTGGCCCCATTGTACCCACGGGGGTCGTGATTTGAACAAACTTGAATCTCCTCTATATCAGGAAGCTTCCATATAAATTTCAGCTTTCCTGGCCCAGTGGTTCTTGAGAAGAAGATTTTTAAATGACACCACCCTATTTTTGTATTTTCGTGATTATCTCCCCTTTGAAGGGGGCCTGGTTCTTCATTTGAACAAACTTGAAGCCCCTTCACCCAAGGATGATGTGTACCAAGTTTGGTTGAATATGGCCCAGCGGTTCTTGAGAAGAAGTCGAAAATGTGAAAAGTTAACGGACAGACAGACAGACGACGGACAACAGGCGATCAGAAAAGCTCACTTGAACCTTCGGTTCAGGTGAGCTAAAACACTAATAGCAACATAGAATAAATACTTCAAACACCTTACTTGTTCACGGGTTAGCTTTTTATCACTGTAAACACATCTTGGCTTGGAACACTCTCCACAGACAATTACGTCCCGGACCTTCTGGGTCTTGAATATCTCCCGGTTGATTCGATCATTTACACTGGCAGGATCATCGCGTACTTGGGCACTTGGTCTATGTTCATCCCCTGTTTCCTGTCCATACATCTATCAAATAAAGTTGAGATATCAGAGCTGCTATTATCATAAGACTTGTATTACTTGCAAACTAAGATTTAATAAATCAACTGTCAGTTGAAGTTAATCAACTGGGACTGGGGAGCAACTGGGTCATTCAGATCAAAATTTCAAATAAGAAATGCACAATGACATCATGTAACAAAGAATCCCTTAAAGTTTCACATAATTTTGTTGAGTTCTTGTAGAGGAGTAGTGGATGGGAAGAGAGAACGAAAAACAGCACACACACACATTCCCGCTCCCACAAGTGGGGGAATACAGTAACATTATAACAATAAGCTTTAAAGATGGAGGATCTTGTGAAATATTTGTATACATTATGCTTACGTTTTCCAGATTAAATTCTAGTTTTTAAGATTAAACTCACAGAAATTATATCTACATGGAGATAGAAAGAGCCAAGGCACATGGTTATTCAAGTACATGCCCCTAAAGTTGAACTGCACTTGAAATAGCATAATTCCATTAAATCAATAAATGATTTTGTAATTGTGTACATTAATTGATTGTTAATATGCATAGGATGTGTTTGGATGTGTTTTGTGACTAATTACATTTTAAACTTTATTTTGACCGCAAAGTTATATTTACCTCTTGAAAAGAAAGATATTGACCATCTTCTCCAGCGACGGGGTTGGGCAGAAAGTGTAAACTCTGGAACTCATCATCTGGAAGCCTTGGGGGGTTGATGACCGTGCAGTATGCACAACTGCTGCACTTTTTTAACTGGAACATGTAATGAGAACTGCTCCCATGATCTGACAGGAAGGTCTGAAATTACAACGTTAAAGTAATATAATATTCTAAAACAGTCATTAAAATTTTATGATCTCTATACATGTATATACATTGTTCATAATGAAATGAACTGAGTTAGTACCATGTTATTGATATAATAATAGATGTTTGAGCCACTAATATGGTAGAAATAAAATGAAATAGACAATGCAAGGGATTACATAAAAAGATTTAGCTATGGAAATACTGTTTTATTACCTGTAAGTTTTTCATTTTGCGCAACTCTGCAGTTGACATATCAACAGTGAGATCAGAATTGAGGACCCGACAGACAACATCAAGAGATGCTTGAATTTCTTCATCTGGAATGCCTGTGTATGCTTCTAAATATTCATTTTTGAGTTTCATTCTTTTGAATCGAGCGTTAACAAGTTCAACAACACTTCCAACAGATTCAGCAAAAGCCTCTCTGAAACCAGTCTTGATGTTGGCCAAGTTACGCACAGCACTTAGGGTAGATTTGTGTTTGACGGAATTTTCAAACACAGGATCCATGTCTTTTCGTGCCAAAGCAACATGTTGCAATGCTAAATTCAAAACTGACATACAACGTTCTGCGGGATTCATCCAGCTGTGGTTAGGTGCAGTTCTTAAAGCAATCAACATGTCAAGATCAAGTTGAATGAACAACTGAACAAGGGATAGTTTGACCGTTTCAAAAGTCACTCTGTGATCTGGCCCACCATCCGTCATCAAACACAATACTGGGGTGTTTAGATTAATATTGTCATCAGAATTATGTTCGCGTAAAATCCTGGTGAGCTCTGTTGCATGTCGATATGGTGTGGATGGTTGGAAAACCTTGTCTTTGGTAGTAACATAAATTTTCCCATTAAAAAAGCTGTCATTACTGTGCCGTGGTATCCTAGAGACAAAAGTAACAGATGGCACAATACCTGCAACATGGAAATCATGGTCAGTGCATACAAGTTTTGGACCATCGGAGGGAGTCAAAACTTTGTTATGTCCCCTTACTCCTGTACTGATAGGTATTCCAGGTTCTCCAACTGGTATGATAGCCTTATCATCTAAGCATACAAATGTCACATTTTCACGATTTGAAACGCAAAACTCCTTCAAATATCTAAATGATGTAGCGACATACCTTGCGTCAACATGGTTAACTCTTGCAAGACGTGTTTGCACTCGAAATTTCACATTAAACCTGCCAGAATACTTTAAAGCAGTTTTTTGAAATGTACTGTTTGGTTGAAATTGTAAGCGTACTGTTTCACTGCACGGAATTGGTGTGCCATCAGGTACTCTCTTTGAAATTTGATCTCTTAATTCCTCAATGGATATTGCCATTGGCAAGTAAAGTTCTTCCCCGTGCCGTCTTTCGTTAACATGTAAGAGCTGTTCATCAAAGTATTTACCCATTTCTTCAAAGAAAACACCAAATTTGGAATCGACATCCTTCCCATTTAAAGATCTGTAATCAAGAAGAATGGAAGGGTCATCACCATCAAGTAATATCGATGCTACACGATCATCAATTTCTCCTTGTTCACTTGATTCCCAAGTAGACTCACATCCAGTAAGTTCGAAGAAAATGTTTCGAAGCAAGGATTTTGGAGCTTTCACATTTTTATAATAACGATTTATGAAATCCTTTCTCATGGACCTAGTGGAAAACTTTGGTAGAGATTTGTTTATTTTGTTAACAATTTTCATATTTTTCTCAGAAACCTCCACATTGTCTGCTCCATCTCCTGGTACTTTCCAAATAAAGTTCAAGGTACCTATCGAACCACCATATGCCATTCTATAAAGCATCACTGGAACATCTAATTCCAAATTTGAAATATACTTTCTTCGTTTAAGTCTATTCTCAGGGGTGTAAGTATCGAGATCAATAAACCGAAAACATTCAACACTACTTATATCTTTTTGCAGATGCATGTAAATGTTCAGATTGCAGCTCTCATTTTCAGGTTTTGGTGGAATGTATTTTAAGGTCGTGTCCGACTCTAGTGAGCGTGAAGGAGAACTAGATTTGTTAGAATAAGTCTTATGACGAGCATTATCTTTGTCTAGTCTGGCTTTATATTTGGTCAGAGTGGCAAGAAGCAATTCCAAATCAGATGAGAGTTGTTTGTTTCTAGAAGAGGACATTGATGGAAATGACAAGGCTTTGGTCAGATCCATTGAGAGCTCATTCAGTCTTTCAGATTTAATAAGTGGTATTCTATGATGCAGCTTCTTAAATTCATTGTAGCCATGAAATGAACTAAAGCATTTGGGTATTGGGCATCCACTTTCCTTAAGTTTGGCATGAGCATGATCTACATACCATAACGAATTTCTCAAAGTCTTGATAACATATTCAGCAGTATCAATAGAATTTTGTGTCCACCCATATCCCTTGGATTCCATCCAATCAATTAGATCACACTGAAGTCTTTGAGGACCAGATAATTTCTTTTCACCTTCAGGTTTCGGTTTAGGAGGTAATATGATACTTGAGCTACTGTGCATTAGTAAAGCAAAAGCGTTTTTAGTGCCGCTACATGATGCAGGTGCAGGGTTATGTTCATGACATGAATTGGAACTAGTTAAAGCAAGTGTCCGAGTAATAATAAATTGCACAAACTTACACCCGAGTGTAGCAGCTATTTCTGAAACATCCATATCAGCATTGTCTGCGAGCATGAACTGGGCTTGTCTGTCTTCTCGTAGTCGTATCTCCACGATCGAATCCGTAGATATAAAAGTGATGTTTTTGGAATGAACACATTTCTCGAACAATTCGGAGAATGTACCCCCTGTAAAATTCGTGGCGGTGTTTGAAAGTATATCCGCCCCATCCTGGTCACTTATTCTTACCACGAGCACAGGCATTCTTGTAAGAATCTGTAATATTCTCGCAATGCAGTCAATTTGACAACCACGCGGTAAATTTATGATACATTCAATGTAGTTTAGATGTGGACACGTACGGTTTTAAAGCCCTTAATTTCAAGCGCAAACGTGACTTAAAAAATAAAACCAAAAGTAAGAGTCGAAAATGTGCGGAAAACGGACAATTTATTTCCGGATGCGGGATATTTTTTTTAATATTATTATTTGAAAAGCTGTAAATTACGTGCGCGCGGGTCCGGCGACCAAGTTTTTAATTTGGTGTGGCCTTGTTGAAATATTTCGGCCATGTTACCGGTCTTCTTCACGAAAACACGACTGAAGAAGAACAGGGTCGAAATATTTCAACAAAGTGTTTAGAGCTCTCTCTCTCTCTCTCTCTCTCTCTAACTAACTGACTGACTCGGCCTAAATTGCAATAAAATCAGTAGCAAAGAAGTTTTCAACACTTCGTTCGTGTTCAGACCACAGGGGCTCGTCACGAATTGACCCTCTCTATTCAATATTTACATTTATTTGTAATTATAGAATAGACGATGTCAAATCTTAAAAAGACAAATATTTCGTGACGAGTCCCTGTGTTCAGACGAAATATGCTTCTCTTGGATTTTCTTTGCAGTTTCTTGAAAGTCATTTCGCTAAAAATTTCTCGCAGCTCTACATTGTCAGGGGTACAAATATTTCTTCTTAATAAATTTTGTCTGATTTCTCTATTAATATACACTTGATTTCTTTTTAATTTCATACTTGATAAACAAAAGTAAATCTGGTGTGAGCTTCGTTGGCGACATTTTCGGTGCAAGAGTTCCCATGATTGACAATTTTATAACGTGGCCTTAGAGACGCCTAATTTCTTACTGATTTTACCATAAAATAAACCCTCGGCATGTAATTTTAAAATCAACGTCATTGTTTTAGTTGGTATTGGTTTTCCCTTTTCGCAGCCTCTTCCATCGTGCTAAAAGATTATGTAATGACACGCTAGTGTAAAGACACTTGTGCCCATTTAAAATTATTTTTATTCCCGCCCCTTAAATATTGGTCCAATCGCAGTGATTGTTCTTTCCTTGATGCGTCATCATTGACAGATTTGTTTTGAAACCAACTATCCGAGACCTCGAATGAACTTGAGAAGCTGAGTCGTTCACACTTACTGTAAATTCACAGTAATTGCATCAAATGCTGAGATGTTACAAAAGATTCAACTTTGGCAAAAGCAATAAATAGATTATACAATGTCTTTTACATGTAGAGGGGTAAAAGTAGTTTGAGCACTTAACAAACTGGATTGAGGTATTCTCACTTAGCCAAAATTTATTTTTGAATGTGAAATTAAATTTTTAGCTCACCTGAGCATCTATAGTTGGAGGGGGCGAGGCATATTGTTTTTGTCCTGTGTTTGTCCAAAACTTCAACACTGCTCATAACTTTTTAATGGAATGGTGAATGATAGGGCTCTCATATTTCACAGACCTTTTTCGTGACATTTCGTGTCATGGGTTTTCATGACATGAAAGTTTTCAACTTTGTGACCGTGACCTTTTAGTTTGACCTACTTTTAAGAAAACTAATGTATTCAATATCCCCTAAACTATTTAAGGCAGAGCTTTCATATTTTGTATATAGATTTCATATGGCAAAAGCTTTCATTTCATACTATGGTATTTCACCTTGTGACATTGACCTTCTCCAGAACAACAAGGTCATTTTAGTCATATTGGTATTGAGGCACCACATGTTGTATTAATTCAAGTTCAGTTATGTTGTTACCAATTTTGGTTAGATTGGGGTCACAATATGGGGTCAACATTTTTCATGGGAATAAAGACTTTGAAAAATCATTCAAAAATTGCAACAGCTAATCAACAGCAGGACCATGGTGACCCAGGTGAGTGATGTGGCCCATGGGTCTTTTGTAAAATTAACTCTCTGGGTGTATGTTTCCATCATGGTAGAGAAATAGATAATCAAAATTATAAATAGATTTATAATGATATAGATTTAGATTTAGGTCTAAAATTATTTCTTTATGGAAACAATTTTCAACACAAATACAAATGTATTCATTATCTGTAAAACTTCTTCCACACTTGGGCATGCATACCGTTCATTTCATCATGGTTTAGAGAGATTCATCTTTTCGGAGTTCCAAATGACAATGAAAAAATAAGGACAGAATGATGAGTGACAAGGACAGAATGATGAGTGAACGTTAAATGAACAGTGAGCACATGAGGAGTTAGCTGCAATAATGTAGCCCAATCCAATTTTTTTTTTATTCTGACGTTTTCGGGATAGGGCTACAATTCCATAGGATCTCCGTAATGGTGCAAAATAATTTTATGAATAACCGATAATAAACTCTGTGTATTAGTCCCAAATGTTGTTTATACCAAAAGGAGTACCAACTTTGTGCTCGGGCATGTCTAATAAAGGTGTTTTTCATTAAATATAATGTACAGCATGCAAAATTCTTCGTCTGCTCCGCCATGCTTGTTATCGCGAGATCTCGTAGGTGGATCTAATGAAAAGCCTAAACATTGACAATCAGCGCGAAAATGTAGTTATTCGAGCCACTTCGACAAAGGAAGGAAAATCATATTGTTGCAGAAAGAATTTACACTCTGCTGTTCGGTTTTTAACTTGATATTAAATTCAAACCTTCTCAATACCGACGAAATAGCTTTCGCCTCCATACTTGTCCATTGATGTAAATACCACCTTATATGGCATATGCAAATGACTTGACAACCGGAAGTTGAAACTTCAGTACATCAAACATGGCGCACAAATATGAATCGAGAAACTGGGATTTATCGAAATTGTTGAAAACGGTAGAATAGAGCCTCACAAATCTAAAGTTGTAGGTTGTAAATTTATATATTGACTAAGAAACATAGAATATCATTTTATTTACGTAAAGAAAGTCAGGAAATGTTTAGAATGAGCGCAAATGTTGCGGGAGTGAATCACTCCCGCATTTGCACCATTACGGAGATCCTAAGGAGTTGTAGCCCTCTCCCTAAAAAAAAAAAAAAAAAAAAAAAAAAAAAAAAAAAATCAGAGAGGGCTACATTATTGCAGCTAATGAGGAGTGAGCGCTGAATGTTTTGTGATAGGTGAGCGTGAGCATTTGGTGAACGGTGAAAACAAACTGAGCACACATTGAATGTTTTGTGATAGGTGAGCATTTGGTGAACGGTGAAAACAAACTGAGCACACATTGAATGTTTTGTGATAGGTGAGCATTTGGTGAACGGTGAAAACTAAACTGAGCACACATTGAATGTTTTGTGATAGGTGAGCATTTGGTAAACAGTGAAAACAAACTGAGCACACATTGAATGCATTGAAAATGCATGGTGAGTGAATGTTTTGTAAAAGGTGAATGTGAGCAGGTTAGGGAATGTAAAACTAAACTGTAAATGATCAGATAAATGGGAAAGTAGAGTTTCAAGGACTAGCTGTACTAACATCATGATGTACTTGTTTGTTTGTTTGTTTGCATGAACAATGTTCAGTATTGTTGAGAATGTTTGTGTGCATAATGCATATAGCCAAGCGAGTCTATTTCTGTATATATTTATGTAATGGTTGATATGATCATGTTTACACCAATTGGATTTTGGACTTCCTTATGCATGTACATGTAGTTTTAGATCTAGTGTTGTATGGCCAAAGTACATGTGTATTATTTATACAACCTGAAGCTATTAATAGATGTTTCTTTTTTAGAACTCTTTATGAGGGTCCGGAGATGAATGAATAATGTATATGAGTAGTAATATCCTTGAATTAGTATCTATTTTGTGACGTCTGAATACAATGCATTATAGATTAAGCATTTTCCCATTTTGTGTCGATCAGTGTGTGATGGTGTTCAGTATTGAAGTACTGGTGTTGAACCTTAACAAAGAGATATGGAAATTGAAAAGTATATATTGCAGTATCGCCAATCCCTTTCCCTAGTACATGTACATTACAAATCAAAATAAGAGTTTCAATTTTATCTGACCTAGATATTTTGCGTACTAATATGAATTGATTTATTTATTTCAGCAATGTTAATGTAATTTGCAACCAAAAAAATCATTGCGTTGGAAGTGATTGCCATTCATGAAGTTTAATGACATTATACGAAACAGTTCTTTTACACAGCTGACATTCATTTGATGAATACTGAGAACCCTGGCTTACAATTACCTCTGTCAGTTAATTATGTCAAAGGTCATAGGAGATGATATTTTAAACTATTTTTTCTCCCTATATCTTTGTTTCATAAACTCCTCATAAAAATGCTTTTAGTTTTATAATGAATGATATTAACAGTAAGAAATCAAAGTGTAAAGTTACTTGGAACAGAAATTATTGTTCCCGATTCCTCAAATTTATGACATCATTAGAGACCACAACTGGATAAGGGGTGATTTAAATGCTTCAAACTTCATATTTCCTTCTAATGTTATTGAATGGGAATTGTATGCATATTTAGAAAGATCATAAAGCTGTGCACAAAAGACTCCAGAATGAGGCTTAAATGAAAACATGATACTCCCTGAGAGGTCTGTGTATGGGCTGTCGTACTCAGGTGACCGTTAATGTCCGTGGGCCTCTTGTTGTAGATCACCTGAGCTGAAAGCTCAAGTGAGTTTTACTGATCACGTTTTGCTTAGCATCCATCTGTCCATAAACTTTAAAACATTTTTTACTTCTCTACAATGCCAATTTTAACCAAACATGCTGTGAAACATCCTTGGGTGAAAGAGATTTAAAGTTGTGCATGTGAAGGATCAAAACCTTTTATAAAAGGAGTATTATACCCCATGCAACGAGTTGCAGAGGGTATAATGTATTGACCTATCAGTGAGTCTGTCATTCCTGTGCTTGTCAGCACATGTAGCTCCTCTGAAACCAATGGGGGTAGGTCTTTAATATTTCACATATAGGTACCTCATAACTAGGCCTTTCCACTACTGACCAGTAGTACCAAAATGTTTAACCTACTGACCTTGACCTACTTTCATAAACTTTAAATTAAATTTTTGAACCAAAGGAGATTGGTTAAGTAGAGGCCAGCTCTACGTTGTCTTCTCTTTCATTTGTAAATGTATTAGCCTTATCTGTGATTTGTCTTATTGATAAGCAAGCATCCTCAGGTACGACAGATTGAAGTCTCTTCAAAACATGACGAACCAGTTGGGGTAGGGTGTAGTAGGATTGGGTGCTCAATAGGGGATAAAACTAGACATTGGAATATATAATCTTTGGAAATTGTCTTATCAAAAACTTGCGATTAGTCATATCAATATGTAAGCATTCCAATGTAGTGCAAATTCATATTTGACTGAGATTGATCTAAAATACAAAGTTTTACATGAGAATTTGTAGGAAATTTGAAAAAAATATCGTTTAGTAACAGGGCCACATTCAATGTGCAAATTTAATGTGCAAACATTCCCAAGGTATGTGAATTTACTGTTGTTTTTACATGGACCCTTGGGTTTAGTTGGGTTAAAACTGGGGATCAAATTGTACATGTACATAATACATGAATATAGGGGGGGGGGAAATCTTTGGTCATGTTAGTCATTGATATTGAGCCATCTACATAATGTGTGGATTCAAGTTTGGTAAAATCATAACCCAATGGGGCTAGTTTGGGCACAATATGGGGTAAAATTTTGTCATGGGATGAAAGAAGGTAAAAATAGTCTGAGGAATAGCAGGACCAAGGTGAATCAGCAAGGAAATCGACGTAAAAATTTGTGCTACATTGAAAAAGATTTATTTTCCCACAGTTGGAACTGCGTATGGTGGAAGATTTAATTTTTATATCCACTTTTTTGCTTAAGAAACTAATCCACAGTGAAATGATTGGCACATACTTTTGAGATCTGTGTGACTTTGAAGTGATCTTGTAGATTTTACACCTAAATTTTTCTGAACTTTGGATCATTTGGAAGCAGGTACATTAGAATGCCTTTCTGACTTCTTGCATTACAGTTAAAAGCTGCACATTGAACCATGGTGATTGATAAAACTAGTAGTTGTTTCTATGAATTATTACACTAATTGCATCAAACTGGTCTCTATTGATGTCATCAAGCAAGGGAGATAAGTCATCATACTCTTTTGATACTCCTACATCAAGGCAACATTTGACGATCTGTAGTTTCTGTTACCTTGCGATTTTTTCTGAATGACTTATTTACATAATCAATTAATTATACAACACATTTTTGCTGAATTTTTTTTTTTTTTTTTTTTTTAAATTGTCTCCTATAACCTTTAAACAATTATGGCACATAATGTGATTATGTCAATTGGAATATTACAGGAAAAAGTCTGACGCTCACAAAACAGCCAAGAGTCTAAAGAAAATCTCTGCTAGTAAGAGCCCAAGCCTGTCCAAAAAGGAATCAACCCCACCAGAAAATGCAGGGGCAGGAAGCAAACCAAGGTCGGGATCGTACAATTTGATGCCAGCACCAGATGACCAAATGGTTCGCAGCAACGAGGATTTAGAGAGTGTGCGTTTTGTTAACATTTTTGCACATTAGTCCCTGAGAAAATTGTTCTGTACTATATATTACAATTGCTATTTGCACTCGAGTCCATGACGGCTACAACTTTAATGCTAATCAAGCCTTTCTGATCATCTAAAGTCCATTCGTTTGTCTGTAAACTTTTCTTATCTTCATATTATTTTCTAGAACCAACTGGCCAATTTCAACCAATTGTACAGAGCATCCTTGGGTAAAGGGATTCAAAGTTGTTATTATGAAGGGTCATGACCCATTCCAATTTGAGATAATCAAGAAAAGTTTTTAAAAAATAGTGTGGAGTCATTTTAAAATCTTTTTCTCAAGAACCACTGCTAGAAAAAAAATTAAACTTATGTGAAACTTTCCTAACATACTGTAGATTCTAAGTTGTTCAGATCAAGGTCCATGGGGATAGGATGGGGCCACAATTGGGGATAAAAAATTTACTTAATGAATATATATAAGATTTTTCAAGAAACATCTTCTCAAGAACAGCAAGGCCATGATTAGTGGTATTAATATGCAAAGATCCTCAGGTAGTGTTGGATAGGAAAGTTATACATATGAATACATTGAAGAAAAATTTTATTCTCAAGAGAAACAGGATCAGTATTAGTTACATTAATATATTAATATGCAAATAAGCGCAGATAGTGTGGATTCAAGTTCCAATCAATTCCCAGGGGGATAGGTTTGGGGAGATAATTTTAAAATCTTATAACAACAGGGCAATAATCAGAATTAAATCCTCCTCATGTAGTGCAGATTCAGCTATGTTTGAATTGGTCCCTGGAGGTAGAGTGGGACCACAAAAGGGCATAAATTTATTTTACATGGGATGGTACTAGGGATGTCAACGAATACTTGAGTATTCGAATATTCTTCGATATCATCGATAATCAACTAAAAAAATTTATTTGAATTGTTGGTAAAAAAGAATTGTCAGCAGGTTTACTTGTATCAAGACTACACAACCATCTGCAGTGGATGAAATGATTTTTTAAAAGAAAAGCTCAGTATAAAGTGTATCAAAAGCACCGTTAACAATTGTGTTCTTTATTATATTTTTTCTAAATGTATATTTGATCCAATTGCTGAGGGTATTTAAATTGCCATAATTTTGCATTTAATTTGAAATAAATAGAGTGTCTTGGATGTTGTCTTAATGGTCATAATGGGTGTTTACGTTGGGGTCTACCAAACAGGACAGGTTAACTGAGCACTAATCCGTGGGAATTTACACCTGGGTAATCCTGCTCATGCTGTAGTATACACTCAAGGTGTTTATCATGTTTATCCCGTACAACACCTTTACATGATTTCATTTTAAAAACATTTATAAAGTTAAATTTAGATTCAAAATCTCATGAGGGATCCGGGTTAGAATAGGTCCTCAGTACCCCTTGCTTGTCGTAAGAGGCGACTAAATGGGGTAGTCCTTTGGATGAGACCATAAAAACCCGAGACCCCTTGTCACAGCTGGTGTGGCATGATGAAGATTTCTCCCTGCTCAAAGGCCACAAGAATAAGAGTGAGAGATATTTGACTTTGTAAGTCTGGCAATATTGACCTTGTCATACAGGTGGAGGTGAGCAGTAGAGAGAATGGAAGCAGTGGAGACGGTGCCCTGGACGATATTGACGGGGATGTTGCCACTGGAAGTGATGCCCCAGATCCTCAAAGGACTAAAGCTGCCATAGAACACTATCAGAGCAAGGTGAACAAGACCATGGAGCAAATTAAGGCAGAACAGGCAGCCAAGGAAGGTAACTCATGCAAGCAATGTCATGTTAAAGTGTTTTGTGGGAAAACAATTGTGTGCTTTAATTTTTTGTTAATCTGATGAAGCTAGTAATGAAATATATGTAGGAAAGTAGGATTGCTGCTTTTTTCACCCTCTAAATCTTTGTATATGACATGCAATGACATGTTTGATTAGAGGTATTTTTTGTCTCCAGATCAAAAATAGGAATAGTCATGGGAATTGTGAAGTAAGCATGATTTCTGAACTGTAAGAATTTTAACTTGTCTTTTCATTATTTTATAGAGAATGTTAATGAATACCTACGTTTGGCTGCAAGTGCTAATGCAGACAAGCAACAGCTTGCCAGAATCAAAGCTGTGTTTGAGAAGAAAAACCAGAAATCCACGCAAAGCATTAGTAACTTACAGAAAAAGCTGGAGGGTTACACCAAAAGAATTGAAGAGATCCAGACTTCTGGGGTCACAGGTCACAAGAAAGCCAAGGAAGTGCTTAGTGACATGGGTCATGGACTCAAGTAAGTTAAAAGAGGGAAGAACGTGTAGGCACTTGAGCTTAAATAGGGAGGGGAGGGTATATTTGAGGGTAACTTTTAAAAAACTGGAAGTAGTTCAGGACTTGTTACAAAGAAGAGCTCTAAATTTCTTGTTTAATATACTTTCTCCAAAAAAAATACTACATTAAAAATGTACAGTTGATAAATATGTGGCTTGATATTTTGATCAGAAAATTTCTATGCTGGATGTAAGACATTATGGCAGAGAAAATATTTTCAAGCTGTCATCTAGCATGTCAAAATTTTTAATCTGTGGCATTTCAAATTTTTTTTAACACAACAGATTTCGTCTCTCGGTTGCTAAAGATAGGAGCAAGACAAAGGGGTAATCATGCATGCCAGCTTCTGTGGATGGATTCGTTAACTTTCAATTTTTGTTTCTATTTTGTGTTTTGCAATTTCAAATTTCCATGTCATTGGTTGGGAAAAAAATATAACCTATTTGTCTAAATTTGTGTCATTCTTATAAAAAGATATGTTTTTCTCATTGTGGCACAGTTGAAATCCAGTTTATTGTCCTTCACTGGGACATTGTAAAGATTCTAGACATCTAATTAAGTTTCAAACTTGAATTTATGAAATATGCCCATTGTATAAATAGGTGAAGAAAACAAATATGAAACTAATAAGTAGCCTCACAGAAGCTTGTAAATATCTCCTACCTCTTTCAATATTTGAAGTGCATCCTTTCAACAAATCACATAGTTTTTCTGACACCATTTATCTCTGCAAATTCTTATTAAATTTTGATAGCTTGCACAATGAGCTCTAAAGGTTGGGATGGACAAAATTTTAACTACATACATCGAAAGAATTTTTCAACATTAAAAAACTCTCGTAACCCTAACGACTGTCCTTTTTTATCTTGCAAAGTAACATCTGGTTGACTTGAGCTTATGAAATTCTCATTTTCATCCCAGGCTTATGATTCCCTGTGCATTGGAAATGAGTAGGCCTGTATAAAGATGTGTAACAAAATGTGATATCTATCATAGCGAGGACGAGATTACAATGTGAGTCATGTGACATCACAATCTTTGTGTGAAGTCATCATACAAGTGAGGAAGTGGTCGATTTAATCAGGGAGATAGTTTTGTGTAGCAGAAATTACAACCCTCTGATTTTCATGCATCTGAAAATAGCAACCACTCATGTCTAGTTCACATTTTCAACTCCTTAGCATGCGGAGTGATGCAAAACAATGACAGCCCCCCCCCCCCCCCCCCCCCCCCTCCCATCCTTGTTGGTTAATTTATGATAATGCTGGCAGTATTTTGAAAATGTAGATTTTGAGTCTCAAAATTTCTTTTTGACCACTCTAAATTTATTCAAAGGGTCATATCAGCCCTTGATTTTCAGAGTTAGCATAAACTAGAATATTATTAACAAGGTATAAATATACTTAACAAATATTGTTAAATTAAGAGTCTGTGGTGGTTTTTTTTATTATTATTGTGTTTTTTTAGAAAAATAGAATTCAGGCTATTTAAATTTTAGAATTCAGATTATTTTAGTGTAAATTTCGGTATTTGGCCTCCCCCTTGAACATAATAAGTGTTGGAAGTCAAAATTAGTATTGGTAGACTGTTTATGGATATGATTTCTATCCACTTTGTTAAATAAAAAGTCAAGATTATTTTATATTACTTATGAGATTTAAGTTAAAATATAAGTAATGCTGATAGTCACAAAAATCAAATGTGAAAGCTTAAGTGCAAAAATATCAGATTTAAATATCTCTAGTAGCTCACCAGCAAGCATACTGAGACCTCAAATTCTTTTTGGGGGAGATGATATGTAATAGATATTCAGGCTATGATTTTAGATATGTTATTTTTTATGGGTTGATATTTCTTACTGATAAGTACAACAAATCATGTTTGGAATCATGTTGAGAGTTAAATTTAGATGAGTACATGTACACTATGGGCACATGCATGAATTTTTTTTCTTACACCTTCATACATAATTTTTTTTATTCCAAATAGTACCATTTAAATATACAGTGAAGAGGGAAAATTGCAGATTGCAGTATTAACCTTTGAATATTCAGATTCATACACACACCCACAAATTTCCAATGGTATTTGCCTTCAGTATTTGTACCATTTGTAATGATAACCATTTCCTCATGAATGTGATGCATATGTGAACAATGTGCAAAGGAATCTTGATAAATATAGCATGTATTTTAATGGCTGGGAATTCCGACAGAAATGAAAGTAGAATGTAAATATAGAGCATAAATTTCAGTTTTGAAAATACACGAGGGTATGAACTGCAGCAAAACTTCACACCGGCATACTTTTCAGGAAGTGCAAACATGCTTTATGAAGTATACTGGCATAAAGAGTCGCAGTTCATGCCCTCAAGTGTTTACAAAAATGTTATTTATTTCTTAAATAAATAAATGATTTCCACTGAAGAGACTAATACACACACACACACAATGTAAGAATTAGCAGTCACACAATATGAGTAGGTGTGCTGTTGATATTTGTTGAATGATCCCTTGGTTTTCAACAGAGGTGTGGGTGCCAACATTGTGGATGGTATAACGGGATTTTCAGGGTATGTTTTGAAACTCGAAGCATGTCGTTGCCTGACCTTTAATCTATTTTTGTCCCTTTTTTATTATTTTCAGTTTCTCAATTATTTGTTGACTTAACCATTTTTATTTACATATTTCTGTGTGTATTTGTGGTATTCCTTTGTTATCTAAATGGAATAGGTTCAGTTCCTTTGTTGTATAAACATATCTAAATGGAATAGGTTCAGTTCCTTTGTTATATAAACATATCAATTTCCAGTAGATGACAGTTTGAAGTGGAGACCTCAGATAAAAATACACCATGTAACAAGAATTGATCAGTAAGATAGAAAGGGATGCTTGCTCATTATTACAGCTCTTAACTTTCTAAAGAAAGTTCAGGTATATTATTGTTACCCTGATCTGTCCATCCCTCTGTCAAACTTTCTCCTTCCTCAAACTCCTCTTTTATTTCAAGCAATAACCAATTATCTTTTGGAATATTTTAGAGAGTGTCCTGTAGATGTGCAATAAGATTTTGGAACTTTCAATTTTATGCTGGGGGCAAAATGGGACTAAAGAACATTTCTCTACAAAATCCTGGTTTCCAGAACTTCTCTTACATTTTATGCAGAAGCAAAATCATCTTTTGGAAGATTATTGCTGGTGTCCTGTAGATGTGCAATAAGGATTAAAAATTTTCAATTTCAGGGGGGGGGGGGGGGGGGGGGGCAAATGAATGATGTTTTACCCCCCCAAAAAACCTGGTTTCCAGAATGGGTCATCTTACATTTTACGCTGTAGCCTATTGCAAATCATCTTTTGGAAGATGATTTGTGGTGTGCAATAAGGTTTCAGAATTTTCATTTTCAGCCTTTGACCCAAATAGGGGTAAAAGAACTATGTTTTTTCAACAACAAAAACCCTGGTTTATGCAGTAGCTAAATCATCTTATGGAAGATGATTGGTGGTGTCCTATAGATGTGCAATAAAATTTTCACCTTGAAGGGCCAGTGGGGTTGAAAAATGACGAACAAAAACCTAGTGCTCATTGCATTGCATCATGTGCAACAGGAAGATTATTGCTTTAAGGCTTGGAATCTCAACCACTTTAAAAATAGTTGAACAATAAAAAATTTATGGGGGTTGGGAAGACCAAGGAGCACTTGTCCATCAGAATACTGGATGCATCTTGATATGTGCAGCAGGAATATATAAGGTTTAGGGGTCATCACCTTTGTTTTGAATATTGTATAGCAGGTTAATATAATTGCAGTTGAAAAATATCGCGATTTTTTCATTTAGCAACAAATCGCGGGCAGTTTAATTCGTGGAAAAATAAATCTTAATATCCTGAACCCGATTTCTAATCAATATGAAAGATTAATTCACTGAGTGTTAAATTCGCAGAAATTTTGTTTCAGCGAATGTAGAGAAAATTAATGATAAATTTCGCGAGTTAATTTCCTGCTATACAGTATACAGGTGACTCTCGATAATTTGGAAGTTCAAGGGACATTAATAAAACTGAGTTATTGAGAGTTTCAAGTTTGAGTAAAATCTAAAAATTTAAAGTCTGATCATTATGGTTCAGATTCCGTAGCAACAGATTGCATAAAAAAGGAAATGAATAAAGAAAGAAAGAGAATCATAAACTACAACTCATTTTTTATTGACTTCATTTATTGTGAATCTGTAAAAACTAGGGTTGCATTGTATCTTCTGTTCTTTACACATTGTACATCCAATTCACAATGGCAGCTGTTTACAGTAAAACAAACTAAGGATTGAATAAAGTCGAATAAAAGTAAGTTATTAAATGATAATAAATCAATATGGACAGAAAATTGTAATAAATACCTATGAATAAAATGTAATACTAATACTATCAATAATATAGTTCGTTGTAATATTGATGTCAAGAATTGCTGAGTGAAACACTATTAGAATACCTTATAATCTTCAAATGGAGGTGCGAGGGGTATATAAAGTCTACTCATTTGGTAAAATGGGCATTCAGCTAATCTAATATTTGGCTAATCTGTTAATTTTTCCTGACAATTAGGCCATTAGATTAAGTAGAACCCCTGTATAGGCTTCATTCAGAAAACGCAGCATCATCGTGGTGTACAGCAAGTAGCTAGTGTCATATTTTGAAATTACCCATTTTTCTCAAATGCATACATAAGTAACAAATAACTGTTTTAAATACTTCACAGGGCTATGAAGTGGAGCGGTACTTGATGAAATTTACTTTGAAGCACTTTAAGCTTCACAGGATTTGTTCATGTCATCGCCTGACTTCATCTCCCAGTCAAGTTTTTAAAATGATTATATACTGACACACTAAAGAAATTTTTGGTAATATTTTTCTTTTTCTCAAATTATTGTTTATGTTGGGTTTTTTTTGTTTTTTTATATATATATATATATATATATATACAACTAATGAAAGATGCACATCTATTTCTATTGGATAACATCAATGTAGAGTTAGTCATCATCACTTGATGAAAAAAAAAAAATGCCAAGGCTGAAGAAGTGGTAACCATTAAACTTTTCTGACTTCAGTGACAAATACGCCCCCTGCTAGTATTTGTTTCTGCTAGAATTCTACAAAGCATAGAGTTTGTTACATGGTATATTTGTGCCATAAGGATGTTCTGCCACTCTTAAAATGCCTGATGTAAAGCGGGAAGAGCCTTAGTGAATTTGGGTGTGTTGGAATGCCCATATGCTCTGTTGGCGAGAGATCAGGACTGTATGGAGGCCAACATAATGGGTCAACATTGTTTTAATGCCACATGGCACCAGACATTGTCTTGTTGAAAATTTAAGTTTTGCTGGCAGACAAACGCCATGATGACAGGTTGCAGAACAGAGTCAATATACCACTGAGCTGTCAAATTGTCTTTAGTTATGATCAAGTGGGTTTTACCGCCATTACAGATTCCACCCCACACCATAATGCTACCAAACCTGTCACATTCCACCTTACAGTTAATGGTATTACACATTCTCCGTGACATGGAAAAACATATTGACACTCATTTGAATGTTGACTTTTAGGGCATTCCCATTGCAATGTGACATGAGTTGATGCCGAGCAGAGACACCTCAGCACAGGATCCAGGCTTATTCTTGGATTATGTGTCCCAGATGTCACATTTACTTTTTTTGTGCAGTTCTAAACTGGTTGTGCAAGTGTTGCAATCATGAAAAGATGTTGACACGGCATCATAGCCTTCGGTTTACCATTTTGAAATCGGTCAAGGGTTGTAGCAGTGTAAGGTGTTTGTAAAGATGAGATATTATGCTTTTGTGGACATTTAGAGCTCTTACCACAACTTTTTGGGGTTTTCCGACAAACAGAAACTCTGCTGCCCTGTTGCTTGCATCGATCGGTATTCTTTTACACAATATGAGAAACAAATTTCAGTGTTGGATTATTCTTACCAGATACCTAAAGGATAGCAAACAGGGCCAAGATGCATGCAATGGTGTGTCTTGTGCTCATACTAACAGGGGTATGTATTGTGGACACAAAAACGTGCAGTGTGACCAAGTTCAATCAACCATGAATTGCTTGGGAATGTGTATGGTATCATGCAAGTCAAAACTGATAACAATAAATTGTTAATATGAAAAATTAATTATGTTTATTTGGGGCTGTATTTCTTTAGTGTATCAGTATATATATATATATATATATATATATATATATATATATATATATTATATATAAATATTGCATGTATTTGAGGGTAACATTGAAAATTTTCACCCCGAGAAAACCATTGTCAACCGAGGCGTAGCCGAGGTTGACAATGGTTTCTCGAGGGGTGAAAATTTCAATGTTACCCTCAAATACATGCAATATTTGTTTTATTATACTGAATGTTATGTAAACTGGAAAGCAGAAAAACTTACGTCTGTTGACATTGATCAATCACTGTCATGCGATATTTCGTATTTCGATGTGGGTACTCGCGTTTATTACAAACGCTCAAACGACGTCGTCTAGCAATCTACGGCGAACCGTACGCGCATAAATTTGACGCATGTGATAATTTTTTATAATATCACCCGTTGTCAAGTACTGTTACCCGTTGCTAGATACTATCACCCTGGGTCGCGTGTTTTCTGTTCTCAGAGGGTAACAATATGTTTTTTCAAATGCTTCTCGACCAATCAGGTTCGAGTATTTTACATGAAAGTATAATATATATATATATATATATATATATATATATATAGTGAAAATTTTCAGTACCTAGTTGTGATTATTTAGTGCTTTATATATTAATTGATTGATTATCACGTATCGTTTAGATTATAGGGGTTAATGTAAGGTTGGGTGTTATAATTTATAATTGTGCTTTCTATATATATATATATATATAGCGTAAACTTTACAGAGGATTTCTGTGTTTTCTTTTCATATATTTTAAATATTAGTATCCGATTACTGAGACTCTATTTCAATTTTGGATATATATATAAATTTTTTTTCTTTCCAGATGACCAATTGACTTTCAAACTGATTTTTATTATATATATATTTAAAATCAGTTTGAAAGTCAATTGGTCATCTGGAAAGGAAAAAAAATTAGTGCTGTAAATAGTACATTTAACATTGATCAGTTGATAGCAGAGTGTTGTACTTAGGGTCTTGTTTGAAATCATAATGGGTATTTTTTGTGGTTGGAACTGTTTGCAATTTGATCTGTAAATGGTAGCAAATTATATTCTGTGTTTCCAATTTCTGCGGTTGCATTATACCTATGTGCATGTGTATATATTTTGTGATCATAATTTTGCAGATTTTTCTTGTCCTCAAAATTCCACAAAAAATAGACAACCACAGAAAATGCCCATTATACGATATATTTATCCAGACACTTCAGCTTCTGGATGATGATTTGTCATTGGAGCTGGTATTTCCCTACATCATTTTATTTATGTCATTCTGTGATAAATACCAATCACTTGGCTAGCCTCTGGGCTTGACTACATATTTTTGGAAAAAACCAACATTTATTGATGTGTTCTTAACAAAATGAGTTATCATTTTTCTGCTACATTGTCAGTTTTTTCTGCCTGCAATTCTCTTCCTAGTTTTGTGTTAGTTAGTATGCTGCCATATTAAAGAACAGGGAGCATGTTGTATTGGTCTGATGATCTGAGCAAACCTTTTGAACTATTGATTAAGTGTATTTCATTTGCAAATTTAGGTAAAAGTACATGTATTGATTATTTGAACATGCATGAAATTGTCAGTTAGTATTTGTTGTGATATTATATATGTATATATATAATTTTGTGTTTTGATGATAGTTCTGTCCAATGAGTTGAAATGTGTTTTTGTTTGCAAGGCTGTCTTTGTACTCCTCAGCAAACTCAGTAATGATATATTCTGTTTATCTCATAAACAGGTATGTACTCTTCATCCACAATAATTATGAGACAGCCTTTCAAACAATACAAAAATTCTGATCAATGATGCAAGAACATTTTTGCATGTTTATGCACACTTTCCTTTCATCTAAGAATTTTAGTCCTGCTTTCAATAATATTTTTCATTAAGATTTTGAATAAGAAACAGGTTCATGAAAAATCTTTTCTATTTCCTAGTTTTTCTAAAATTATTACAATATATGTGGCAATTATAAGATTGATTTGATTGTTTTACTATGCAATAGAAAATTCAGACTTTGAAGAAACAATATGATATGCATTGTGGCTATGAGAAATATTGGAAGTGATGCAGTGCATATTAAACATGATATAATAAATCTAGTTTATACTATTTCCTCTTGGTTTTCATGCACACTGTGTATGGATGAGTAAATATATGTGTTTGTTAAACTTTTAAACTCTCTGGGAAAATTTGGGATATACCAGATAGCTACCAGCCATCCCTTATAAAAAAAAAAAAAAAAAACCTTCGATTTACAGAGCAGCTTTTCTGCACACGATTGAGGTCTTGTGTTGTCGTATTTTGAATTGCTGTCTCAAGATTTTGATGTTAAAAAAATTCCTAACATATTTTCTCACTACACTTGTGTTAAACCATACCTTCAAACATTCCTAGAAGTCTCATGCGAAGCTTCAAATAATTTCATTCTTTGACATAGCAATGTTACATTACCAATCTCGTATATCCCAATCTTTTCTCCCAAAGAGCTACAGTTCTGCAGCTAACTTTTGAATAGCAAGGTAAAGGACTTGATGAATGCCCGTTTGCCACAACTTTAAAAGCATGCATATTTAAATGAGATTTTGTACAATGACAAAATGTCGGACACACTCCCTTTCATTTCAAATACACCATATTGTTGCAGATGAATATTTTGTATTTTATTACAAGTACTGTAAAAGTAAAATTTATTATTTTAAGGAAAGAAGATGAATTCCAAAGAAGTTTTGTTTTTATTTGCTCTATGATAATATGATAAATATGAACATCACAGTAAATTAATTGTCAGACCAGATACACATGGCTGCAGCAGAACCAAATCTACATTACTTTTATCATTTTTTTCAAAGATTTTCTTTCTGTTTTCAGGGGTGTTGTTGGCAACATTAAGGGAGCCAAAGAGTAAGTGATATCAAAGCATCTCTCTTAAGAAATACATTTCTTCCTTTTATTCATTTTCTAGTAGGACAAGTAAATCTTTTACCAGTTCTTGCCCTTGACAAGTAAATTTATTTGTATTGAAACATCTTGAACCTTGTGTACATCTTTGGTCTACACCAATTACTAGGTACACAAGATAACAAAACAGGACACAAGCCTTGTTTACATAACAAAGAATTGTGAGCTCTGTAAAACATGACACAAGCCTTGTTTACATAACAAAGAATTGTGAGCTCTGTAAAACATGACACAAGCCTTGTTTACATAACAAAGAATTGTGAGCTCTGTAAAACAGGACACAAGCCTTGTTTACATAATAAAGAATTGTGAGCTCTGTAAAACAGGACACAAGCCTTGTTTACATAACAAAAAATTGTGAGCTCTGTATCTCGTTGCGCGACAACTGTCATTCAAATCTTTGCCGACCATTAGAAATCCTTTAGTTAAGCATAGTAAACATCAAAAATGAAAAAATGAAGTTTGAAAATTTTCAGCTCAAATCGTTTTCATGCCCCTTTAGTATGTCATGGGAATATGAAGTACTCGAGCTTACCTCAACATTAAACTATGGTGTCATTTGCGCTACTATAACTGCCTTTTATCATGGTACCTTCAAGGCTTATCAAAATATAAAAATTCTAAAGAGCTATACATATCAAATTTATTCTGAATATATTAGTTAAAATTCATGCAAGAATTGGTTCAGAAATTTGGGGGAAATACCACAACAAAAATAGCGCCTCTGCAATTTTCTTATTTGTACAGGTTTGAGAGCCTTGCAACTGTGACATCATAATGTACAAACAGCTAAAACATATTATACCTCAGTATGAAAATTCTATGCATTGCGTAATCTGATTGGTATAGATAGTCACGTGCAAGGGAGGATAAAACTTCATATCTCCCTCAAACATATCTCCCCGTCATATTTCACCCCTATGACAGCCTCGTGCATTTTCCATAAATTTTACGTCAACGTAAACATAGTTTATTGTGACATATCACAATAAGTCTGAGTCATTACTTTCAAAGTTCAAAGTGTTACCGTTAGGGCGATCTCAGCTACGTACAATGTATAGATGCTTTATTTCGGTATAATAAACAATTTATCACATGGATGTTTGGGAGATATGAAGATGTATTCACCCAAGAAAAATCATATTCCCCGAGGACAATATGATTTTTCTTGGGTGAATACTGTAACATCTTTATATCTCCCTCACTATCATGCAATAAATGTATAATAACCTGCTATGAGATGTAATGAACATAGTTTAGCAGGCTATGATGTCAAAGCTAGTAAAGCAACGACAAGCACTATTCTAATATATTTCAATCACATGACCAGTGTCCTGCCTATCCTTTATAAAAGCTCGCTGAAGAACAACAAAAGTCCAGTGTAGATAAATAATATTCAGGTCACTGAGGTGTCCTCATGTAGTGTAGATCTGGTGTTATTCAAACCATCCCTTTCTTCTCCGGTCACCCCTTCCTTTTTCTCACAATTTTTTTTAGTGTGTTATTCTTTTTTTGTTTGGCTATCAATCATATAATACATAAAAATACATACATGCTATCTCATACTTATAGAAAAAATAAATATAGTGTAACATATATGTAGATTCTAGCAACTACAGCTCATGTACAAATAATTTTGTTTCTTGAAAGTACTTGTGAAGAAGAGTTCAAATATTCAACAACTTTGCTGATGATTTTCTGAGGATTTATAATTCTGGGTTTCTTTGAACCAAACACACTCCCTAAAATTCAGTGTGAATTCCACTGTGAGGATCACGCCTATGTATGATTTTTAACTTGTTCAGGCTAAGATTGCTAGCTATGAACCTTTTAAACCTATGAGCCTTTCAATGTAGATATTACATTGCTTTGTACCATTTGAACTAGTGAGGACTTCACACTATAATAATTCATGGTAAATATATCTAAGATTCACATTTGAATGCTAAATTTGACTCGTACAGTTCTCGTAAACTACAAACATCAAACAAAGAAGTTATAACTGGAACTTTCTAGTCGCTGTTTAAAATTTAAAACCGGATACGTAAAAGCACGGACTTTCCTTAAGGTGATATAGATGTGAATTGTGGCCCATGGGCCTCTTGTAATTTATCTTACAACAAATGATCTTTATAGAGGTAATCTATAATCCACTTAAATGATAATTTTCAAGAGTATGTGAAAATTAATATCTCTAAATATGAAATAAGGCATGAAATTTGTTAACAATAAACATAAGAAGAAGTAATTTTTTTTCCAGCACAATGATGGCAAAGCCTAAAGAGTTTGCTCACTTGATAAAGAACAAATTTGGAAGTGCTGACAACATTAATCAGATGAGTGAGTAATTTCATTCAATGTTTCCAGCTGCAATGACATCAATCCATTATTTTTCTTCTTTTTTTTTTTTTTTTTTTTTTTCCTTTTTTTTTTTACTGCAAGTAGCATCCTTACATGTTACTTGAGTCTGTTCAACAATTATTCCACATGAAAAATTTTCATTCTTTGAATCTAACTTGGTTTAGAGAAGCATGAAATCAATAATTGATGACTCATGCATCTAATTTTTATTTTCTTGTTAGACTTTAAAAATATGCTGAATGGTGTTAGAGAACGTAAAATTTAACTGTGCTTCAAAAACCTAAATGCATGTTATATATACAGAAACTGCCGGTTTAAACTTTTGTAACTGGTACCAAGAATTTGGCAATAAATGTACCATTGCCAAATAGTATAAATTTTTTCCAAATTTGAGGCTCATAATTCGCTTTGTTTGAAATGTTATTTAATCTTAAATAGAAAGTAGAAGTCAATGAAATGTCATTTAATCTCTTCACTTAAATAGAAAGTAGAAGTCAATGAAATGTCATTTAATCTCTTCACTTAAATAGAAAGTAGAAGTCAATGAAATGGCGCCTGCTTTCTGGTTGTGATTGTGTTTCATAATAGCAAATATTATCTTTAGAAAATAGACAGGTAACAGCAGTAATAGAAGAATTGATGTACCGTTTAGGAGGCTACAATAGGCCTTATTCATTTTAAAATAAATGGCTTTTGTTGATATGATACAAAATACTCAATATGTTCTATTTTGATGCTATTTTTCCCAATATTGAATGGGTTAAATTCCCATATGGTTGGAAGAAAAAATGCTTCACATAGATATTGATATGATTTAATAACATCAAGTTAATGAAGTTTCCATTTACTCAAAGTTTATTATACTCAGAAATCTCAGGATAAGTTTAAATTATCAGTTTCACCATTACAGTTTTTTGCTGGGATTTTTTTAAATGCACATTGATACAGTATTGAAGTTATGTAGTTTTTAATGGAGACTGAAGAAAAACGCATTGAACTGTATTGAAAATTTATTTATACTGGTACAATGTCCAAGCTTTTAATCTAATCAATAACCAGTTGTATTTCAATTAATGTGCAAGTTGTTATCTTTTGAAGCAAAAAAAAAATTTGATTTCATTCTCATGTCATAAATCAGTGCTAATGAATTACATTCATTGGGTTTGCAAGCAGATTTTTCTGAAACATTGCAAATTCCTGTAAATGTATAATTGTCAACAGTATTAAGCATAAGTTTTATAATCCAACTTTTGTGCAATCTATGCATACATTTGGAATGCAATTTTTGTATCAAAAAAAGATATATTCTGTGTTTATGATATATAGACAAACTTAACTGTAACATATTAAAGGATACATTTAAGTTTTTAAAGAAGCTACTCATTTTAGGATAATTATATATCAGAAAGTAGGGAGTGTCTAAATTTTTATTTAAAATGCTGTAGGCTGGTAAGACTTGGAAAATGTGGATTATTTCAGCAACTAATGTTTCAAAACTTCTGTTTGTATCTCCCTTTCTTTAAATAAGAGGGGGTATTTTGGTAACCCCTTGTTAATATCTTGAGAATCTTTCCTTTGACAGACATTAAACTTTATACACAGGTTGGCCATGACTAGGGTGAGCCCTAGTGATCCAAAGGTTACAAGATTTTCTAATGTGCATATAGTAGTTGTATGATTTGAACATATTTTATTGTATAAGTACATATTATACAAA
>NC_079169.1:44952302-44999802 GCF_947568905.1 Ostrea edulis | reverse complement strand
TATTATTATTATTATTAAGGTCTTCCGTCTCCTGCGGAAGACCTTACTATTATTGTTCGCGTTCTTCTTCTTCATTATTATTATTATTATTATTTTCCTTGGTAGTACACGCGTTTTTCTCAGCCATTTCTCGATCGATTTTCACGAAATTTTCAGGAAAGATGTCTTTTGGTGACGAGACTTTGCTTGCAAAATTTCGTGCTTGACGTCACTTCCGGTCAGGAGTTATCTCTCTTTTAGTGACTTTTTGAAGGGCCTTGTTGTCCACACATCTCCTCCGTTAGTTTTGAAGCTAGAGTCTTGAAATTTCTACACAAGATAGAGTAAACATTTTAGAAGATTTGTGGGGGATTCGATTTTACCGGAGGCGATTTGCCTAAACGCTCGCCTGGACCTGAAAAAATGGATGCCAAAATTTTTCGCCAATTTCGGCGATTTTTGACCTTTCATCTCCAATATCTTTTTTCTTGCAAATACTTTAAGACATGTAGAACAAAAGTTGTGCACATTTACGAGATCTTTTTGAAAATATCAAGATTTAGGGGCTACCCCCTTAAATTAGGGATCTAGAAGGGCTCAAAGTCTAGATCAAATATCTCAAAAATCATTAATATTTTGGTATAAGTCAAAGAACAAAAAATGTTCATCTCAACAATCCAAATCTATTCATATAAAAATTTAGGTCATATGTTACGTAATAAGGGATTTTAAGGGCCAACACCATAAATTTTTTACCCCTTGTATCTCGAAAACGACAAATATTTTGAAAAGCAATAAAGAACAAAAGTTGTTCAGAATGATGATCTGAACAATATGCATATTTCGTTTTTACCCTATGTGGCCCCGTTAGGGAACTACAGTTTGGCCCCTAAAAATTACTTCTAGAAATAACTCGAGAACGGTAAAGAATTTCTAAATACTTGTTGAACAAAAAATGTTTGAAATGTCATGACCTTTCTTACGATATCAAGCAAAAGGGGCTGACCCTTTAAATTAGGGGCCCAGAAGGGTCCAAAGGTTTATGAGAATATCTCAGAAACTATTAATATTTTGTAATAAGTCATTGAAGCGGAAATGTTCATCTAAACGAGCTTGTTCTTATCAAATCAAAAAGTAGGTCATATGTTACGTAATAAGGGATTTTAAGGGCCAAAATCATAAATAATTGACGCCTCATATCTTGAAAACGACAAATATTTTGAAAAGCATTATTGAACAAAAGTTGTTCAGAATGATAATCTAAACAATATGTACATTTCGTTTTTTCCCTATGTGGCCCCGTTAGGGAGCTACAGTTTGGCCCCTAAATATTTCTTGTAGAGATAACTCGAGAACAGTAAAGAATTTCTAAATACTTGTTGAGCAAAAAATGTTTAAAATGACAAGGCCTTTCTTACGATATCAAGCAAAACGGGCTGGCCCTTTAAATTAGGGCTTCAGAAGGGTCCAAATGTTTTTGAGAATATCTCAGAAACTATTAATATTTTATAATAAGTTGTAGAAGCGGAAATGTTCATCTCAACGAAATTGATCTTATCAAATTAAAAAGTAGGTCATATGTTACGTAATTAGAGATTTTAAGGGCCAAAATCGTAAATATTTGACGCCTCATATCTTTAAAACAACATATTTTTTGAAAAGCATTATTGAACAAAAGTTGTTCAATGTGTCATAACCTATCGATCAATATCAAAAAATGGGTCGGTGGGCCTCATGGCTCGCCTGTAGAGTCGATTTTTGTCGATATCAGTCGATTTCAAAAACTTGTAACTGGTAAATATTTTGTAAGGACATATTGAACAAAAGTTGTTCAGTTTATCGAGATCTATCGATTGATATCAAGAAATAGGCCTATGGTCCTAATGGCTCGCCTGTAGAGTCGATTTTTTGTCGATATCGGTCGATCTCAATAACTTTTTACAGGTAAATATTTTGTAAAGACATATAGAACTAAAGTTGTTTAGTCTATAGAGGGCTAACAAATGACATCAAGAAATAGGCCCGCGGGCCTTATGGCTCGCCTGGAGAGTCGAATTTCAAACGAATTTCACCGCAACTTTGCTTCAGAAGCTTATGATATGAAAAATTTATTATATCTAAAGTGTCTTAAAGTCGGAAACTAAATTGGGACTCATTTGTCTTTTTTTTTAATTTTTAACTCCGAGTGCATCAACAAATCGGACGGAAGACCTACTCGTTGCTTGCAACGAGATCGTGTCTAGTTATTATTATTTTCCTTGGTAGTACACGCGTTTTTCTCAGCCATTTCTCGATCGATTTTCACGAAATTTTCAGGAAAGATGTCTTTTGGTGACGAGACTTTGCTTGCAAAATTTCGTGCTTGACGTCACTTCCGGTCAGGAGTTATCTCTCTTTTAGTGACTTTTTGAAGGGCCTTGTTGTCCACACATCTCCTCCGTTAGTTTTGAAGCTAGAGTCTTGAAATTTCTACACAAGATAGAGTAAACATTTTAGAAGATTTGTGGGGGGTTCGATTTTACCGGAGGCGATTTGCCTAAACGCTCGCCTGGACCTGAAAAAATGGATGCCAAAATTTTTCGCCGATTTCGGCGATTTTTGACCTTTCATCTCCAATATCTTTTTTCTTGCAAATATTTTGTTAAGACATGTAGAACAAAAGTTGTGCACATTTACGAGATCTTTTCGAAAATATCAAGATTTAGGGGCTACCCCCTTCAATTAGGGATCTAGAAGGGCTCAAAGTCTAGATCAAATATCTCAAAAATCGTTAATATTTTGGTATAAGTCAAAGAACAAAAAATGTTCATCTCAACAATCCAAATCTATTCATATAAAAATTTAGGTCATATGTTACGTAATAAGGGATTTTAAGGGCCAACACCATAAATTTTTTACCCCTTGTATCTCGAAAACGACAAATATTTTGAAAAGCAATAAAGAACAAAAGTTGTTCAGAATGATGATCTGAACAATATGCATATTTCGTTTTTACCCTATGTGGCCCCGTTAGGGAGCTACAGTTTGGCCCCTAAAAATTACTTCTAGAAATAACTCGAGAACGGTAAAGAATTTCTAAATACTTGTGAACAAAAAATGTTTGAAATGTCATGACCTTTCTTACGATATCAAGCAAAAGGGGCTGACCCTTTAAATTAGGGGCCCAGAAGGGTCCAAAGGTTTATGAGAATATCTCAGAAACTATTAATATTTTGTAGTAAGTCATTGAAGCGGAAATGTTCATCTAAACGAGCTTGTTCTTATCAAATCAAAAAGTAGGTCATATGTTACGTAATAAGGGATTTTAAGGGCCAAAATCATAAATAATTGACGCCTCATATCTTGAAAACGACAAATATTTTGAAAAGCATTATTGAACAAAAGTTGTTCAGAATGATAATCTAAACAATATGTACATTTCGTTTTTTCCCTATGTGGCCCCGTTAGGGAGCTACAGTTTGGCCCCTAAATATTTCTTGTAGAGATAACTCGGGAACGGTAAAGAATTTCTAAATACTTGTTGAGCAAAAAATGTTTAAAATGACAAGGCCTTTCTTACGATATCAAGCAAAACGGGCTGGCCCTTTAAATTAGGGCTTCAGAAGGGTCCAAATGTTTTTGAGAATATCTCAGAAACTATTAATATTTTATAATAAGTTGTAGAAGCGGAAATGTTCATCTCAACGAGCTTGATCCTATCAAATCAAAAAGTAGGTCATATGTTACGTAATTAGAGATTTTAAGGGCCAAAATCGTAAATATTTGACGCCTCATATCTTGAAAACGACATATTTTTTGAAAAGCATTATTGAACAAAAGTTGTTCAATGTGTCATAACCTATCGATCAATATCAAAAAATGGGTCGGTGGGCCTCATGGCTCGCCTGTAGAGTCGATTTTTGTCGATATCAGTCGATTTCCAAAACTTGTAACTGGTAAATATTTTGTAAGGACATATTGAACAAAAGTTGTTCAGTTTATCGAGATCTATCGATTGATATCAAGAAATAGGTCTATGGTCCTAATGGCTCGCCTGTAGAGTCGATTTTTTGTCAATATCGGTCGATCTCAATAACTTTTTACAGGTAAATATTTTGTAAAGACATATAGAACTAAAGTTGTTGAGTCTATAGAGGGCTAACAAATGACATCAAGAAATAGGCCTGCGGGCCTTATGGCTCGCCTGGAGAGTCGAATTTCAAACAAATTTCACCGCAACTTTGCTTCAGAAGCTTATGATATGAAAAATTGATTATATCTAAAGTGTCTTAAAGTCGGAAACTAAATTGGGACTCATTTGTCTTTTTCTTTTTTTTTTAACTCCGAGTGCATCAACAAATCGGACGGAAGACCTACTCGTTGCTCGCAACGAGATCGTGTCTAGTTTATTATTATTATTTTAACCATTTTTTGTGAAATTTTGATAATGCTGTTTAAGGAAAATTGCAATTTTCTAACGTTGATAACAGGTATATGTGTGCTTAATGATAAAACATTTAATGGTACCGCAACATACTTATTATGCCCCCCTTTGAAAAAGAGGGGGCATATTGTTTTGCAACTGTCGGTCTGTAGACCTTGTGTTGTCCGCTCAATATCTTGAGAACCATTCACTTGATGATAATGATATTTCATATGTGGGTTGGTTATGAGTAGAAGAGGACCCCTAGTGTTTTTCAGGTCCAAAGGTCAAGGGTCAATCTACTCTGGACATAGGAATATAATGTCCGCTCAATATCTTGAGAACCCTTTGCTTGAAAAACATCAAACTTAGCACACTGGTACATCCTAAGGAGTAGATGACCCCTATTGATTTTGAGGTCACATGATCAAAGGTCAAGGGTCAAACTGGGCATGGGAATATACTGACCATTCAATGTCTAGAGAACCCTTTGCTTGACAGACATCAAACTTGGCACACCAGTACATCTTTAGAAGAAAATGACCCCTATTGATTTTGAGGTCACATGGTCAAAAGTCAAGGGTCAAACTGGACATAGGAATATACTGTCCGTTCAATGTTTTGAGAACCCTTTGCTTGACAGACTTCAAACTTGGTACACTGGTACAACTTCAGGAATAAATGACTCCTATTGATTTTGAGGTCACATGGTCAAAGGTCAAGAGTCAAACAGGACATTAGAATATACTGTCAGCTCAATATCTTGAGAACCCTTTGCTTGACAGACATCAAACTTGGTACACTGGTACGTATTCAGGAGAAGATGACCCCTATTGATTTTGAAGTGACATGGTCAAAGGTCAAGGGTCAACCTGGACATTGGAATATACTGTCCGCTCAATATCTTGAGAACCCTTTGCTTGACAGACATCAAACTTAGTACAGTGGTGTATATTCAGGAGGAGATGACTCCTATTGATTTTGAGGTCACATGGTCAAAGGTCAAACTGAACATAGTAATATACTGTCCACTCAACATCTTGATAACCCTTTTGCTTGACAGACATCAAACTTAGTACACTGGTATATCTTCAGGAGAAGATGACCCATATTGATTTTGAGGTCAAAAGTCAATTGTTGAACTGGACATAGTAATGTGCTGTCTCCTATATTTTAAGAATTATTTGCTTGATTGACACCAAACTTGGTACACTGGTACAACATAAGGAGTAGATGACCCCTATTGATATTTAGGTCACATGGTCAATTCACTCTTGACATAAGAAGATATTGCCTGCTCAATATTTTGAATTGATGATACTACTATCAATTAAATGATGTGTATGTATTACCCTTTTCAATTTTGCACCAGGGGGGCATATGTGTTTTACAAACATCTCATGTTGTATCATTTTTATTTGTTACTAAGATATATTATTTGAAGAATCAACAATTTATTGAATATAAGATTGAACCTTGAACCTATAATTCGAGAGGGTTGGAATTACCCTAATTCAGTCAATTGTTATACCAAGATTAACATGATTTTGTGTATGATTAATAAACATTTGATGGGCGTATCATGTGCCATTGTGGTGCACTTTATTTGATTATATAAGGTAAACCTTATAGTTTTCAGTTACAAAATGTTGTTTTACCTACTCTACTTTCCATCCATAACAGTTTTCTCTGTGTTACACCTCCTTAAAGATTAAAAAAATACTTAATCTTTAGAATTTTGTAATTTATTTAATTATTTTGAAGCTTTAACAAATGCGTATTTTTAAAAAATTATATATCTATATAATGAAGAGATAACTAAATACTTTTGTCATTGCATTTTGAAAGTTTATAAACAAGGGCAAAAATGAGCCCAAAACACTTTGGAATTCATAATTTGGACATAGTATTAAGTGTCACTGAAACTGTTGTTCTTTCCAGAATCCCTGGAGGAGGCGGGTGGAACGGAGGGAGACAAACAGCACGGGGGTACACTGCCGGCGAGGTATCTTGTTGGGTACATGTCATTTCCTGCTTCTTCACAACCAAAGGAAGACACAATCATTACAAAATTAATTATCTGGATGACTAAGTTGTGTAAAATCAATACCAATGTGGCATGGTTTGACCATATATATTTTATTTGACCAGATTTTGTCTTCTATTTGAGTTTGTTTTGACATTTGAATCATTTGACATGTAAATGCATGCATGAAGGCTCAGGAATGTTGTGTACAGTTTCCATTACTGTTAAATACTTTCTATCGCATGCGTTTTGTTATAAAATGCTAGTGAATGTTGGTTTAAATAGTTTACAGGTGTACTTTTAAATTGCATGTGGTAAAGTGCACTGGGTTTTTTTTTATTATTTCCTGGTAAATTTGTTTTGTTTTTACCCACGGGTTTCTGAAAATTATTTGCAGTGCTTATGTAAGATGTGCTTTTATTATCTGCTGTGGTGATGTAAAAGCTTTTATTATATACCCATCGATGTATTGTTCTTTGATACTGTGGATTTCACAGCGTGTGATCCGGTTTTCCGGATCACCACACTGTGGTTTTCTGATTCCGTATCAGTATCCTCTGAAACTGATGACGTCATAATGCATCAACGCAACGTTATTTGTGGAAAACATTGACCGCGTTACAAACGAAACTGCGTACACAAAACATAATTTCATGGTATGTCTGTTTTTGATAGTTTGGATTACATTTATTATCTTAGAAATGTGGATTTAAAATGCAGAAGGGGGTATATAATAAATTTATCATTACTACAGTAACTTGATCCGAAGAGTTGGATCACGTCTCGTTGACAGGTGTGGATCATCAGATCAAACTCGACGCTTCGCGTCTCGTGTGATCTGATGATCCGCGCCTGTCAACTTGACGTGATCCGACTCTTCGGATCAAGTTACTGTAGTAATAATATATATCTATTTGCAGTGTTTATGTAAGATGTGCTTTTATTATCTGCTGTTCCAGTGCTTATGTAAGATGTGCTTTTATTATGGCCCCCTTTGAAAAAGAGGGGGCATATTGTTTTGCAACTGTCGGTCTGTAGACCATGTGTTGTCCGCTCAATATCTTTCGACCCCTTTGCTTGATAACAACCAAGCTTGGTACAGGGGTTGCCCCTGGAGAGTAGATGATCCTTATTGATTTTCAGTTCACATGGTCAAAGGTCAAGGTCAAACTGCTGGTCTTTAGCCCATGTGGTAGACCATGTGTTGTCCACTCATTAACTTTTGACCCCTATGCATGATAACTACCAAACTTGTTACAAGGGTTGCCCTTGGAGAGTAGATGATCCCAATTGACCTTCAGGTCAGAGGTCAAGGTCAAACCTCTGGTCTTAAGCCCATGTGTTGTCCGCTCAATATTTTTTGACCCCTTTGCTTGATAATAGCCAAAATTGATACAGAGGCTTTCCTTAGAGAGTAGATCCCTATGGATTTTCAGGTCACGTGGTCAAAGGTCAAGGTCAAACTGCTGGTCTTAACCCCATGTGGTAGACCATGAGTTGTCCGCTCAATATCTTGAGAACCATTCACTTGATTGTAATGATATTTCATATGTGGGTTGGTTATAAAAAGAAGAGGACCCCTATTGTTTTTCAGGTCAAAACATTAAAGGTCAAGGGTCAATCTACTCTGGACATAGGAATATACTGTCCGCTCAATATCTTGAGAACCCTTTGCTTGACAGACATCAGACTTAGTACACTGGTACATCATCAGGAGAAGATGACACCTATTGATTTTGTGGTCACATGGTCAAAGGTCAAACTGGACATAGGAATATATTGACCACTGAATGTCTCAAGAATCCTTTGCTTGACAGACATCAAACTTTGTACACTGGTATATCTTTAGAAGAAGATGACCCATATTGATTTTGAGGTCACATGGTCAAAGGTCAAGGGTCAAACTGGACATAGGAATATACTGTCCGGTCAATATCTTGAGAACCCTTTGCTTGACAGACTTCAAACTTGGTACACTGGTACATCTTCAGGAAAAGATGACCCCTATTGAATTTTAGGTCACATGGTCAAAGGACAAGGATCAAACTGGACATAGGAATATACTGTTTGTTCAATATCTTGAGAACCCTTTGCTTGACAGACATCAAACTTGGTACACTGGTACATCATCAGGAGAAGATGACTACTAATGAATTTGAGGTCACAAGGTCAAGGGTCAAACTGGACATAAGAATATACTGTCCCTTCAATATCTTGAGAACCCTTTGCTTGACAGACGTCAAACTTGGTACACTGGTACATCTTCAGGAGTTAATGACCCCTATTGATTTTTAGGTCACATGGTCAATCCACTCTTGACATAGGAAGATATTGTCTGCTCAATATTTTGAATTGATGATACTACTCTCAATTAAATGATTGTGTGTATAACCCTTTTCAATTTTGCACCATGGGGGGCATATGTGTTTTACAATCATCTCTTGTTATCTGCTGTGGTGATGTAAAAGCTTGTAATTCAGTGGCATGTTTTCTGGTTGTTGGTGATGAACAGGGCTGTTCTCTTGCTTACTTCATCACATTTTCCCCAGGAAGCAGGAATGTCATTGTGTTTCTTTGATGTGAATGTCACAAGACACAGATTAAACACCTTATTTAGTGTGTCCAACTTGTGATTATTGTACACATTCATTTTTGAATGTTTGATGTTTCGTATGTACGTCTTTGGTGTGCACATGTTTGACCACATCAGTACAATTGCAAGTCAGTTGCTGCAGTTAAAAGATTTTTCGAAATATAATCCTAGGATAGCCTGGATTACAAATGACATTATACAGCACACCTTCCCAATATATACAGGCATTAACTGCTCATCCATATAACCCATCAATAATGACATTATACAGCACACCTTCCCAATATATACAGGCATTAACTGCTCATCCATATATCCCATCAATAATGACATTATACAGCACACCTTCCCAATATATACAGGCATTAACTGCTCATCCATATATCCCATCAATAATGAAATTCTGGGGAAGTTAGTAACACTAGTTGGGCACAGAAATATTACTGTATTTTCTCCGATTTGTATATGGACCATACTTGACCTAATGCAGTGATTATGAATTCACAAAGAGAACACTGTCACAAAATCCACCAACTTAATTAACAGTATGATATGTACAATGTATCCCTAATGAGTAAAGGTATACTTTCAGTTTTAAATACCCATCAGAAGACGACAACTCCAGCATCCTATCGGGTTCCAATTATGAAGTTCAGAGTAGTCCCTTGTCAAATTCTCAGAACACTTCCCAACAGTTTCCAGGCCTTACCCCGGCTGCACTTGACCCAATTTTTCAAGAAATGGACTTGCTCAAGGAGAATAACAAAAGTTTGTCAGAAATGGTGACCAGATTAACTGACGAATTGCACCAGTGCAAGGTAAAATACAGAGTAGTACAAAAGCCCAGTGAGCTAATTTTTCACAAAATAACGTGTATCTTTCACATATTAATACAATGTAGCTCAAAACTTGAATATTGTTTTATTGAAACCTAAGTAGTGCTCTACGATATCAGTTAATAATTGAGGATTTACTTTGAACTAGGCTTTGCAAATAGTTACTAAATTGTTAAGCTTTTTGGCTGTTGCTGATTGAATTGGTAGAACCCTCCCCATTTACACATTTTCAAACTTCTATCAGCTGTGTCAATCCGAGACATAAAAGTAGCTAGATAAGACCAAAATAAGGTTATCACGATTAGATTTTAAAATGAAGATTTTAGAATGAAGTCAATAAAGTTGGAGATGAAGGGGGAAAACCGAAATGAATTCGATGAATAAGGTTGCAAACTTGATACAAATGACATAAATATTAACAATGGAAAAGTATTCCTCTTTGTTCTATATCACAAAACAAAGAACAAGGTACGGTTGTATACATAAAAAGGCCAAAAAAAATTCTCTCTATAAAATGTGTCTGGAATTAACCTTAATCAGTGTTTTAAGAAAGTAAAATAAATGCCAGGTATACTATGTCAACAAAATCAGAATGATAGTCCTAAATGGATAGCATTATGACATCATGAATAAGACATTTCCCGCCTTTTTCTCAAAATAAGCCTGAAAACTGTCAAATGTCATACAAATTATTGCTCAGGAAAAGATGTGCGCATTTGTCGAGCAAAATGAAAATGATATATATTGTGTATTATTTTGAGATGAAAAACATGCTTCAATATGAATTTGCTCGACGCATGCGCTGTATGTTTTCTAAAAGGAAAACCACCTGAATTTGTGGATATTTTCATTGAAAATGGCATTTTTGTAATTTTATGCCAACTTCAAGCTCTTGTCATATGACACAAATCATTTTGTTGATCAAACTGAGTGAATTTTGGGTTTGCTAAACTATTCCTTAATTGAATGTCAGGATTTGAGCTCCAAGTGAAATCATCAATATTTTGGGCCAGATGACTGTAGAAACTGTACCAATTTCTTACAAAGGAATTATATGATAAGATTCAACCAATACAGCTATCTAATAAAAATTAAATGTTAGATTCACTCACATGTAGCGAGTATGCGAACAGATCTAACATTCAATTTTGATTAGATTGACAATACAGTAGATGTTTGACATATCCTGAAATGTACATGCATGTTTTTACCCAAAAGTTCTGAATTATTAATACAGGAACGTTAATACGTGGATGCATTATTATGTGAAAGTCATGCGTTATTACATGAAAGTCGTGTTATTACGTGAACAATAACATGCTAATACACAAAAGTTATGCCTTACTGTGTGAAACAGTTTTCTCCTGTGAAAATGAGCTCAGTAGGCTTTTGTAGAGAAGAAGTAAAGTAATATTTCATTATGGTTAAGGTTATGGGTTGATTTTCTATACTCATTGAGTAATAGATGATGATAGATCTTGTGAATCCATTTTTTGTTTGGTGTGGATGTGTTTTATAATGTTTCATAAACTCAGTCTTGTGCTCATAAATTTTTTAAAGCTATTAAGTGACATGGATTTCATCATGTCTCATCAGTATTAGTTTTAACCAAGTAAATGTAAGTTTTGAAAAAATAGATTTTAGATGATTAAAAGATACCAGGAAGATACCATGTATGTGATGATTGCATTAGATAATGAGCTTTAATTGGACAGAGATGGTATGGTACTGAGGTGAGTGCACTCCGACAGTCCCTGGAAGAGGAAGGCTTCAAATATGAACGACTCGAGGAGCAGATGAACGATATGACGGAACTTAATCAGAATGAATTTTCCAATCTCAGACAGGTTTGTTGTTCAGTGCCTTTTTTCCTTCAAAAAAAATATGGATTTATTTTGTCATGCTTTTCCCCCTTCCATGAGATTCTGAAATCAGTGATATGAATTATTGTTATATGCAGACTCCAGTGAACAAACATTGTCCCTTGAGTTTAAGTAAATGTAATATTGTGTATGTACAAACCGAAATGAATTTTGACACCTCTGTATTATAAATATATATTGTATAAGGTTGTTATTGTAGATGTCATTGCACCTCTGTATTGTAAATATATATGTATAAGGTTGTTATTGTAGATGTCATTGCACCTCTGTATTGTAAATATATATTGTATAAGGTTGTTATTGTAGATGTCATTGCACCTCTGTATTGTAAATATATATTGTATAAGGTTGTTGTTGTAGATTTCATTGCACCTCTGTATTGTAAATATATATTGTATAAGGTTGTTGTTGTAGATTTCATTGCACCTCTGTATTGTAAATATATATTGTATAAGGTTGTTATTGTAGATGTCATTGCACCTCTGTATTGTAAATATATATTGTATAAGGTTGTTGTTGTAGATTTCATTGCACCTCTGTATTGTAAATATATATTGTATAAGGTTGTTATTGTAGATGTCATTGCACCTCTGTATTATAAATATATATTGTATAAGGTTGTTATTGTAGATGTCATTGCACCTCTGTATTGTAAATATATATTGTATAAGGTTGTTATTGTAGATGTCATTGCACCTCTGTATTGTAAATATATATTGTATAAGGTTGTTATTGTAGATGTCATTGCACCTCTGTATTGTAAATATATATTGTATAAGGTTGTTATTGTAGATGTCATTGCACCTCTGTATTGTAAATATATATTGTATAAGGTTGTTATTGTAGATGTCATTGCACCTCTGTATTGTAAATATATATTGTATAAGGTTGTTATTGTAGATGTCATTGCACCTCTGTATTGTAAATATATATTGTATAAGGTTGTTATTGTAGATGTCATTGCACCTCTGTATTGTAAATATATATTGTATAAGGTTGTTATTGTAGATTTCATTGCAAAATTGTAAGGTAATACATCTACCAGGTCTTGTAGGATATATAAAAAATCATTATCACTGGAAAGCATGTTTCGTTCAAATGCAGAGTAGAAATTCTTAATTTCTTCTCACAGTTCTTTCAAATAATACATGACATATTCCTCTTACATACAATATAATCTTAATTTTCTTGTGAAATACCATCTTTATCATGCTATACAAACAGGGAAGACAATACCGACTTGTCAGTACATATCTGTATGGAGATATAACATATTAAGCAGTCAATGAAAGGTTGTAACTGTACACCTCAAACTCTGAATATTTACGTTTACCAATGCTTTGTCAATAACAATCCTTTGCAAGAATCATAACTATCTTCATGTTAGAACCCATACTTCTATCACAAAGAGGCTTGTGAAGAGAGTTATATACATGTAGTTATCTCTGGAGCATGGAGTTTGATCTGATGATCTGTCAACATGATTTATCCAACTCTTTAGATCAAGTTACTGTAGTAATGTTAAATCTGTTATATATCCACTTACGTATTTGAAATATGCAGTTTTGTCTGTGATGTGGTCAATCACTTTTCACAAGGTGTGCATTGATGTCATCAATTTCAGAGAAATATTACCTATTTTCTGATTATCTGGAAAGTGAATTTAACAGCATTAAACATGGATTATTGATAAATATAGATATGTAGTTGTGCTGGCTGTAACGGGAGCACCATCAACATATTACAAATGACTCCATGCCTCCATTATATATATACATGCACTAGTATATATCTCCATCATTGCTTAAGTGATTGTATTAGTACAAATCATTTAAGGAATGCATTAATTTTGGAGCATATTATAAGAGTATAACCTGGTTTGGGTGAAGTGGATTATAAAAAAGGCGTAGACTTACCCAAACTAGGTTATAAAAAATTTATTTAATTTCTTATAATTTCATGCAAAAAGACAGAAGTACTAATCTTTGTTTATCAATATGTACATAAATACTGAAAAATACAAATCAATTGCGCCGCAAAATGATTCACTTAGCAACCACAACAAAGTGTCGAGCCGTTAAGGTCGAAGCATTCATCTTAGTTCTACAGAATTGTAAATGTATGTATGCTATGCATATTTCACTGCCCATTAAAGATCGACTTAGAAGTCACACTGAGAGATGAGAAAATACAAGAAATTGCATTTTTTAGTCTTTGAAACTATCCAAATATCAGAAAATGCAATAATCTACATGAAAACTTACCCTTTTATGCAACGTACATTGTCAATAAATTCAAATCAGACAAGCAAGTGACTAATCCACATGTCAAGGTGACGTCATCTGATAAAATGTGACGCCTTTTTTTTTGCTTTGAGAGGCAGATCAAGCAATTCCCCCTTCCCAGTGAGAATGTTTTTCAAAATTAATAGGGCAGTTTTCCAAATAAATGGTATACCTTAAATTCAAATAGAATATCTTTGTTTTCTATTATTCGAATGAGTAATATATTATTTTTTTACAACAGTGATTTGCATACAAGTAAGCCTAGATTCTTACTTGACATTGAGAAAACAATCTGTGTATTAAACCAAAGTATGGTATTGCACAAGTTGACTTTCTATTCCATAGAAGGCTCAAAACAGTGCTGCAATGTAAATTAAAAAGAAAGAAAAGCAGTTCCAGATACTGGTCGTCATACGAAACCAGGTCATACAAAAATAACCTGCATTCCTTAATTTGAATTTGACCAATCAGAGACTACTAAGAATTAAATTATATTGTATTATTACTGTATGAATTATAATTTACTTTTTTTTTAAAAATTGAATTTCATATTTTTTATTTTGTTGAATTTTTTTTGAGAATATGAGTACAAGTATATAATGAAAACTGAAAATCTGGTGCTTGTAGGACATATCAAGTATGGAGGAAAAGATTGAATATCGCCTGGATGAGAGAACAACAGATCTTCAGGATAATGTAGAGAATTGTCAAACCAGGGTAAGTACATCGCAACTAGGCAAATGGTACTATGCTCGATGAGGGAGTTCCAAATTCTTTTGGTTGTTTATATAATTATAGTTATCAAATCAAATCTAGGAATTTAAGGTATATGCTTAATGCTACATGTTTATAAATTGAATTTAAAAATTAAAGTGTTCTGAATAAAACAATTTCATCCCTGCTAAAAACTACAGGTGTCAACTCTATAAACAACGAAACATCAAACTAATTCGATACTGGTAAACATGGTGACTTATTGCCAATGTTTTAGGTCACAGTTCAAGGTCAAACAACATCAAATGTACATTCTTTGAATTACATCTGTCAATGAATGGGGGTGCTGGTAGGGAACATGTATTGCTTATACAATACTCTCAGAATGCTTGATCAATAGAGGTATATACCTTGACATTGTATGCAATGGCTGTACATCACCTAACTAAACAAGGAACTTTGGCCTGGCTTTCATTTTCAACAAAATCTTAAGACAAAGAGTGTTATTCTCCAACAGATTCCTTCTATGTGGTCATTATTTCTGGACTATATGCTGCTGATTAAAGTAGATCCTTTCAGACCTTTGATCCAGGCACATAGTTCACTACACAAGGATCTAGCAACACCCTATCCAGGGTCATGTCAGAGTGACCGTTTGGTCAGCCAATGAAATCGCTCCTAAATCTTCATTGGTTGTTTGAAAATTTCAAGCTTTTTCTTCCAATACTAAACAATTTTGGTATTAATATAGCATCTGATTCTATGGGTGAAAGAAGGGAAACAGAAATTGGAATTTCATAGACCTTGCCTTCCTGAGGGGTGAGGCCAAAACCATGAAAATCAATATGATCTACCATTTTCTTCCGTTCCACAGAGTCCAAAATGCTCCCATATTGGAGATTCATGGATCGCAGGGGTAGAAATAATTCAATGGCACGGTTGGCACCACATTTTTCATTACTGGAAGCCATTTTCATAATATGAATTTAAAGCCATATCTAACCATTCAAATTCATCCGGACCGTGGTATAGTGTAAAGTATCGTGAATCGAACCTTAGCATAATATTACGGTGACATACCATCTCGCAGTTAATCGCTGCACCCTTAGCCCACGGGTAAAAGATTCTGCTGAATTGCATATGGCTTGCATGTAAATAGCTAAATAACATGCACTGATATAAAATTACGCAGATTTTAAGTGACCGCAGACCACACATAAAAATGTACGTTCACAGTATATGCAAACAAAAAACTTTGTCAACTTAAGTAGTCCTGATATGAAAAGCTAAATCAGTCTTGGGATTGTTACCCTCAATTCAATTTTGTGAGATGCAAGTGTAACGAATATGTGAGCAGATTTTATGGTACATGTACATAATGAGTGGCCATTCCTGATTTCAGATCTCCAAGATGGAACTGCAGCAACAGCAGCAGCAGATAATCTCCATGGAGATGGTGGAGAATGTAACATTTCGAACTCTTCTGACAAAGCTGATTAATGTTGTTCTAGCTATTGTAGCTGTTATTTTAGTGGTTGTTTCCACTGCCGCCAATCTTGTAGCTCCATTTTTGACCACAAGGTAATGTTTATAAAATACTAGGCCACCTGCTGCCCAAAGTCTTGTAGTAATTTTATTACCTCACCTGAGCCAAAGGCTCAAGTGAGCTTTTCTGATCGAAATTTGTCTGTTGTCCGTCGTCATTGGTGTCATCGTAAACTTTTCACATTTTCATCTTCTTCTTCAAAACCACTTGGCCAATTTCAACCAAACTTGGAACAAAGCATCTATGTGTGAAGGGGATTCAAGTTTGTTCAAATGAAGGGCCACTCCCATCTCCAAGAGGAGATAATAGCAAAATAGTTTTAAAAAATACATTAACAACTTTTAAAAATCATCTTCTCCAGAACCACAGGGCCAATTTCAAGCAAACTTGACACGAAGCATCCTTTGGTTGATTGATTGAATATTGTTTAACATCCCTCTTCATAATATTACACTCATATGGAGACGGCACCACTGTCGGTGAAGGGCTGCAAAATATAGGCCTATGCTCGGCGCTTATGGCCTTAGAGCAAGGAGGGATCTTTATTGTGACATGGGACCTCGTTTTCTGCGGTTTCATCTGAAGGACCGCCCCATCTAGTCGCCTTCTACAGCAAGCAAGGTGTACTGAGGACCTATTCTAACCCGGATCCCCACAGGACCATCCTTTGGAGAAGGGGATTCAAATGAAGGGCCACACACTTTTACAAGGGGAGATAATAGCAAAATAAAGAAAATAAATTAGTAACTTTTAAAAATCTTCTTTTCTAGAGCCACTGGGCCAATTTCAACCAAACATGGCAAAAAGCATCCTTGGGTGAAGGACTTTCAGTTTTCTTCCCCTTTCGATGGGGAGATAATCACAAAAATGGAAAAATAGGGTGGGGTCATTTAAAAATCTTCTCAAGAACCACTGGGCCAGAAGAGCTGAAATTTACATGAAAACTTCCTGACATAGTGCAGATTCAAGTTGGTTAAAATCGTAACCCCCAGGGTTAAGTTGGGGCCACAATAGGGGATCAAAGTTTTACATGCAAATATATAGGTAAAATCTTTGAAAAGCTTCCTCTGAAGAACCACTGGGCCAGGAAAGTACATATTTACATGAAAGCTTCCTGACATAGTGCAGATTGAAGTTTGTAAAAATCATAGCCCCCGGGAGTAGGTTGGGACCACAATAGGGACCATGCAGTATTTTACATGCGAATATTTAGAGAAAATCTTACAATATGGTCCATGGTGACTCAGGTGAGCGATATGGCCCATTGGTCTCGTGTTCAATTCTAGCATTATTAGTATAGAAATTTTTCATGAGGGCAATAGTGAACAGAAGATGCAAGTAGTTTAGATTGGAATTTTTTTCCGATTTGAAAAGGTTATGCCATCGTGAAAGTTAAGATCTATTGCATTGTTTTTGCTGAGATAAGAACTACTCATGACTATTAGTAATTAAGGAGGTATGCTACACCAGAGAAATTTGATGTAGATGAAAAGTGTAGGATATGTACAACAATATTTTGAATTTGAAAATTTTCAAATTTACTTTATTTTGTCAAAAAATACAGTTTTAGTAGAAGGTAATCTGAAAAAAATTTAAAACCCCTGCTCGACTCGAACCTGCAACCTACAGTTCAGCAGTCGGTATTCTAACCTACTGAGCTACTCGGCTAGGTATTTAAATGGAAAAGGAAAAGTCAAATATTGCTGATATCGATTTTGTCATCCATGTTTTTAAAGGAAGTCAGCCATTATGACGATGTAGAGTACTACCTTAAGTCTCCCAAACAAAGTTTGGAGTCTTATTTCTTATTATTCTTCGACTTCTGCTTATTTCTCGTGCCTTAAAATAGAACAACTGTTCTCTATAGCCTGTTAATGAAAGTATTAAATGTTCAAGAATATGATAAGCCAATCTAGTTGTGCAGAAATGTTTTTGTTTTCAGATTGAATGGGGTTAGGGTACATTTGGGGGTGGGGGATCAAATGGGGGTAGAGTCTTAACAGAGAACTCTAATGGGGAAATATTAATTCCAAAATTCAACAGATATAACTTGACAAATATGATAGACAGGGTCCTACAGTTTTTGGAAATGAGAAGAGAATGATGGGGTCTACATATTAGTATGAAGGCCAATTAACTCCAGTGACCTTGACCTTGAATATAAAAACTCTTAGAACTGAAATTGATAGAGAGACATGGGATCTTCAGAAATGATAAGAGGATACAAACTAGTATCAAGGTCAAATGACTTCTGTGACTTTGACTTTGATCTTTGACTCGTATTAATTTAGACCTAGGACTAAGAAACATGAAGTCCTCGTAAATGATAAAAAGATGTTGTTGCCCACAAACTACAATTATATAGTATCTCCAGTTACCTTTGACCTTGATCATAAAAACTTGTGTTACTTGAGAACTTGGACCAATAGAGACATGAAATCTTCAGAAAGACAAAAGAATGTTTTGACCTGCAAACTAGTATCAAGGTCAAGTCTTACCTTAAACATATAAACTTATATAACTTCAGAATGAGGTTTGATAGGGACCTAGAATCTTTAGAAATAATGAGGGATGATAGGACTGACAAACTACTATCAAGGTCAAGTGACTCTAGTGTCCCTGGCCTTTGATCTAGATCATAAAAACTTTTATACATATAACTTTAAAATTGGAACTGAAAGAGACATGAGATCTTCAGAAATGATGAGACTTACAAATAGGATCAAGGTCAAGTGACACCAGTTTTGATAAAGGAAAGAAAGGGATTTTTGAAAATCAAGGTCTTTTTGATCTAGATTTAATTGGCATGGATTTTGTACAAGGGAGTTAATTATTGGGGGGGGGGGGGGGGGGTAGCAGTATTAAAAAAAGCCCACAGTATGTCCATTACTTTGTTTGGGAGACTTTATAATCGGCAGATCATAATCATATCCTGTTGTTATAACTTGCATAGTATTTCAAGAAATGACGGTGCCAGTACATGTAGCTGTTATTTTCAGGGCTCGCATTCTGTCCAGTGCTCTCCTAGTCGTGGCCATTGTCATAGTGGGTCGTAACTGGGATGGTTTGATTCTCTGCATGAGCAGTATATGGCAGTATGTGTTCGAGGCTCAACCTTTCCGATGACAATGATTGACCATTATGTTTCATGGCTACTCACTGCATACAGCTCAAATCAATGCACTGGGGAATAACTGTTCCTGAAGAGATGAAGGTGGTGATTGTTGCTGGACATAAAAGGGGAATTATTTCAGTGATTATATTCTGAGAGTGGTTTTCTATGGAAGTGATATGTTTAATGTACAGCTTGTGGATAGCCGTATATGATATAGATTTGTGATGATTTTATTTTCTTTGTGAGTGTATGCATGTGATACATATACTTGTATTTTTATTTGTGATTGCATGTTGGAGGAACACTGATGCCAAATACTGAAACCCTCCTACTGTATGTGTATTGCAGTTGCCACAAAATTGTTTTTGAATGTACATACTTGTAAAAAATTAAATGTATTTTATTATATGTTGGTCAAAAAATGAAATCACATTGTTAAAAAAAGGATTAAGAAGTGCACATATAGACCAGTCACCATGACAGTGGAACTTGCCAACTTGTATTTAGAGAGGGGATGAAACAAATGGGCTACAGTATTATATGAATGTGTTAATGTTGTGTGTAATATGTAATGCTAGCTTTTAGCTTTTCTCTTGAAGGATTAAAAAAACCCAACAGCATGTTACCTTTGATTTGTCACTGGGAGAGCTTCATTTTAATTTTAATATGACCTTTGCTTGAATTGATGTATGCTGTCTTTTAATTGGCCAGTAACATTTATCTTGACAAGTGCATGACTATTTTATTTAATATTGTTGAATTTTTTGTCATTCACAAGAGATATTTGAATTGAAAATGGTAACTGGACAAAAGTGGAACATCTACACATGACAAAACAATTGAAGGGTAAACTTTCAGAGGTGTTCATAGCACTATGTAACTTTGCATGTACATTTTTATGCCAGGGTTTCACAAATATTGTATTTTTATTAATATGGAATCTGCCAAACAATTTCACAATAAATATTTAAATTTGTGTAAAAATGTGAAGTTAGTTTGATATGAAATTTTAAAAAATTTTAAAAAGGATTTCATGTATCTTTAATAGCAGGGTTTTTTTTAAATGGAAAATGCAAGTTTTTAATTTTTGTAAAGTCTTTGCTAAAAAAGACAGTTTGTTTTTAACTTGAAATGTTCTTCTTTTGTTTTGATTTAGAAGATATTGAGTTAATATTGAATTCTCTTGTGACTAAAAACCCTTCCTGCAAGTTTTTTTTTTTTTATATATTAAGAACATTCACATAAAGATTTTTCACCCAATACAAAAATTATTCACTCCAACATGCTATAATTAAAGATCTGTTGTCGAGATAAGAATTTGTTCAGTGCTATTTTTCTCATTGACATTCAGTCTTCATGTTAAAACATGGGGATCTGTGTTTCTCATTTTTTGGGAAGTCATTAAAAATTTTTGCTTATTTTTTTTTGTCCTGTAAGGTTTTAAATTTTATATTATTAATTTTTATTATTTTTTTTTGCTTTATGTTTGCTTAATGAAATCTGTCTTATTTCCTATTAGTTGGGTATAACTCATTGTTACATATGAATGTGTGCTGGTAAAAATGTCTTTGAATGTAGTGCAACTTTATTACATGGATGCGCACTGTTGTTCAGTTCATGATGTTAAATTATTGACAGTTAGACGATTTGAACCATGATTCCTGACATGTGCAATAAGTTGAATAAAGTCGGGGAAAGTAAGTGTTCTTTTGTGATTTAATATTATATGTATTGTGTTAAAATATGAAATTTGATATAAATTTTTGGTGGGTGCCCCATAGTAATTACTCTGTCCATCCGTCTATTAGCACTTTTTATGGCACAGACCCCTTTTGATTTTCAGATTTATTGGTATTGTTGTTACAGAGTTATGGGACTTTATAAAGCATATAATATAAGAAAAAATTAAGGGTGGATGTACCAACCGTGCCGCTTCAACTACCTGGTCAGATATACATTGTTCTGTGGTAGAGCACCTGATCGATATATTCATTGCGAGGCTCTTTCTGATTTATTTGATAGCTTTCTAGTTTTTAACTATTAAACCGTCATAAAGGGCAGATAATTCATTGGTGGACTGAAATCTGTCGAAATGATTGATTGATTGAATATTGTTTAACGTCCCTCGAGAATATTTCACTCATATGAAGACATCACCATTGCCGGTGAAGGGCTGCATAATTTAGGCCTATGCTCGGTGCTTGTGGCCTTTGAGCAGGGAGAAATTTTATCGTGCCACACCTGCTGTGACACAGGACCTCGGTTTTTGCGGTCTCATCCGAAGGACCGCCCCATTTAGTCGCCTCTTACTGACAAGCAAGGTGTACTGTCAGAGGAACTATTCTAACCCGGATCCCCACTTGTCGAAATGTATAAGCTGTGAAAACATCCAGTACATAAATTGACTGGGAAAGATTACTGTTAATAGTACCGACAATTTCCCAAATTTTATTTAATATATGGACTAAAACACTTATTTAAAAAATCGGAAGGTATAATAATCACTGGGGATTATGACCCTTACTTACCCAAAGATACAAAATGCCAATATTGAGAAATATATTTACATCTCCAATTATGGCCGGAACCAACGTTATGCAGACCAGAACTATGAGAAAATAGGCTAGAAATAGACTTAACTAGGGAAGAAGAAAAAATCGACAAGTTCTGACTTTTTGCCTCGAATAGTTGGAAGGGATGTTCTGTCTCTGAAAGATTCCATTCTTACATGTATATGTTGCAACTTTCAGCCTACTACCATTCACCGACAATAAATTGTAGTATTAGTACCCGGTACACAGGCACTGCAGAGATCATACGCAAAATCTGTTTCCTACAAAACGCCCTGTAACAATAGGGGGAATCTGACTACCATGGTAATCGGTAATATGTCTGATTTGTGTTTATGCTCAGACATGCAAGACTTTCGAGTTTGAGGATGTGTTCACTTTCTCACAAACACTGCGCTAACTTCCGTAATAAAACAAGAATAAACATCTGTCGTTTTGGTAATTTTTGATGTTTAAAAACACAGAAAAAGACGTATAAATCTGGATATAATTACATGTATATTTATTTAGTCTACCCGATAAAAACAAAATCCACAAGGAATATTCGTAAACATTTCGTATTTCAAAAGTTTTGAAGGATAAGTGTGTGCCCGGAACCAAACTTACGCTGGCCGGAACGTAAATGCTTAGCTAGGTATTTCCATATGTTAAATGTCTATGGTATTTCTAATGGTATGTTAAAAAAAAAAATTGAATGTCAGTGGTCAAGTTACAAGAGAGACGCAAAGCTCACAATTCTTTGTTATGTATAACAAGGCTCTGTCATGTTTTTGTTTACATATAGGTACTAGTAAAAGTTTCGTTTATAACAGATTTTTCAATTTACAAGTTATTTATGAACATTCTCTAGTGTTTGTCACATCTCATTTTGTTTGAAACATTTTACATTAAGCAAACTCAACAATATTGATATTCAAATGTTAGCTGACCATTAGAAATACCCTGTGTAGTTCAGCATTTTAAACATTAACAATGTGGAAAACAAACGTATTACATTTTACATTCTAAAATATTTTTAGATCTTTTAGCGGTTTTTTTTTAAATTGTGTTAATTTTTTGGTGAAAAAATAAGATCAGTGAAGTCCTTTCTAGTTTTTAAATTAAAAAAAAAAAAATGCCCTCCTGAAACAAAATTTCAAAGCGGCAGTTTTTTAGAGGAAAACTCGAAGAACATATTCATGCTAGATCTATTTTGTTTTACGTAGGCAGTTTTTTTCTGAAATTCCGAGATACTCCATTTTAACGCTAAAAATCATATGAATCGCTTATTGCTTGATTTAAACTCGAATTATTTTGGCTAATTTTTGTCAACACACGTCTTTTAAACTTATTTTCAAAAATGTTTGAATCAAGACATAAGTTCCAATTGGTTTTATCATATATTAGAATAACTTAATTTTATCGATCTTTCATGCAGCACCTTTGGGGAAATTAACATGAGACGTGCAACACTTTCAAGGTAAATCATGGTCTCGTGTTTAGAAGAAGAAGAAAAAGAAAAAACAATAAAAGAGGCAGTCATTTTTCCCTTCACCCTTAGAGAAATGAATAACAAGATCTTTTGATTTATTTTTAATTTCACACCATTAGAATGACAGAAAATAGTAGGAATCACTACACAGGAAACAGAATCTATAGATCAAGGGGCTTCCCCTTGAGGGGCCTTAAGGTGGCCCCGTGAAGTTACGCCCCCTAACTTAAATTCCTGGATCTGCTCCTGAATATTCCGTTTGGTTGTATATTCATATACATCTAGAATCAATCAAGAGTAATTTAGAAAAAAAAAAAATTGCAATAGAAAATACATAGCTGCAGAACTATAGCTCTCTGAAAAAATATTTTGACAAAACATTTGACATATTCTGTTATGTCAAAATATTTTTTTCAGAGAGCTGCAGCTAGAAAATACAAACCTGGTTTTTGCCACAGGTGCTTGGGTTCAGGACCCCTCCCCCTTTCCCGAATATGACCTACATGAGTTGATTTAACTGTTTTTTGTTGAAAATCTCTCTCAAGCATGTCAGCAATATCTTGCATACCCCAAAATAAGCCCTTTTAAAAAAATTACCCTCATTAAATATTATAACAGAACAATATGATTTCTGTTGTTTTTCTTCTTGATCAGCATCTTTATTTCCTTTAGATCGGCTAAATGTTACTGTATATGTCATTGTGCATATAGAGGGAAGGGTGGGTCGGGTGTATATGTGCATATAGAGGGAAGGGTGGGCCCGACCCACCACACACACTATGGGTAGATAAAATTAAGTATGTTTGCTTATTCTCATTCTTATACACCTCAGGTTGTAGAATGGTACATGGATGCCACATTCAGAGTTGTTAACCGACCATGGTTACAACTACTCACCATAAACTCCTTTATTAGAAGTGGATCCCACATGAAGCAAGTGCCCCTTGCATATTGCTTCATGTCAAGCAAACGAAAGAAAGATTATAAGGTAATTATTGATTTCATTTATCATCTTCAGGGGCGGATCCAGGAGTTCAAGTTAGGGGGACGCAACATCATATAAGGTAGGGGGTCTGGTGGAGGCCCACGCAAAGCCCTCGGAAGCTCCTAAATTTTAGAGATTTTGTAGGGCTTGAAATGTCTCCTAAGTAGTTATTTTACTATACTTCTCATTTTAAATGAGGTGGAATTAATAAAATGAAGCTGAAATAAAAAAAAAAAGTTGTCCCCAAAAAAGTAACAATAAATCAAAGATAAACAATGTCATAATACGTTCATATATTATGATCGGTGATATGACATTTAAAAACAACAACAACCGGTTTCTATGCGAGATTTGTGTATTCCATTAAAATAGATAAACTCTGAAGTTACATATTTTGTCAATAATACGTCCGAAATACCCAAGGAATTTAACATTTAAAAATACAAGGGGGGGTTGGGGGTTACCGGAAGTCCTGTCCACAAGCACCTGTGCAGTGTTTTCTCGTTCATGAAAATAACAGACTTTGCGGATGATCATATCATATTGCATTGTTTATCTATAGAACACTTACTATTTTTGTATTATCTGTTTATTTCCCCTCCCCCAAAGACAATTGTGTGTTACATCAATCTAATTAAAATAAGCTGTTTTGAATCCGCTATCGAGCTATCTAGAGAAGATTGGCGTCCCACAGTCGGTCCGTCCCATGGTCGATTCGGCCCATTTTGCTTAGTCGATCCGGCCCCTCCAATTTTTTTTTTATCAAAGATATAATAAATGAATAATTACTTAAGACAAAGGAGTGTTTTTGCATATATATTGCAGTTAGTTATCAAAATTAGATAACTGGCGATGGTGTACAGTAGATTTATAGCGCAGACTGCCCAGTAGGGTCCCTGCTATTAGATAATTGCCGAAGTTAACGTGTAGATAAAATTGTTTATTTAGGATTTATAATTTTTGTTTGAAGTGCGATGGTTATGAAAATGTGTGCTCATTAATTATTGTAGAAACATCGTTATTTAACTATGTATAGCAATCAATGTAAATGTGTGTCCCCTGTCCACTGATCATTGTGAAAACACCTTAAGTAGTGAAAACAGTTTTATAACTGCATTGTTGTGCAACCTTTGATCATTAATTACGAGCTTACAGTAACCTAACTATTCTTTGTATTGAAAATGAGGCCCACTTTATCGAATACTGTGATGTGTATAATGATCTTAGAAAAGCTGTCAAATATCAAAACAGCATATTATTGTCATCCTACCTGATGACAGAAGACATCAGCGGCACACACACCATGAAGATGAAATACGCAGATGAATTAAACCAATTCAGTACTGTAAATAGCTTGAAAAAAAAATCATTTTTTCTGGGCCGGATCGACTAGGGGACGTATTAACTATGGGACGGATAGTCTAGGGACGGATCGGTAATGGGACGAATCGACTAAGGGACGGATTGATAATGGGACGGAACGTCTAGAATGCTTATCGACGATACATGTACTAGGTTAATATAAGGAGAAGAGAGAACTCGTAAGTTGTACGAACTTGCTTCTGATCCTTTTGTAAAATACGTATTATATACAATAAATACGTTCAAATCAAATCAACAATTCGGAAAAGAAAATTTGTTCAAATCGTGTCCATGCCCCTTCAAATGCAATCTGATTAAAATAAGATCTTTGATCCACTCCGTTATTGTTATGTCGCTACACAAAAAATGAGATCTTTGATCCGCTCCGTTATTGTTATGTCGCTACTTTGTGTAGCGACATAACAATAAAGGAGCGGATCAAAGATCTTATTTTAATCAGATTGCTTTAAATGCGAAACGAAACCCGGAACCAATATTATGATTTTAAAGTTCTGGCCGGTTTGGTTCCGGGTTTAGTTATAATATTGGTTCCGGCCAGCAAACCTCGTGCGATGGAAGATGTATCAACCTACCTGACGTCCGGGGACTATCCCATTAACTGTTCAGAAAATGAAAAGAGGAGAATAAGAAAACAGGCAAAGTCGTTCATGTATGACGACGGTAAACTTTTTCGAATGAAATGTTTAAAAACGGGGTGAGTATAGGCCAAGATGGAAATCATTTTCGATCTTAGTCAAGTTAGTGTAGATCTAGACTAAATGATTCTTTTGTTACTTGTATATATATATATTTTTTTTTAATAAATATTTACAGCGAATTGCAAAAGACCATTGTCTGCTGGATTGATCACAGGAGTTTGAAATTTTATCAATAAAGTAACAGGTGCTTGGGTCATTTATATATGAATACACATCTAACCTTATACATATGTAATTATTTACATATGTATAAGGTTAGATGTGTATTCATATATATTATGACCCAAGCACCTGTGAATAAAGTCAATAGAATGCACTTGACTGACCAAGCTATGAGCTATGCGTAAGCTACAGTGTCTTTTGCAGCTGTTTCCTGTAGTTTTTGATACTGAACATCCAAAGACTATATTTCAATCTACGTAGCTATTAATAGCTACCTAGGTATTTAAACCTACTTAAAGTAGCTACTTGAACCTACTTTTACCTGTTTTTAAAGCTGTATGACCCGATGTTCATATATTATTTTTGTACATAATTATTTTAAAGCAGATTAATTACTTTACAAAGTTATCAACTTTCCCTTAATTGCATGCTTGAAAACATCTGCATGTAAAAGAAAACAGTGAGAATATTATTTAGAAAGTAAACATAGTGTGGTACATATATATAAATCATCCGGAAAACCTCAGGCCTTTCACCCAAAGCACGGTGTATTCGGTGAAAGACCCGAGGTGTTCCGGATAACGCATGAATTATACAGTGTTAGACGTTTATAATAGCCCCACGCGCGTAAGGGGAATCCCAGCATGATGTATTAACTCAGACGCAACTGTCTAGTTTTAAGGCTGAAAGAGCGTAAAACAACGAATTACTCTGAGGTATTTGATATTTTTATTTCTATTAAACTTATGGCACGGTACTGTTGTCACAAAATACACAGCTTTACACAGATAAGACCACTGATGATCTGAAATTTGGCAGTAAGACTTGCAGCAAAACATTTAATTGAGCCACAGGTCATCTTCAGAACACAAACGCCTCTGGCTACACAATGTCTTAAACAACCACTCTTTACAGTTTCCTTCATAGGTTAACTTTTTCTTAGATTGTTTAGACGTGTAGGAATGCTCATGTCATATTTAATAACCAGATGTTTTGCTCTTGCTTAATTTTAGGGACTGATTCACGATTTTCCCCAAAATTTTCTTTTTCACTTTTAATGATCAAAATCTACTGTCTAATGTGTTTAAAAGAGTTGACATAAAAATTAAGGTTATACATTATCAAAGAAGCTCATTTTAGAGAGTTTATTATTTGTTTTGTAAACAAAGATTACGGTATGTTATTGTTCATGAAATTTTCAAAAGAAATGGATATCAATCTAAGTTTATTATATCTTTCACATTTCGTGGCATTTTTGGGGTATATGTGTCATCTAAAAGTTAAAATTTGTGACTATGCAAAATAAAGATGCTTTATATTACAAAATCAATATTTCACTTGTTTGTTTGTATACATATAAAGACTCAAGTCTTTGTTTACAAAACACAGATTTAAGGCTAAAATATTGCTTTAATTCTTGCATTCAGAAGGTCAAAATTTTGGCTGTCAATATTAAATAAGTTATATTTATACCCCCCGAACGAAGTTCTGGGGGGTATATAGGAATCACTCTGTCTGTATGTCCGTCTGTCCGTCCGGGCCATAACTTCTTTGTTCTTTGACTTAGGCATACCATATTTGGCACACAGGTAGATCACCATAAGACGATGTGTCGAGTACCTTAATGACTTCTATATGACCTTCACCCTTGACCTCAAGGTCAAAATTAAAGGTTTTTAGCTCACCTGAGCTGAAAGCTCAAGTGAGCTTTTCTGATCGCTTTTTGTCCGTCGTCTGTCTGTCTGCCCGTCTGTCTGTTAAACTTTTCACATTTTCGACTTCTTCTCCAGAACCACTTGGCCAATTTCAACCAAACATGGCTAAAAGCATCCTTTGGTGAAGGGCTTACAGGTTTCTTCAAATGAAGGGCCATGTCCCTTTCAAAGGGGAGATAATCACAAAAATGCAAAAATAGGGTGGGGTCATTTAAAAATCTTCTTCTCAAGAACCACTGGGCCAGAAGAGCTGAAATTTACCTGAAAGCTTCCTGACATAATGCAAATTCAAGTTTGTTCAAATCATGGGCCCCGGCAGTTGGATGGGGCCACAATAGGGGATCAAAGTTTTACATACAAATATATAGGACAAATCTTTAAAAATCTTCTTCTCAAGAACCACTGAGCCAGAAAAACTTATTTTTACATGAAAACTTTCTGACATAGTGCAGATTCAAGTTTGTTCAAATCATGGCCCCCGGGGATAAGATGGGGCCCCAAGGGGGGATCAAAGTTTTACACACAAATATATAGGGAAAAACTTTAAAAATCTTCTCAAGAACCACTAAGCCAGAAAAGCTGAGATTTACATGAAAGCTTCCTGACATAATGCAGATTCAAGTTTGTTCAAATCATGGCCCCCGGGGGGTAGGATGGGGCCACAAGTGGGGGGGGGGGGTTCAAAGTTTTACATACAAATATAGGAAAAAGCTTTAAAAATCTTCTCAAGAACCATTGGGTCAAAGAAGTTGACATTTACATGAAAGCTTTCTGACATAGTGTAGATTCAAGTTTGCAAAGGGTAGTTTGGGCCATAATAGGGACTAAGGTTTTACATGCAAATATATATGGAAAGTCTTCAGATATGGACCAAGGTGACTCAGGTGAGCGATGTGGCTCATGGGCCTCTTGTTTACAATGGATTCGTGTCTGGGCCATAACTTCTTTGTTCTTTGCATTTGACACATGAGTGTATCACCATGAGACGATGTGTCATGTACCTTCATGACCTCCATATGACCTTGACCTCAAGGTCAAAATTCAAGGTTTTTACAATGGATTCGTGTCAGGGCCATGACTTCTTTGTTCTTTGACATAGGCATATCATATTTGACACATGAGTGTATCACCATGAGACGATGTGTCGAGTACCTTCATGACCTCTATATGACCTTGAACTTTGACCTCAAGGTCAAAATTGATTATAGGGTTTTGACATAGTCATACCATAAGGCATGGGTGTATCACCATGAGACTATGTGTCATGTACATTCATGACCTCTTTATGACCTTGACCTTTGATCTCAAGGTCAAAATTATAGGTTTATGCCATGGATTTGTGTTCGGACTAAATCTTCCATTTTCTTCTATAAAGGCACACCATATTTTGACACTCAGGAAAGAGGTAATTTATACCTATTAACAACACTCTTTGGGAGATTGGGGTAAGCGGGGGGGTATTCTTAGTGAGCATTGCTCACAGTACATCTTGTTTTAATGTTTACCATCAAAAATGAAAAATAGTTTTATCAAAAATCGTGAACCAGTCCCTTTAAAATGTGAACATTACATTTCTGGAATTTTAAAACAAGACTTCCATTATCGCATCAGACCATTAAATACTAACAAGACCTTTTTTCTTTGAATTTCACATTATTCATGTTATTTGTATTCCATTTCTAAAAATATATAAATGATAGTGACAATCCAAACTGGTCACCATTTGGGCAAACAAGGTTAATAAACAGGTCATCCAAGATATTTTGGGGTGACGAGTGTGACTATCAAACCTTGTGAAAATAAAGAGGTGTCTATATCATTTTTAGAGAGATATCTATCTAAGATGAGCGATATCTCTTAACTTAAAAAGATATCTCTTAACTTAAAATGATCTCTTTTTAAAAAGAATCTTACCTTAAAAAAGAATCTTAACTTAAAAAGATGCCTTTTTTAATTAGAAAGATATCTTATTTTTCAAATAAATGATAAAATGACTTTTCATAGACTTAGGTATAATGGTTGAAGGGGGCCAATTTATGTGTTTAAAATGCAGCATCTGAAGAAATATGAAGCAAAACTCCTAAAATCTATGAGATCTATTCAACTGAATCAAGTCAATGAGTCTATAAGCCCCTTAACTTAAGGATTTACAGGGCCAAATAGCCTTTCCTTGGTATCATATGATTGTTGGGCTGCAATACCAAGGATGTGGCAAAGTTGATCCTACTATGTTCATATTGGAAATTGTGAATGTCAATAAGGCCCTATGTTGCTTAGATGTGTGATATATTAAAATGCATTATATGGCGTCGGTGACCTAGTGGTTAGGCCGTCAGACTCTCGACCGAAAGGTCGTGGGTTCGAGTCCTAGCCGTGGCAGGACCGACGTTGTGTCCTTGGGAAAGGCACTTAAGGTAGGTCCCTAGTTCTGGATCTACTTGTGATTTCTCGAAAATTTGAGTTTAAATACTTAGATTGTTCATTTGAGGGTATGATAAAAACAAAACAAGAGGCCCAAGGGCCTAGAATCGCTCTTCTGATAAATTGTACAACTCCACCATATCTATTCTTAACCTCTTAGTATTCTAAATCTTTAGTTAAATCCTAAGAATTCAAAAAAAATAGGTCAATGTGACCTACTTTTTGGTTTACACATTTTGAGAACCCAAGAAATATCAACTGACAAAGTTTGATGATTTTAAGCCAATTAGTATCTGAATATTGAAATATAGCTGTCAAATTCCAATCGTAGGTCATTGTGACCTACTTTTTGGTCAGCGAACTCCGAACATGCAAGACCCATCAACTGACAAAGTTTGATGACTGTAGGTCAAATAGTATCTGAAATATATAAATATAGCCGTCAAATTCCAAAAGTAGGTCAAGGTGACCTACTTTTTCGTCAACACCCTTCAAACATGCAAGACCCAACAACTGACTAAGTTTGATGACTGTAGGTCAAATAGTATCTGAATTATATAAATATCGCCGTCCAATTCCAAAAGTAGGTCAAGGTGACCTACTTTTTGGTCGACACCCTTTGAACATGCAAGACGCATCAACTGACAAAGTTTGATGACTGTAGGTCAAATAGTATCTGAAAAATATATATATATAGCCGTCCAATTCCAAAAGTGGGTCAAGTTGACCTACTTTTTGGTCGAAACCCTTTGAACATGCAAGACCCATCAACTGACAAAGTTTGATGACTGTAGGTCAAATAGTATCTGAAATATATAAATATAGCCGTCAAATTCCAAAAGTAGGTCAAGGTGACCTACTTTTTGGTCGACACACTCCGTAGATTCAAGATGCATCAACTGTCAAAGTTTGATAATTGTAGGTCAATTAGTGACTGAAATATATAAATATAACTGTCAAATGCCAAAAGTAGGTCACAGTGACCTACTTTTTGGTCGATACACTCCGAAGACTCAAGATGCATCAACTGACAAAGTTTGATGATCCTAGGTTTTACAGTGCCCAAAATATGCATCTAAAATTGAAAATGTGAAATTTGAATATCTGCAAAATTCAAAAAGTAGGTCACAGTGACCTACTTTTTGGTCGATACGCTCCGAAAACTCAAGATGCATCAACTGACAAAGTTTGATGATTGTAGGTCAAATAGTGTCTGAAATATAGTAATTTAGCTGTCAAATACCAAAAGTAGGTCACGGTGACCTACTTTTTGGTCGACACAAACCGAAGACTGAAGACGCATCAACTGACAAAGTTTGATGATCCTAGGTTTTACAGTGCCCAAAATATGCATCTAAAATTGAAAATGTGAAATTTGAATATCTGCAAAATTCAAAAAGTAGGTCACTGTGACCTACTTTTTTATAATATGTTTCAAGGCCTCAAGATGCATCAACTTACAAGATTTGATGATTCTAAACCTCTCGGTATTTGAAATAACAACTTAAAATATATCTATAAATGATAAGCCATAAAATTCAGAAAGTAGGTCACGGTGACCTATTTTTCAGTTGACGCGTTTCAAGGTCCCATGATCCACCAACTGACAAGTTTTGATGATCATAGGCTTCAAAGTGTCCAAGATATGCATCAAAATTAATTTTAAAATAAATACCTGCAAAATTCAAAAAGTAGGTCACCGTGACCTACTTTTGAGACAACTTGACACAAGGTCCTAAGATGCATCAACTGTCAAAATTTGATGATCCTAGTCCTTATAATGACTAAAATATCAAAGATTTAAGGAAATATAAATTTAGGTCAACTTTGAAGTGACCTTGAGACCACGCCCTTTGCCTCAGGGTAATGCCTTGAACAATTTTTAATCTACAACATATCCTCATCCTTATGTGTAAGTTTGGTGATAATCTGCCTAGTGGTTCTTGAGAAGAAGATTTTTTAGCAACCACTACTTTTGTTTGTATTTTCCTGATTATCTCCCCTTGTTAAAGGGTCACATCCCTCTATTTAGTATGTATGAAAGTCCTTGGGCTAATGATACCCTGTAACAAATTTGAAAAAAATTGGCCAAGGGGTTCTTGAGTTATAGCCCTTTTTCTAAAAAGTTTACGCACACCGCACAAATGGCCATAGCATTAGCTCTTTGAGCCTTTGGCTCAGAAGAGCTAAAAATGGGGGGTTATCAGTATAATGAGTAAATTATAGTATTTTTATTACATTTACCCCATTTGTCAAACGGCAATATCAGAATTCATTGAAGAAGTCCTAGAATATGTCCATAAAATTTTGTTTGAGGTATGATGCTGCAATTTTTTCCTCAAATATGAAATAAATATGTCTAACTAAATAATTAAAAGTGAAATTTTAACATAGTTTCATGTTTTTTTAATAATGGTGGTACAAAATTGAACTCAATACAGGCCCTCGGCAGTCAAAAATACGGCACTGCAACACCACTAATATGAATATTTTTAGCCGAGTTGCAACAAAGTTGAACTCGGCTATTGGTTTGGTGATGCGGGCGGGTGGGTGTCTACCATTTGGTTTCCGGATGATAACTCAAAAAGTTTACAATCTAATCAAATGAAACTTTGATATATTGTTGGGCACCAGGTCAGGAAGACCCCTATTGATTTTGGAGAAAAATTGTCAAAGGTCAAGGTCACAGTGACCGAAAATAGAATGAAAATTTCAGAAAAATTTGGTTTCCGGATCATAACTCAGAAAGTTTAAATCTGAATCAAATGAAACTTTGATATATTGTTGGGTACTAGGTAAGGAAGACCCCTATTGATTTTGGAGAACAAAGATCAAGGTCACAGTGACCGAATATAGAATGAAAATTTCAGAAAAATTTGGTTTCCAGATGTTCATTATTATAACTTTGAAAATCTTCTTTACCCCACAACACCTAGTATATACATCATTGAGTAGAATGAAATCAAAATGTTTTGCCAGTGTTTAGGAAGTCTCTCATCAGAGTATTGGTCATTGTGTAACTTAGGTAGTGCTGTGGCCCCTGGGCCCCTTTTTTATTGTTATACATGTATTAGTAAAATAGATTGTACATGTATATATATTGAATATTGATGATTTAGGGAAATAATCAAAACACTGTGCATAGAAAACCATGAAGAGAAAGTAAAGATCCTGGAAGAGTGTCACGATAGAAATGGACACAAGGGGATTGTTTCAACGTTACAGTTAGTGGGAAGTCGATACTACTGGCCGAATTGGACTTTGTTTGTGAAAGATTATGTAAGTAAATTTCCTTAGACTGCATTAAATTATGTGGTACACCATACAAACCGTGGTTGTTTTTTTGCTCACCAGAGATGAAAACTCAAGTGATGTTTTATAAACCCCTTTTGTCTGTCATCTGTTTTTCTGTATTTACATACTTTTATCTGTCCATAAATAAGGCTGTAGCAGGTAACTGAAATACATGTAACTGAAAACCGCGGGCCATTTTGTTCGAGTTGGTTGGGTTCCATGTTTCTGGAATTTGGTTTGGGTCCAGTTTTTTTGAGAGAATCATTATTAGAAATCCTTTTGAACATGGCGTCAAAATGAAGTGTGGCTGTATTTTGATTTATTGTCCAATGATGGCATTATGGACAAAACAATTACTGTACAGTATGTTAAGATATGTCAGACACTTTTAAAATATGTCACAGGATCAACATTGTCAATGACAAAACATTTATATCGAAAGCATGGAATGGAAACGAGTAGAAGTGACAATGCTGTTTCAAGTCCATGGATGTCAAGTCGAAACCAGAGTTCGCATACACAAGTACTGGCACCGTAATAACAAAATACAAATAAAGGCTTTTTACTTTAACTTGTATATAAATTTATAGATCTACCTGAACGGAATTTACCGAACAAAATTTTAAAATCCTGAACCAACCCAACCCAAAAATTTTTTTTTGATAGATCATCCGTAAAATTTTCATATTTTTCTCAAGAACCACATGGTCAATTTCAATCAAACTTGGTACAAATCATCCTAGGGTAAAGGGAATTCAAGTTTCTTCAAATGAAGGGTCATGCCTCCTTTAAAGGGGAGATAATTAAGAAAAGGTAGGGTTATTTAGAAATCAAGAATCACTGGTACAGAAAATCTCAAGAACAGCAGGGCAATGATAAGTCATTTTGATATGCATGCAAGCATTCCCAGGTAGTGCAGATTCAAGGTTCAAATTGTGGCCCCCAGGAGTAGGGTGGGGCCACAATAGGGGATCATGGTTTTACATGGGAATATAAAGGGAAACATCTTTAAATATCTTCATCTCAAAAAAAGCAGGGCCATGATAAGTCATGCCATGGTATCGCAGATTCAAGTTTGTTCAAATCATGACCCACAGAGGTAGTGTGGGGCCATGATAGGGGATCAAAGTTTTATATTGGAATACTTAGGGAAACATCTTTAAAAATCTTCCTGTCAGGTTGGAGTCAGAATATTTCAAGAGACTAAAGAGACTAAAGATTGAAAACAAGTCTTGTAAAAATCAGAACAGCTGAACAACAGTAGGCCAAGGTATCTCAGATGAGTGTTGCAGCCCATGGGCCTCTTGTTTTATTGATCAATTTTATTTTTAAAAAAAAAGGTCATATGTTTTTAGGAGATGGTAGTTTATATTTTACAAATAACAAAGATTTGGCTGTCAAGTGGATGACCCCAATTGATTTCAGGTCAAAGGGCAACATGTTGAATACTGTATATGTCATCTCCAGTCATTAGTCAGGGGTCATATATTTACTTATTATTTTATTTCAATTCATTAGTGTCTGTCATGTGAACATTGCCACCAAGGGAAAGATTGGCATCCAGTTCCAGTGAAAGATGATTTGCATCCAATTCCAGTTAAAGATGATCTATGGAGTCAATGGGAAATAGATTTTGTTGGTCCATTAGAAGAAACATCTTCGTAAGTATATTTGAATATTTAGTAGTGTATTTTATCTGAGTCACTCAGCGTTCGTCGTGCATTAACAATTGAAACTGAACATATCTAACTTCTTGATAACTACCATTCCAATTCTTTTCAAATCTAGTATGAAGCATCATGACACGAATTGTAAATTTCAGGACTCCTGCATCCCTGGGGTCTTAAAGGACACATATCGTGTTTTCAAAGTATACAAAATTATATGCATTTTGTCTTCCTTATGCTTATAGAAATTAATTGTAATAGTTTGTTCGCTGAAGTATTGCGATAATTAGCCACAATACGGACTTAAATCTAAGCCCCGATTTCAAAAAGCCTAGTTAATTAGATAGGTAGTCACATGGTACAGTGACGTCATATGCGACCTTCGTCGATCAACTTGTTGTAAAAGTAGTGTTAGATATTTTTAAAAACTCAGGTTTTAGGGGCCTAATAAATTTACCATGGATAACATTTATTTCGATGTTAACAAATTTCCCGAGTCTTATATCTTTTAGCCACCAGTGCATACAAATAGCGGCCCAAATGTAGCGAGGAAAGCGAGTATGAAATCTGCGAGTAAATAATGTTTACATGGGATCACTGTCTAAACACAATTTGGTAATGTCATTTCTGTAAAGAACTGTAATTAGCGTTGTTGCTTTTTGAAAATAAACAGTGCAATTATTATTATTAAATTTATTTTGGAGAAGTTAGATCTAAATTATGATACGATTATGTATCATTGACAACTAGGCCTACTGTCACGGGTGCATTTCAAGAGAAAAAATAATAATAAAAATTATCAAACTTATGGTGAAAATCCCAATACTTTTAGATTATTTTATTCAAGCAATTTTATTAATCATTATTTTTTTGTTATCTACACGTTGTTACTTAGGAAGTGGGAGCACGGCGTGCTGTACGTTGTTGTTAACACGTGCGTGTTCCTTTTAAAAAAAATGAAAGCATTATAATTCAATTCAAAGTTGGGAAATATCATATTTTATTATTTATAATTGAAAGTTCAATTATCTTTTATCTTCAAATTTCTTTTTTAAAACTACCAGTTGGTAGACACTGCTAGCGAAGTTCTGCCTATATGGTGTTACAAGGTGAAGGTCAGTTGGTGCGAGTGTGTATTGAATTTGAGAGCAGAACGGAAAGCATAAGCCGTAGGCCTATATGTAACAGTGGGTAGCTTCGATAGAACCATTTTCTCGCAGTTTATCTACGTCTTTGTCCAAGTGCTTGTTTAAAAAAGTACAGGGACAAATTCTACTGGGTTTTTTATGGCAAAGTCGTTGTGCCGACAAAAAATATTCACGTCTTGTCCCTCATACCTTCCTTCAAAAATTGAAAAAAACACAGTCCAAAGCCTCTCTACTGACAGCAAGTACACCCTTAAACGGCACAAAACACCCTAATGCAGTGTTATTTACAAGCCGTTAATGTGATAATTGTTTGTTTGTCAATTAAATCTAATCTGTTAATGAAATGGCCAACAACTGTTTTCAAATCTTCTCGCTCGAGGTCGCATATGACGTCACAGATAATGGCGCGTAAAATATCGAAGAAAATATGCATATCGCAAGATTTGAATTTCATCGCTTTCAAACTCGAAAACTACGCAAACTGTTTCCTTTAAAACACATGTAAAGTAGTTTTAGGCATGAAATGAATTAATTTTGCAGAAAAAATTAAAAAGTTTAAAAACATGCGATGTGTCCTTTAAGGGCAGGGCAAAAACTGCCAAAAATTGACAAATTTTCAAAATGTTCCGCTGTACAACCTCACATCTGTAAGAAAAAGTAAATGTATAGTCATGCAGAGCTACTGAGTAGGAAGGCCTGTACCAAAGTTGTAAATTTCATGAATCCCAGTGTAAAATTTCATGATCCTGGGGGTACAGGTTCTTACTCCAGGACGGGGCCAAATTTCATATGTATTCTTTATATGGTGTATCAATTTCTTAGCCCATGGGGCTAGTGATACTTTAAACTAATGCTCAGGTGACTGACAAGACCTGTGGACCTCTTGTTAGATCTGTGGGGCCCAGGTGACTGATAACACAGACCTGTGACCCTCATGTCAGATCTGTGGGGCTTGGGTGACTGATAAGACCTGTGGACCCCTTGTTAGATTTTTGGGCTAGGGTGCCTGATAAGACCTGTGGGCCCCTTGTTAGATCTGTTGGGCCCGGGTAACTAATAAGACCAATGAGCCCCTTGTTAGATCTATGGGGTCTCTTTTTAGATCTGTTGGGCTCAGGTGACTGATAAGACCTGTGGGCTTCTTGCTAGATCTGTGGGGCTTGGGTGACTGATAAGACCTGTGACCCTCTTGTAAGATCTGTGGGGCCCGGGTGACTGATAAGACCTGTGGGCCTCTTGTTAGATCTGTGGGACTTGGGTGACTGATAAGACCTGTGGACTTCTTGCTAGATCTGTGGGGCTTGGGTGACTGATAAGACCTGTGACCCTCTTGTAAGATCTGTGGGGCCCGGGTGACTGATAAGACCTTTGGGCCTGGGTGATTGATAAGACCTGTGGGCCTCTTGTTAGATCTGTGGGGCCCAGGTGACTGATAAGACCTGTAGGCCTCTTGTTAGATCTGTGGGACTCAGGTGACTGATAAGACCTGTGGGCCCCTTGTTAGATCTGTGAGGACTTTCATTGAGTTGAAGTAATAGTGAAATTCATTACAATTATTTTTCTTTTCTTATGCAGTGGAAACAATTACATTATAGCAGCAACAGACTATTTCAGCAAATGGCCAGAAGCAGCTGCTGTTCCTAACAATAATGCAGTGACTACAGCCACATTTCTGTATGGACTATACTGTCGCTATGGAGCTGCTGACATACTGATATCTGATTGTGGACCTCACTTTTGCAACAAAGTAAATCATTAAATCTTTTGTTATGTAACAATCTGTCATAGATGGCATGCTTTGTGGGTATGATAGGAATCCTGATCAAAATTGTATATCAGCTGAATATCAATATGAATATACATGTATATGATGACAATGTAATGACGTAATAATACAGAGGAATCGTTTGGAGCATAATATTGTATTAATAAATATATATAGTAACAAGAGACCCACATCGCTCACCCGCGTCACCTTGACCCTGTTGTTATGAATTTTTAGTTGACTCGCGATAGCGAGAAGACCCTTGTTATCACCTGCACTGCACTTCGGATTTTGAGTACAAACCTTTGTTGATTATATATACGTGAGATAATGCAAATAGTTCTTAACATCTGGTCATTGAAATTTCAGCAAAACATGGGAAATACTGTGCATATCAAAGTGGTTGGTTTAAACAAAGTATTGGTTATTGTGTTCTTGCATTTAAAAGCAGTGTTATCTAATTACAATAATATTTCGATCTTTATCATTTGTTTTGGAGACAACATGAACGCGCATGAATAGGTTATGTACATTGTTCAATATCTACCCAGAGTTATCGTTCCTTAATACATTCACATTAGCAGTGTTATTCCACATGTAAATCCATTATTCTAACAGAATTCTGACGAAAAAATATCTGAAATGAATTAACGAATTCTATATTTGCTTTGTTTAAGTAAATAAACAACGAACGAGTTGATATCATATACATACGCACGTGGTACATTTTTGCAGGAATACTTCATGTAAACAGAACGAAGGAAGAGGTGATCAAGATATTTCAAGACTTCAAGAGAATAATTTGTATCAATTCCTGCTACAAATTGTGTCCGGACTGTTACTGTTTTGTCTTTTGCGGTAGACTTTTGATATTTGACATGTACCGATAAGTCATCATCTCATGTAGATGTGTGGGTACCATGGATAGTGACCTTTCATCTTGAACTTTGTGTTCACACAATTTTTGAAGCTTTTATGGGTAAATCCCTCTAGCCGATGTGTCATGTTCCTAGTTTGTGACGTTGTATTTCCAAAGATATCTAGTTAAGCATAATACGCATGTTTTACCATACTTTAAAGATTTAAAATTAAAGCTTGTAAGAAGGTGCTGTATACCCACACCCCTTGTTGGAAATCGCGGGCGAGTCGACTCTGAGGCCCTTGAGGCTTTTGATTTTATGCTGGTCTTTAGACAGAATGTACTATGGGACATCAATGTCTGTCCTGTCAGTCTGTTTGGGGTTTTCTGTTTCTATTTTCATTTCTCTTGTCGCACATCAAGTCAAAACTTGCTATGTAGCTTCTTTTACTCGTACATAATTTGTCCAGCTAAATCATCCTACAATTTTCAAGGGAGGACCTTCTTATTTTACAGAGTGTTTGTATGGGTATTATAGATGTGCTTGTGGCAAGAATTTTGATTTTCTTCAATTTTTTTTATTTTCTTCAATTTTTGAGAAAATTATAGGTAGTTGAAGTTAGTCAGTTTTGAGGAAATATTATGAAATGATTGCATGGTTTAAACTCTTCTCACAGTTTTTTGTCAAGAATTTTAGACAAGTTGAGTTAACTTCTACTCTTATTGCTTTCTCTCTCTCTCCCCCCTCCCCCCCAATCCCCATGACACACCCCATGACACATCCCCATCACATACTCCCATCACGCACCCCCATCACACACACCCATCACATACCCCATCACACACCCCATCACATACCCCAATCACACCCCCCCCCCCCATCACACCCCCACCCCCATCACACACCCATCACATATACACTACATGTCAATATTATTTTTCAAAATATCTAAATTCAGAATGGTTGTGCGCCCCCCCCCCCCCACCACCACCACCACCACCACCACCACACACACACACACACTTTTCAAGGTGGAGCTACACCACTGGATTATCAAAATCAAAGATGGTCTCGATACAATAATTTGCCACAAGTACAGTCAATGATATTAAGATTTGCAAACCACAAGCCATTTGGGCAACCGTTTTCAGGAAATCCACATGCCCGAACTCAATTTCACTTGCCTGAAAAAAAAACTTTAAGACTGACATTGAATAATGAAGGTTGTTGAAAATGAAAGTAAATTATATGCATGTGAAATCTGAATAATTTTCAAGACAAATCCGGAACAGACCGAGTGAAGATGCATAATTAATGGGACGAATTACTTTGTTTGGGGCGAGTTATTCTAATTCTATAACTTGAGCATGCGTGTAATATTTATTTACTTCCGATTGTCAAATTAAGGTAGTACTCTACATCGTCATAATGGCTGACTTCCTTTAAAAACATGGATGACAAAATCGATATCAGCAATATTTGACTTTTCCTTTTCCATTTAAATACATAGCCGAGTAGCTCAGTAGGTTAGAATACCGACTGCTGAACTGTAGGTCGCAGGTTCGAGTCCAGCAGGGGTTTTAAATTTTTTTCAGATTACCTTCTACTAAAACTGCATTTTTTGACAAAATAAAGTAGATTTGAAAATTTTCAAATTCAAAATATTTTTATACATATCCTACACTTTTCATCTACATCAAATTTCTCTGGTGTAGCACACCTCCTTAAAACTCCGATGGGTAATTTTTTTTTACAAGCCACTCGGACTTGTTGCCAAGCGGATTTTACAAGTCCAACAGGAAAATCACTGGCCATGGGTGTTCGGACTACCGCTAATTTCGCAGACTGCAAGTAGGGCAGATATGGAGATCTTGTGATCCTATGTTTGCTCATGAGTCCACAATATGTTTTGAATTCTAAAGTGAACATTTTGTACTATGGCTTATATGTGACCCCACCTACTTGATCCCTACCTCATGATCTAAGTTAGGGAATACCATCTGATTAAAGAGAAAAGACAGAATATATATTGATTTTACAATAGGAACTGAAACCCCTTTTTACAGATGAAACTGACACCCCCCCCAACCCTTTTCTCACATAGATATACAATCATAAAACTTTGATCCTAATCTTAAAGGCAGGAAGCAAGGGTGAACATATTAATAATGTCTGAAATATGTAATGAACTGTGCAAGAAGAATGCAAGAAATGCCTTTAATGTAGAGATAATTGCAAGTTTATATTGTGACCAAGTCACATTCCAACATTCGCTGAGACTGACCTTGAGTGTTCAAAAGAACTAGCACAATTTGAAAATATTATTAGTTACCAATAGATCCTTAAATAAACCCATGCACTACATTTACCCCTATAATATAAGTAATGATGACACATTTTGAATTTCAACTATCAATGTCTGCTTGAGCTCCACCTCAGCACTGAAACCCATATCACTCAACTGACCCCCCACCCCCACCCCACCCGGCTGATGACTCCATTGAAAACCTTTGATCATTCCACTGAAACCCCTCTCATGACTCCAATAAAACCCTCTGATCATTCCACTAAAACCATTGATCACTCCACTGAAATCCTCTGATCACTCTACTGAAACCCATTGATCACTCCAATGAAATCCCCCTGATCACTCCATTGACACCCCCCCCCCACCCCCCCCACACCCCCCCCCACCCCCACCCCCCGATCACTCCACTGAAACCCTCTGATCACTCCACTGAAACCCACTGATCACTCCACTGAAATCCTCTGATCATTCCACTGAAACCCCCCTGATCACTCCACTGAAACCCTGTGACCACTCCACAGAAACCCTCTGTTCATTCCACCAAAAACCCCTAATCACTCCACAGAAACCCTCTGATCACAACACTGAAACCCCTCTGATCACTCCACTAAAACCTTCTGATCACTCTACTGAAACTCTCTTATCACTCCACTGAAACCCCCTGTTCACTCCACTGAAACCCCTCTAATTACTCCAATAAAACCCTCTGATCACTCCACTGAAACCCTCTGATCACTCCATTGACACCCTCTGATCACTCCACTTAAACCCCCTGATCACTCCACTGAAACACCTCTTATCACTCCACTGAAACCCTCTGACCACTCCTCTGAAATCCTCTGTTCATTCCACCAAAACCCCCTGATCACTCCACTAAAACCCTCTTATCACTCCTCTGAAACCCTCTGATCACTCCACTAAAGATCATTGATCACTCCACTGAAACCCCTCTGATCACTCCACTGAAACTCTCTGATCACTCCACTGAACCCCCACCCTGATCACTCCACTGAAACTCTCTGTTCATTCCACCAAAACTCCCTGATCACTCCACAGAAACCCTCTGATCACTCCACTGAAACCCCCTGTTCACTCCACTGAAACCCCTCTGATCACTCCACTGAAACCCCCTGTTCACTCCACTGAAACCCCTCTGATCACTCCTCTGACCCCCATCCCGATCACTCTACTGACACCCTCTGATCACTCGACTGAAACCCTCTAACCACTCGACTGAAACCCTCTGATCACTCCACTGAAACTCTCTGATCACTCCACTGAAACTCTCTGATCACTCCACTGAAACCCCCTGATCACTCCACTGAAACCCCTCTGATCACTCCACTGAAACCCACTGATCACTCCACTGAAACCCACTGATCACTCCACTGAAACTCATTGAGCACTCCACTGAAACTCATTGAACACTCCACTGAAACCCTATGCCTCAGAGTTAGGGGTGGGGCTATAATAGGAGATCGAAGTTTGATATAGGAATGTACAGGAAATTAAAACAGATGCTCTTGAAGATTAGCAGGACCACACTATCATATCAAATTACATCGAATTACAATCATTCCTAAAGTGACTAATATGTCAGGGGGTATTCGTTTTTGTTCTGCCTTTCTGTATGAAACTTGCTCATGACTTTTGAATGGTGAGTAATAGGGCCCTCATATTTCATATGTGTATTCCCTGTAGTCACAAGACCTTTCTTTTTTAATAACTTTGTAACCCTGGCATGTTTGACTGGGTTCAAACCTGGTGATCTGTATGGCCAAGGAAGAACCTGGATATTGTGTCTTTGTAGAACATGTTAGATGAGTAGGATATAGTCTGGCATTTTCATGCTGGAATACTGCTCAGGGATGCTGCATTAATGGAACCATGTGTAGCTTCATCAATATAACATTGAGCCATCAAAGTACCTTGTATGTAAACCATTGCTCTTCTGCGTGCATAGGATAATGCTGCCCACATCATAACACTACCCCCTTCAAACCGGTCAGAATGCTGCCCACATCATAACACTACCCCCCCACCCCCCAAACCGGTCAGAATGCTGCCCACATCATAACACTACCCTCTCCTAACCGGTCAGAATGCTGCCCACATCATAACACTACCCCCTCCAAACCGGTCAGCCTACTGGATGAAATTTGGCGCCTATACACTCTGAGTCTTCCATTAGGCCTCTTCAGTAAAGATTGAGATTCATTGAACCATGCAGTCAGCAAGCATTGCCGTGGCCATAATCTATGAGTCTGAGACCATTGAAGTCGGTTCCGGTGATGTTGCAGAGTCAGAACAATGCTACAAACAAGTTTTGGCACCCTGTAGTTGATCAGTCTGATCTGATATTCTGGGAATCCTAGGTTTAAATGATGCTGTTGTAAATCATTGCCGCTATTTGATGAAGTGATCCTGTGCTGCTGACACCACACGTCTACCTGCTCTATGACAATCATTTGTTGCCATGCTGTTGATATTTGCTCTAAAGGCGAGATATGGTGCTCTGTGCAACATTGAGCAACTGCAAATTATGACACACCTGCTTCCAGTTGTCATATTACGTTGTTGTGTTGAGCATCATTCAGATGTGGCATATTTATACCCCCCGCGAACGAAGTTCAGGGGGGTATATAGGAATCACTCTGTCTGTCTGTTCGTCTGTCTGTGCAGATTCGTGTCCGGGCCATAACTTCTTTGTTCTTTGACATAGGCATACCATATTTGGCACACAGGTGGATCACCATGAGACAATGTGTCGAGTACCTTTATGACCTCTATATGACCTTGACCATTGACCTCGACCATTGACCTCAAGGTCAAAATTAAAGGTTTTTTACAATGGATTCGTGTCCGGGCCATAACTCCTTTGTTCTTTGACATAGGCATACCATATTTGACACATGAGTGTATCACCATGAGATGATGTGTCGGGTACCTTCATGACCTCCATATGACCTTGACCTCAAGGTCAAAATTTAAAGGTTTTTACAATGGATTCGTGTCAAGGCCTTGACTTCTTTGTTCTTTGACATAGGCATACCATATTTGACACATCAGTGTATCACCATGAGATGATGTGTCGGGTACCTTCATGACCTCTATATGACCTTGAACTTTGACCTCAAGGTCAAAATTATAGGTTTATACCATGGATTTGTGTTCAGACTATATCTTCCATTTTCTTCTACAAAGGCATACCATATTTTCACACTCAGTGAAGAGGTAATTTATACCTATTAACAACACCCTTTGGGAGATTGGGGTAAGCGGGAGGTAGGCTAAACCCTATGTTCTTTTCAGTTAACATTGTGAAAAAGGTGTGAGCTAAGAAATTTAGAATTAAAGATTTTCAAAGAAAATTTGAATAGTAAAGAATTACATGTATATGCCAAAATGGTTTTTCCTTAGTTCCTCCCTCGTATTTGTGAGAAATCAAAGTGAAAGAAAATGAAATTGTACCTTAGTTTCTTGGAGAAAGTTACAATAGCTTTCTTACAGAGATAGAAAGATACTCTAGTTCAATGCTATATATGTGAACAATAGTGCTGCATGGCTGTCTTAAAACATACTCTTCTAGCATATTTAATCTAGAGTAGTTCTGTACATGAAACTTAATCTTATGTTATTTCTTTGTAGGTAATGGAGGAGATGGATAAGCTGTTTGGTGTAGAGCACAGAGTTTCCACTTCATACCATGCAGAGATGAATGGATTCCAAGAAAGGACAAATCAGACTATTGAAAAGTAGGTAGTCTCGATTGCATTAAATTTGAAAACTGAATGCTCTGGAACATACTAATATACCTATGATTAGTAGATGTTGGCTCAAACAATGCACAAATTATTTCTGATTAACCAGATAAATTTAAACTTTCACTTTAACCACAAGGCTGCAAAAATAAAAGCACCCACACTGCTCTTTATAAGGTCATACATATGAGGGCTGTTCAATATGTAATGTGTATTGTACCACAGCGCGATAACGCTTTGCATGATTTCGTGGGTGATGATGCTCTTGAATAGCTCTATTCAATATCTTTCCAATGGTATAAACACGAGCTTTCAGCTCCACATAGTTTTAAACTTGTAGTCATTTCAATAGAGCCAAATCGTTGACCACTGTTGTAAAAATGGTTGGGAAACGGGTTGAGAATATTGAAGAAATGAGAGCTTATATAAAAATTCACACAAAACTCAGTCATTTGGTAATGTAGATTTCTACTGAATCGGGGGAAGTTTATAGGTCTGATAAGGTATCTTATAAGACAGTTCGTAGATGGAGAAATAAATTTCTGATTGGCACAGAGTCCGTCAAAGATGCAGCAAAATCTGGCCGACCTGTAACTGTAATAGGCAAGGCAAATGTCTCAAAAGCTAGGGAAATAATTGAAAGTGATGGCAGATACACGATTCGTGATATTGCTAAAGCTGTTGGCATATCGCTATCGTGGGTGCATTTCATTTTGAAGCGTATCTTGAAAGTACGAAAATTTTCTGCCAGATGGATACCACATATATTGACAGATGACCAAAAACAGGTACAAGTACAAACCCCTAAGCAATTGCTCAAAATGTTTCCCAAATTCAATCAAAGACAAGTTTCAAACATTGTTACTGGTGACAAAACACGGGTTCACTATTTCAAACCAGTAAGAAAAATTGGAAACGAAATATGGCTATCTAAACACGGTAGAAGGCCTGTAGTTACCAAAAGAACCATAAGTACAAAGGTTTTTTATTGCATATTCTTCTCATGTGTGATGGTATAGCCGTACAAATTCTGGTGTCGAAGGGCAAAAGTGTTACAGGTCGGTATTACCGAGATGTTATACTAAAAAAGCTCAAGAAATATTATCATAAACTACACCCTGTGTCAGGATTTAGGCATGTTCGTCTACTTCATGATAATGCTCCGTCACATACATCTGAGCTTGTGAAGCAATATTTAAAGTCGGAGAAGGTTACCGTCTTGCCACACCCACAATACTCTCCAGATCTAGCCCCATGCGACTTTTTCCTATTTCCAAAACTTAATAAGTTCTTATCTGGTCATCGTTACAAGTCCCGACAAGCCCTTGGCTCAGCCATCAGTCGGTGCCTCAGAGGTCTACCGAAATCAGTGTACCCTGACACATTTCAGAAATGGATACAGAAATTAATTTAATTTAAACATATTTTATTGAGAAATTCAACAGGATTGGGCAACAGGCATAGCCTATGTAGGCCCTCTCCCAAATCCCAAATTCAGAGATTGAAATTATTTATTTCAAACTGCAGAGAATACTTTGAAGGGATGTAATGTTCATTTCACTACTTGAGTCGAATGCTTTTGAGATATCGTACAATACACATTACATATTGAACAGCCCTCGTATTCTTATTTTTTACCATTTCAAAATATAGTGTACATGGTGTATCTTGTGCAAGTTGACAAGTTCGTTGATCTGTCAGCTGTTTCTTGTTATTATATTGGTGATGCAACTTGAAAAAAACAATGTTTCAATAAAAACTACATGTATTCCAATTTTGAGAAATTCAATGTTCAAAAGTAAGGCGTAATTGAATGACAAGAGTGTGTGGAGATTGTAATAAATATTACTAACACATGTTGTGCAGTAAAGTACATAGACAAACCTTTCATATATACTCGCCTATAAGTCGGA
>NC_079169.1:44922302-44949802 GCF_947568905.1 Ostrea edulis | reverse complement strand
AAGAACCTATGACGTAAAAAACAAAAAAGACGGATTTGAAAAAAAACAAAAACTTTTAAATGTTTATTAAATAAATTTTCGTGTTTTCTCTGTACTAGTTTTAATGATGAAGTGTGTATTATTAAATGCATTATCGTTATTAAGAGCATTACCTTCAAGCGTACTTCGACGATTCTGTGCGTTTATCGAACCCACATGTTAATGATAGAGCGTGTGTCATTCAAAACACCTTCCCTGGAATCAGGTGTGTTAAGTCATAATTGGCGGTGAACATTAGCCATAATGTTGGAAGGCTTCACTAATAACCCATGCTGATGAACCATTTATTGCGACCTGGGTCTACTCGGGAAAGGCGAGCGTGGATTAGTGGTCATTAATTATAATTGATGTAGCCGCTGGTGTGAAAGTGTGACTTAACGACGCCAGGTATAGTAAGCAGAGCGGAAAATTGACTGCACTTCGATATAAACCAGATGAATTTAGGGTATGGGACCTTGAAAATACTTCGACCTAAGCGGAGTATTCGAGATTACCATGTTCAAAATATCAGAAGTTTTTTTTAATCATTTATATAGGGAACATGGCTGGGACCGGCGGTCGACTTCGACTCAAGCGGGGGATTCAGGATAAACCATATTCGAGATACAGATATTTTACTGTATTTTTTTTTAAAATAAATATATGCCTTCAATGAAAATTTGATAGTTAAAGTTGTTTAATAGATAAAAAAATTGGTTCAGAGCACAATGTTTAATTGACAATATGCACAGTATGTGATTGAGTTTTGATATAGATTTACAGTAAATGTCTTAGCATATTAAAATTGTCAGACATCATATATGGAGCAGAAACTGTACGCATTTTTAAAGGTGGTACAGATTATGCTAAATAGTTGTACACACTTTCCTACATGTATTTATTCATAAACATTGTCATTTGTTTGTAATCAATGTGTCAGCTACTTCTACCCAAAACACAATATTCAACCACATACACAATACATTTGACAAAAAGCATTGCATAGTATATACATGTAGTTCATACAATGTTTATTAGGCTAAAGACTACCCTTGCACTTGGTTTGAGTGACTTTGTACATGTACATATTCTCGTGGAAGTCCTATTCTTCCACCGAATAGTTCTTTATAATTACTTACATGCTTTGACATACTAAAAGTACATGTAATATAAAAACATATAGTTTAGGCGTTCAGTTAATTTCGTTTTTGAATAAATGATTCGTGGCTTTGAACACTCTGTACAAGTTACCAGTGAAGGGATTTTTTACCCCTTGAATCCAGGGGCCAGGGCCTTCAAGTTTGGGGAAAATAGCGATATTTGATTGAAATTGGAAAATTTGTTTTATATAAATGAATAAGAAAAACAAGCAAAAAGTTCACCATTTCATATTTAATTATCAACGTGGCTGGCTTAAACAAGCTTTCATTTCCGGTCTTTAGCAAAGAAAAAACTGTCACAAATGTTTTGCAACAGAGTGGCACTGAGTTTGGATTGCCCCTCATTGTATATTCTCATCAAACCATCCATCATTTGGGAATTTTTTGGCATCATTTTGGGAAAAACATCTACTTTTCAGCATTCCCCATGATTAGGCATGGGGCCGAATTTCGGCATTCTACAGGCCCTTAAAAAAATCCCTGCAGTGCACAGGCATTTGAAAAGAGTGATGGATCATTAAATTTTCTTCATATGTCGCAAGAACTGCTACTGGATCCAAGTGTGAGATAAAAAATAAAAATGTTCGACTCCGAACGGGGTCTCGTTTGGTGCTAGCCCTCACTTCACGTCCGCACGACTGTCCACCTTAAAATCTTCGCCTTGAATAGGTCGCTTAATATCGATTTGTGCAAGACAGTTGTCATAATATTTATGGGGTTCTGTTACTGGCATTTAGGTAACTTTATTGCCGACACCGAAGCAGCTTCTAATAGATGTGCCGCCATTGTTGTCGTCGGTATTGTTAACTCATACCAAAATGATTTTGGGTAATAGTTCGTACATCGATAACTTGAAATCGGAAAATTGAAAAAAAAATATATAGGGTCGGTGGATATATTTAGGGTCGGTCGGGCGACCGGAAACAAACATATTTTTTATTTTGGCCTAACTAAAGTTTTAATGACAGTTTGAAATTCCAAAATATCTGACAGATATGAAGTGTTCTGATAGTGATGTGATGTAATGTATTTTTCTATTTACAGTTCCTTACGAAAGCTTACCCCCTCTGATAGCACTGACTGGGATATACACCTAGACACAACATTATTTGGGATAAGACAGGCGGTTTCCAAGTCTACATTAATGACACCATACAATATCGCTTTTGGAAAGGAGCCCAAACTACCATTCCAGCTTAAAACTGAATCGCCATCAGATGTGACGGCTGCCACTGCCTCTGTAGAGGACAGATCGACATCTTTCAGACAATCCATTCATCAAGAAGCAAAGAGTAACATTGATCCATCTCATCAGAAGATGAAAGAGAGGCATGTAAGAAAAAGACAGCGTCAGAAAATCAGTGTAGGTGACATTGTTGGACGAGTCAAAGTGATACGTGTAAATCAGAGAGATGGTGCAAAAATGAGTGATACTTGAAAATGAGACATTCTTACTGAACAGAGTGACATTGAAATTCATAGAAAGGGAGCTCACTTATGAGGTTATAACCATTGTCCTTCACAATATCAGGAATAATCCATTGACAAGGAGCCCTGTAGTGCTGCAGGATACCAGAATGAAACAGAGTGATTATATGGACTCTGATGTGTGTGCCCCAATTGCCTGTCACATTTCACTTATGGTGCAAAAGCTGACATCAGATGAAACATTGACCATGGATTCAGCTGAAAAATATAGAAAACATTTTACTCTATTGTGATGGGAAGCAGGGTGGGCGGTTAAAACAGGGGGGCGGTTTTAATCAGTGGTTTTAACTGTCCCAGTCAATACTCCCCAAGTGGTCAATACTGGTCAATTGTGATTTAAACTGTCCATTTTCCTATTTTTAGCTCTTCTGAGCCAAAGGCTCAAAGAGCTAATCATATGGCCATATGTCTGGCGTGCGGTGTGCGTCACCTTTTTGGAAAAAGAGATATATCTCAAGAACCCCTTGGCCAATTTTGGTAAAATTTGTCACAGGGTATCCTTGTTCCAAGGGCTTTCATTTGTACTAAAACTAGGGTTGTGACCCTTTAACAAGGGGGGATAATTAGGGAAATACAAACAAAAGTAGTGGTTGCTAAAAAATCTTCTTCTCAAGAACCACTGGGCAAATTATCACCAAAGTTATGCATAAGGATGAGGATAGGTTGTAGATAAAATATTGTTCAAGGCATCATCCTGGGGCAAAGGGTGTGGTCTCAAGGTCACTTCAAAGTTGACCTTAAATTTTGATTTGTTAAAACTTTGATATTTTGTTTAGTATAAGGACTAGGATCATCAAATTTTGTTAGTTGATGCATCTTAGGACTTAATATCATGTTGTCTCAAAAGTAGGTCATGGTGACCTACTTTTTGAATTTCACAGGTAATTATTATTAAATGGATTTTGATGCATATCTTGGACACTTTTGAGCCTATGATCATCAAAAGTTGTCAGTTGATGGATCATGGGACCTTGAACTGCGTTATGTGAAAAGTATGTCACCATGACCTACTTTCTGAATTTTATGGCTAATCATTTATGAATACATTTTAGGTTGTTATTTCATATACCGAGAGGTTTAGAATCATCAAACCTTGTAAGTTGATGCGTCTAGAGGCCTCAAAACATATTTATTAAAAAAAAGTAGGTCACAGTGACGTACTTTTTGAATTTTGCAGACATTCAAATTTCCCATTTTCAATTTTAGATGCATATTTTGGACACTATGAAAGCTAGGATCATCAAACTTTGTCAGTTGATGCATCTTGAGTCTTCATAGCTTGTTGACCAAAAAGTAGGTCACCGTGACCTACTTTTGGATTTTGATGGCTATATTTGAATATTTCAGATACTATTTGACTTACAATCATCAAACTTTGTCAGTTGATGGGTCTTGAGTCTTCAGAGTGTGTTGACCAAGAAGTAGGTCACTGTGACCTACTTTTGGAATTTGACGTTTATATCTGCATATTTCAGATAATATTTGACTTCAATTATCAAACTTTGTCAGTTGATGCATCTTGAGTCTTTGGAGTGTGTTGACCAAAAAGTAGGTTACTGTGGCCTTCTTTTGGAATTTGATGGCTATATTTGAATACTATTTGACTTGTCAGTTGATGCATCTTGAGTCTTCAGTGTGTCGACCAATAGTAGGTCACCGTGACCTACTTTTGGACAGTTACATTTCAATTTTCAGGTACTATTTGACTTAACATCATCAAACTTTGTTAATTGATGAATCTTGGTTAGTGAGAATTTTTGCCTGTTCTACAATGCATCAGAAGAGCGATTCTAGGCCCATGGGCCTCTTGTTGTACATTTCTTGCAAAGATACAGATAAATTAAGTCTTTTCATTATATGTATCAATTGTTGATTAATATTTTTCATTAGATAATCAAATGTAATTTCATAAGTTTAATATATTTGGTTTGCTGAAACTGACCGAAATATCTTCAGTACCTACCAGAGGGTCACAGTTCTATAGCATAGCTTGACGATTGGAGACAGACCTCTTAATACATGTACCTGGACAGATTAAGAATAAAAGGTAGCTGGACATTACCTGAGCAAAGGAAGCAAAGTTGACAGGTGTTAATAAGCAAAGGCTGGGACCAGAGATGACCAGTGTGCCTGTTATTGTTATGAAAACATCACCAACCCACCCCCTCAAATGATTATTCAACAGAACATTAAAATGAAGATTGATGAAACAATACTTTTAGGTAGTTCTTGTTAAACTAAGGAATTTGAACAGAAACTTTTACATCTTCCCCAATTCAACAGAGTCATTTGTACATTATTTATGTAATATTATGACTTATAAGTATATTATAAACTGATAGTGCATGTTATGAATTACAGAATTTACCATAATGGTCTATTAAAAATTTAAAATAGATAACACAGACTATAATGACCAAATAATTTTCAATCGACCAGTATTGACGGGTTTAACCAGTATTGACCACCGGCCCAGTCAATACTCATATTGACCACTTTTTTGCCAACTCTGATGGGAAGCAATAATTTCAGATTAAAGGGCATTTGTATTAAGAATTTCAAATAAAGTGGTTTTAAGATTTTTTTATTAATACATTGTATTTAAATCAGTTATCATGTCACTGATTAAGCTTGTATGGATGAAAAATTTCATAGTACATTTAGGTTTAGACTTGGAATGGTAATCAAGTAAAATTTGACATGCCTGGGAGCACTGGAAGAATCTGTTTATGTAGTTTCTCTATCCTCTCTTTCCTTTTCTCTTGCTCTCTCCTTCTCTCCTTCTCTCTCTCTCTCTCTCTCTCTCTCTCTCTCTCTCTCTCTCTCTCTCTCTCTCTCCTTCTCTCTCTCTCTCTGTCTATTTTTCTTGTGTATAGATGATAATGTATGGTATACTATTTTGTGAATTGTAGATAATTTTCTTAACTGCAATGCAACTTACTACTGTCATCATAGTTACAGCTATAAACTTTAAGACAGAGGCAATAATTGTTCTTGATTCTCTACAGCCAAAACATTCTTTTCTGAATATGACAGACTTGCCAAGAAAGGAAAACTACTAAGCCATAAAAGGATGGCATTCATTCAGGGTAGCTGATCTGATATATTTGGATGAACAGAATTGGCTGAATGAGAATGTTAATTTTAGAAGTATTTCACTGTACTTAGTATCACAACCTATTTGGGGCCTGAAAGGTGTGGCCAAAACCATCAAAATTAATGCAGTCTTCAAAAATTGGCTTTCCTCCTGGACTTCAAGGAGTAAAGTGTTGTCATGATTATCATAAACTATATGAGCGGTCAGCCGGGTTCGATTGCCGGTGGCCAGTTAGCTCAGTTGGTAGAGCACCTGACTAGAGATTCAGGGGGCCTGGGTTCGAATCCTGGTCTGGTCCGTTGCATTTTCTCCCTTCCTGTTCCATTTGGTGCCGTAGACCAGCCCCTGGAACTGACAGAAAATGCCTGCCAGGGGATAAAGATCCTGGGTTGATGTCTTCAGGTGTGAAGACATTTAAGGAGGGAGGAATGTAGCGGTCATCCGGGTTCGGTGGCCAGTTAGCTCAGTTGGTAGAGCACCTGACTAGAGTTTCACGGGGCCCAGGTTCGAATCCCGGTCTGGTCCGTTGCATTTTCTCCCTTCCTGTTACAACTATGAGCCCTCTAACAATTGTGAAAATGCCCTTGGGTATCTTTGTGATATTTTGATTAGAAAATCGTTTTTACTGCTGGACAGTCAAACTGCTCACATGATTATGATATTAAGAGTTTAGCTCTGGAATGCCTGGATACAAGGTTCAGCTTCCAGGGTCAGATGAAGTTGGTGGTCATATTTTGAAAACATTACATCTTTATTCTTTGAATTTTTTTTATTGTGCTCATCAACAGGCGAAATGTATGCATGATTATAATGAGCAGCTTAATTTTTGATAAAAATAAAATAAAAACACTCCATTCCCAACTACATGCATCATCTTAATATCGTATATGATAAAAGCTTCGGTTCAAATAATAAAAACTGGTTTAACCGAGATCCACATGTTGTAAGGTTTACTTGTATTTCTGCGTTTTAATGGTGCATAGTAACTCTGATGTCTTTATATCTAAAAGGGGAAAATAGGTTGGGGTAATTTAAAAATCTTAAGAACCACTAGGCCAGAAAAATTGAAACTCATATACATGTAAATGCTTCTTGACATATGGAAGGCATGATGCAAATGACAATTAAAAAAATGACTATTTCAAATTATACTTGTGATCATGATAACTGTCAGCGTTTATGCAAATTAGCATGTAATCAAATCGACTTTCTAACATAATGAACGGAAAATTCCTTATTTCTTCACAACTGGTATTTTGATCCAGCCGTTTGACTTGTATGGAATGCACATATATACATGATATATCAACGCTTATTAAACTTGCCCTCGTAGAACGTATGAAAGGCGTGTTGAGCGCATTTTGACGATTGACATCAGATATAAAAACGAGGTCCTTTTTGAATTTCAAATCATTTAGTAGTGAACATTTTAAACACGCTGAGCAAGTTCTAAAGTCGTCAGATCACTTGTCGACGCACACCAACATATGAGAAACGTTCATGTAAAGTACTTGAACTTGTTCAATCCTCACCTGCAACGGGTTTATGAAAGGTGAAGATGACGGACAGTGATCAATCTCATAACTCCTATATGCACTACAAAATAGAGAGTTGGGCAAACACGGACCCCTGGATATACCAGAGGTGGGATCAGGTGCCTAGGAGGAGTAAACATACCCTGTCGACCGGTTATATGTGCATATATTATGATCGGTGAAATGACATTTCTATGTGAGATTTGTGTATTCCATTGAAATAGATAAACTTTGAAGTTACATATTTGATAAAAAAAAATACGTCCGAAATACCCAAGGAATTGAACATTTAAAAATTTAAGAAGGGGGGGGGGGGGGGTGGGTACCGGAAGTCCTGTCCACAAGCACCTGTGATAGTAATCTGTGGGCGTGAAATATGATAATGGTGATGTAATTGATCAGATAATCCCAAAGTTACTATTCAAAATAACTAAATAAGAGATTTTTATTTTTTTTAGCTTGTTGGGCTTCTGAGGCCCTATAATGCTACTGAAGGGTTAAGTGATCTTGTAATTCATTAGGGCTTTCCACCTTTCTGTGGAAAGTCCTATTGTTATTGTTCTGTTTATTATTATTATTTTCCTGCCGTCAAAAAAAATTTTTGTCTTAAGACTTATCGAAAAACTTTATAGTCCATCATATAGTACTTCTTGAGAAACGAATACAGTTCACCCTGCGTAATTGAACTTTGACCCTTACGGAGTTATTGGACCTTTCGCAGAAATCATTGTTAGCGCTTCTACTTTGTAACCGTAAATGATAGGAGGATAAAATCTTTTCTAAAACATAGAGGGTAATTAGTAGAAGCGAAGAATTTAAAATGAAGGGATTCGGTGTCCCCTAAAGGGAGTTAATGCCTCTTTATGTTTTGCGATTTATTCGTAAAACATGTCGAGCTTGAGAACGGTTTGTCATAGAGACATGGGACTAACTGGAATAGGATCGGTGACGTTTGACCTTGAAAATTAGGTCAAGGTCATCAGAAAAATGGAAAAATAGCACTTTTTATACTCTCTTTCCTGCTTAAGATAGCATTGAAATATTATATGGGTAAGTATTGACTTCTTGATTGGTTTTGATAGTATGCATTTCAACTTTGAACTTTGACCCTCCTGTGAATTTCGGAGACTCGCGTCGAAAACCTTGTTATCGCTACTCATACTTAATGGAAAGTCATAGAGACACGAAACCTTCGCTAATGAATTCACAGTAAAACCCTCTTGCAAAGAAAAAATAATCAAAGGGATACGAAAACCCTTAAGCATAGTTATTGCCCCTGAAAGTCTCCAACATCATTATCTAAGCCTATAACTTTTATATTAATATAGATAGAGACATGGGACCACTTGCTTTAAGATCGATGACCTTTGACATTCAAAATGAGGTCAAGGTCAAAGGTCAAGGTCATCATAAAAATTATTATTTTTCCATTTTAAAGGTCTTTCAAAGGATTTTTAGGATTGAGAAACTAACCGAAAACCCCTAAACAAATTTTTGCCCCTGAATATCTTGATTAACGTTTTTAAGCTGATAGCTTTTACATTAATATAGATAGAGCCATTGGATCACTTGCATTAAGAGTGATGACCTTTGACCTTCAAAATGAGGTCAAGGGCAAAGGTCAAGGTGAAAATTATTATTTAAATTTTCAAGGTCGTTTTGAGTTTCGTACATCATCTTAAATATTCTTAAATATCTTTTCTTAAATCATTGTAGGTGGAAAGCCCTCTAATTGTTCGCGAACAATTAGGATCACTAGTTATGATTGTAATTTTTATCCGGCATGCTCTGCATATCTTCGACCAACCTGCCTTCTAGGTACTGAAATCGTTTGACAGAATTGGAATCACCATTAAAAGGATTTTTAGTATACATTTATCACACAATGATTTAACAGAATGATGGTAATTTCGAATTTCTAAAAAAAAATTCCAACTTGTAAAACCGCTGTTAAATCATCGCACGTACGTATTTATGAAGTTATACGACATGTCATTCATTATTTCACCGATTTGAACCCAGAATTACTTAATTTCAAATCGGTGTTTACTAACATCTGTCACTCTGCCATTTCAAGTGACAGTCACCTGTGCAGTTCAAACTTTCATATCATAGGTGGTCTTATCTGTGTAAAGCTGTGTATTTTGTTACAACAGTACCGTGTCATACATTTATTAGAAACAAAATATCAAGTAGCTCTTAGTAATTCGTTATTTAACACTCTTTCAGCCTTAAAATAAGACAGTTGCATCTGGGTTAATACATCATGTTGGGATTCCCCTGAGGTGCGTGGGGCTATTTATGAAAGGCGAAGATAACGAGCAGTGATCAATCTCATAACTCCTATAAGCAATACAAATAAGGAGTTGGGCAAACACGGACCCCTGGATATACCAGAGGTGGGATCAGGTGCCTAGGAGTAGTAGGTATCTCCTGTGGACCGGTCACACCCGCCGTGATCCCTAAATCTTGATCAGGTAAACGGAATTATCCGTAGTCAAAATCAGTGTGCCAAGAACGGCCTAACAATCGGCATGAAACACGTCAGACAGTATTTGACCCATTTTCAACTCTTTACAAGACCATTCCTCATGATAAATAAAGACTAGTCTTTTTGACATCATAGACGGTTGCTTCAACTAATGATCAGTCATCCAGCGACTCTGATTCCACGCACAAGTACTCTGAAGTTGAAATAAAAAATATGCTGGAGTTCCTCATTGACATGGAATCCCCGTGGGCACGAATTGTGCTCCTTTGTTAGCCGATCTGTTTTTATATTCCTATGAAGCAGAATTTATTCAAAAACTTCTACGCGAGAAGAAAAAATCTCTTGCTGTGGCCTTCAATTCGACATTTAGATATATCGACGATGTATTATCTATTAACAATAATAATTTTCATTCATATGTCGATTCAATATATCCCAGTGAACTCAAAATAAAAGACACCACTGAGTCGTCCACTTCTGCTTCATACTTAGATATTTTATTGAAAGTAGATATTGACGTCAACTTTATGACAAACGGGATTTCAGCTTCTATATCGTCAACTTCCCATATTTATGTAGCAATATTCCATTATCACCTGCATATGGTGTTTACATCTCTCAACTGATTCGATATGCAAACGCTTGTTCTACGTTTGTTCAGTTTTTAAATCGAAGCAGGCTCATTACAAACAAGTTGATGGTGCAGGGGTTCCAACAGTCTGGTTTAAAGTCAGCATTTCGCAAATTCTATGGTCGTTATAACGATCTAGATAGTTTGCCAATACAACCTATCATTGGGCCAAATTTCATACCGATTGTTAAGCCGTTCTTAATTTCTGTGGGAATGAGGGGGTTATTTATATTGTGATTAGGAAAGACCGAATATAAATAACCCCCTCGTTTCCACAGAAATTAGGCCGTTCTTGGCACACCGATTTTGACTACGGATAACTCCGTTTACCTGATCAAGATATATGGCTCACAGCGGATGTGACCGGTCCAGAGGAGATGCTTACTCTTCCTATGCACCTGATCCCACCTCTGGTATATCCAGGGGTCCGTGTTTGCCCAACTCTCTATTTTGTATTGTTTATGGGAGTTATGAGATTGGTCACTGTTCGTTTTCTTCACCTTTCATTTATGAAAAAGAACTTTTGACAGTTTCAATGTCCATCCTCGTGTTTTCATCTTCATCCTAGTATTGCTAGCACTGGGGCACCATTGTTCACTCCAGCCTGTTGAAGGTTCACTGCCTTAAAATACTAGTATTTCTCATGACCTTAAATGAGCATGGTAGCATAATTAATGACCTTTTAAGCTGTGTTAGCAAAGTTATGGAAAGAATAATTTTTAAACATGTATATAATTTTTTTCATAAAAACAACTTATTCTACAAATACCAAGCTGGTTTTTTACCAGGTCATTCTACAGTTTTTCAACTATTAGAAACTTATCACAGCTTTGCAAAAAGCATAGACGATAGTAAATCTTGTTTCATGGTCTTCAGTGATCTGTCTAAAGCTTTTGATAGAGTTTGGCACAAAGGTCTTCTATTTAAATTACAAACTTATGGGATCAAAGGTAATATTCTTGAATGGTTTTCTGATTATCTTTCTTGTCGCAGCCAAAAAATTACGTATAAAGACCATTTGTCTTCAAGTGCTAGTGTAAATGCAGGGGTACCCCAAGGTTCTATTCTTGGACCACTATTGTTTTTAATTTATGTTAATGATGTTGCTGAAAATATGCTGTCTTTTTGTAGATTATTTACCGATGATAACTCCATTCAATATGCATCTAAGAACTTACATGAAATTGAATTTACGTTGAATCATGATCTTCGTGTTCTAGATGAATGGTCTAAACAATGGTTGTTAAAATTTAACCCCTCTAAAACAAAAACTGTATATTTTTTTTTACATTGAATAAGGATATTGATCCTCCTAAATTATTTGTTCAAATTGTCAGTTGGAATATGTGCCAGTGCACAAACATGTAGGGTTGTTCATTTTACGTGATTTGGGTTGGTCACATTATATAAATACAATAACAAGTAAGGCTTACAAAAATTTAGGACTTCTTAAAAAGCTAAAATTTACGTTAGGAAGAAACACTCTATTAAAAATGTACACTACTTTTATTAGACCGGCTTTAGAATATGCCTCAGTGGTTTGGGGTGGTTGTAATGCATATGATAGTGATTTGTTAGAAAAAGTCCAACTCTGTTCAGCGCGAATAATTACTGGCCTTCCTATATTAGTATCTAGAGATTCTTTATATTTAGAAACTGGCTTAGAGCCTCTGTCTTTTAGACGAACAACCGCTAAATTAGTTACCATGTTCAGAGTTCATAATAACGATGTTCCTGAGTATCTACAAGAAAAGATCCCAAGAAAAATAAATAATACATCCAAGTACAATCTCCGTTATGGAGACAATTATAAAATACCAAAATGCCGACTTGAACTTTATAAGAAATCATTTGTACCTGATGCTTTATCAAAACGGAATTCACTTGATATAGAATCAAGACAAGCTACTTCAGTTAAGCAATTTCGTAATTAAGAGTGTTAGCTCCAAAAATATCAACAATCCCAAACCACGGGCATATTTTTCCTATGGTACTCGTTTTCTGAATATAATTCAAACCAAACTTAGACACACCTGTATTTTGAATTACGATCTATTTAGTCGCAATATTGTTGATTCTCCGTTATGTTCTTGTGGTATGAAAGAAGACGCTTATCATTTCTTCTTTATTTGCAGTAGATATTCAAATGCTAGATATGAATTAATGGATAGCTTGCTGAGGTTAAATGATCTAGTTATTATCGATGTCCACCTTCTACTTTGGGGTAATAATGCTTTATCTTCAGAGTTAAACAAGTGTATTTTTTCTTATGTTCAGTCGTTTATTCATGAAACCAAAAGATTCAATTGATGTTCAATTTATATTTTTTGTACGTTAATTTTCTACAATAATATATTGTTATATTTTTAAGGAGAAGAACTCGTAAGTTATTTGAACTTGTTTCTGATCCTTTTGTATATCATGTAAGTACCAGGGCCGTAAATTAACCTTCAATTTGGAGGAGGCAGAAAATTATCACAGTGTGCACATTTTGTGCACACTGAACACGTTTCGTGCAAAATCCTTGATTCTAGGGCCTTCTAAGATGTTACTTGACTAACTCATTCTAAAAGAAAGATTTGGAATGCTTTTTAAGGGAGGTATCATGTTCTTAGTTATTGGAAACAACATAAATTCTAATGAACCTTAAATTTTAAATTTTTTTTTGGCTCAAAAGTTGGAGGAGTGCCTCCTCCGCCTCCATGTAATTTACGGCCCTGAGTACAATAAAATATGTTCAAAACAATGATATGAATATACAATCAACATACTGGCGTAAACTAATACAACTGTATACATTTGAATTTCCAATTTTAGCACATCCAGTAACTTTACAGCATGTGCTGTCATTACCCTATCCTCTAGGATTAATATCCTTCAGCATGTTAAGTTACTCCACAAATGGAGTACTCAAAAAGTATCAGATGTTCAAACTTCAAACAAAATTTGCCGGCTTGACTATAGATGCCATGCTATTAAGGTTATTTCATCAAAGTCATGGAAAAAGAGAAATTTTAATTAAAGATGTACAATTTACCACTACGACCTTCATATGAATTGTATAGTGATCTCGCAGTCAAATCAATGGGAATATAAAATTTTGTCCTGGCCAAAACTTCGTACATTTATTTTCTGTAGCACTAAATCTTCTGTGAAAACAAAATGCCTGATTTTTAGCGAGATAAAGATGACAGAGAGAGAGAGAGAGAGAGAGAGAGAGAGAGAGAGAGAGAGAGAGAGAGATACCGCATCTATTTATAGTCAATTAGATGTTTTTGTCAGAGTTATCTCCCCTTGTAGAAATGTAGAAAAAATAAATATTTTCATAATTTGTATGGTGACTTTTTCTCTTCTTACAAGATTTGAAATACCATGGTAATAGGAATCTTTTCACCATGAGCGTTCCTTGGAAATTATATTCTAATTGACTTTATATGTCAGAAATGTGTTTTTCTCATCAGTAGGGATTTATGGTAATCTCTACAACAGATATTTCTTACATGTCTTGTCAATTTTGAAAATTCTTCTGGTGAATCACTTTTTCTGTTAACTATCTTTCATTTGATACCAAGTTTTGTATTACATAACAGTTATACAGTTAATTATTGGGGGAATTATGGGTTTTATGGATCCGATACCTTAATCCCCCCCCCCCCCCCAAACACCTTATGTAATGCAAACAGTGCAATAAAAGCACAAAATGGCATTAGGAATTAAAACATGTGTATAATAGACACAAAATCCATGAATTTACAGAGAAAATTTCTCAGTGGTTTTTGTTTTGCACTTAAAAAGGGGAGGCCGGAGGGGTGATCAAAGGAAGTGCGATTCCAAAAGTCACGTGTCTATGACTTTCTTTGATTGATTGATGCTTTCCGCCACACTCAACAATTTTTCAGTTATCTGGTGGCGCCCAGTTTTTATTGGTGGAAGAGAGAACCCAGATACAATGTACCTGGGAAGAGACCACCGACCTTCCGAAAGTAAACTGGGAAACTTTCTCACTTACCGGCGCGAACGGGAACTTTCTTTGAAGGGGTTAATTGATATATAAAATTCTCTTTTGATAAATGTCATGTACCTGGTATACATTTACAGTAGATTATACAGAATAAGTTGAGTTATTCCCATTCTTGAATTTTGCGAATAGTTGCAAGTATGACATAACAAATCCAACTAAACTAAGGTACGATTTATCAACACCATCAGTAGTCTAGGTCACCTACACGTTTGTGAATGCAGTGTTCTACGAGTGGGATGTCAACGGCTTGCGTGATCTAGGCTACACCATCAGTTGTGATTTTGATTTTTGGCGGAAAATGTCTGCTAGTGATACAGAGGACCACAGTAATTTACCAAGTGCTGCTGAGTGTGAAAAGCGATGTCAAAGCTTTGCTGACATAACAGGAACAGATACTGCTTTAGCCATGTTTTATCTACAAGACAGAGAATGGAATGTAGAGGTTAGGTAATTTATTTACAGGAGTAAATTGTTACAGAAATGGCATCCGTGGACGTATAAATTTAATATGTCTTTACGGCGTGACCGTGCTTGAGGGCGAAGCAAATAATATTGGCATTAGCCATTAGTATCTAGATCCATAACAGGACAAAAAATATTCCGAAATATTAGCACCTAACGTGTTAGGACAGAGCTCAATCAAAGTATTCTAACTTTAGACATTTTTGATCCGCCTATTCATTGATCGCGGGAAACGCTATGCAAATGATGTAAATAGTGCATTGTGACGTCATATTCAGCGTCGGTGTTTAGCAAATGCACAAACATTGGAGACATTGCATTGTACAAACGCGTTTTAAATCGAGCACAGGGGCTCGTCACGAATTGACCCTCTCTATTCTATATTTACACAAGGGAGGAATCCAGAATCCCAAAAATCGCTAACTCAAATTTTCATTCGTCTCCTTTTTATATTTCAAGGACGTTAAATTTAATAAGTCGAATCTCGATCGATTGAGGAAGGATCATAATTTGTGAAAATACCTAAAATATGTTTGCACCGGCAATAAATATGAAGAACCAATGCATTTTCTGTCGTTTTTGAACCACAGGAACTTTTCCTCAATCACCCAAAATAGAGACGCGTTCTCATTGGTCAGTTCAATTTGCTCAAGATTATGCTGTACTATCGGCACATAGAACTTTCCTTGAACTAATCATGCTCCTACCGGATGTACTTAATATGCGTGTTTTGGGGCATGCGCCATACGTAAACAGTGCTCGAGCTGGGCTTCGCCATTTTCGCCAATGGCGAATTTTTTTCAAAAATGGCGAAAAAAAATTTAAAGTGGCGAAAATCCCTTTTTGCAATAAATGCATTTTAAAATCTGTCTCGTGTTTTACTTTGTCAGTGACACATTATCGCCTGTTTGTTTATGCAGTCAAAATCTGTTTATTCAGTCAACGCGTGCGACCGGAAATCTCGCGTCGCTCCAGTGCACACAGAGCTGGTCACGAAGGCCAGATAATAGCCTCAGGTAATGTATGGTTGCAAAAAAGTCGGTGATTATGTAATAAAGTACATCGGACAGCTGTGTACCCTGCTGTGGTCAATTGTTTTAACATTTAAAGTCTTATTCATTATCGTGTTATCATCTCCACATTAATGTCAATTCTTAACCACAGAACCGACCGGTAATTAAATTGGCCGTATTATTGTGTATAATGTATATACATCAATTGTTTGTTTTTGCGGCCAAGCTCGTTGATTACGAGATTTTGATGTGTTTGATTTTAGTTCGAATATTTCATAAACAATGCTGTCGGTCACCATTGATATGGACATAGCAATTTTAATAAATAATTTTCTTTGCGCAACAGTATAAAAATGCTAATTTCATAAGACTGCACCCCATTCTATTTTGACATTAAACTTGTAGCTTCTGACCCTAGTCAGTCTAAAATTAAAAAAACATCTATGTTTGGCTTTACTGTCAACCCCACCTGCTCAAACATCTGATTCTGTCCAAATTGCAAAATCTTCCTTACCAAACGGAAATTTAATAAGGATTGGTTGAGATACGACTCTAAATTGGGCTTGATGTTTTGTGACATCTCCATATCGGGCAATGTACACAATATTTTCACTGAGGGGTGTAGCATCATGAAGTTTATATTTATATGATTTATTATCTGATTTTTGATTTCCATACTAGAATTTATCAAACAAATCAACTTCTTATTATTTCGGAAAGAAGTGTTTAGGTATGGTAGCTGGATATGATTAAGTAATGTAACTGATTAAAAATGCTAAAATCAGTGTAATAAAATAATATGATGGAAATAATTGTAAAGCATGAGATTATTTGTGCCGCGCAGCGAAAAAGTGGCGAAAGGGAATTTTGGTCCAGTGGGAGCACTGTACGTAAATAGGTAAGAAAATATCAACATCCGGTGTATTTTTAGAAGCGGAAGCACGTGTATGTAAATTTTCAGTAAACGATGTCTTGGCGATTTCTACCTTCCCTGAGCTGAGTCTAGTAAGGCTACGTACACGGCGCAAGCTAGAGCTGGAAATGAAAAATTTTCATTATCCACCTCAAGAAGAAAATTCATAAATGAAATTAAAAATAGAAAAATTATCAGACGGTGAAGTAATCTAGTTACATGCTCAGTGGAAGCGCTAGGTGCCAAACGAATGAAAGAATCATTTTGACCTTACAGCAAATTTTGATTTCTCAATATACAAGCCATTGGCAAAATAATCTCTTCAGGATTAGAATTTCCCCCTCTTCAGTCAAGAGCTTGTAGTCTTTGTACAAAATATTGTATGGAGAGGGCTGGATAAAACACCCTTAGCTTAGCACATCAGATATTTTTAAATTTTGATATAAATGAAAGCAAGTGGACAATAAACATTGTTGACTGTGGTGTAGGGGCAATAAGTAAAACAGTTCAGACAGGCACTGTCCCATCTGCCAGAACAAGTCATTATTAAATCTTGACGAAGATAACTGATGATTTTCTTTTATTTTATGGAGGTTTGTATAGAAACGGGAACTAAAATCAAGTGCATTCCCTAAATTTGAAAACTTTAGAGATAAGAATGCATATTTCAATCAAATTCTCTTTGAAATATCATTTCAAAAGCCGAGAAAAATTTAAAAATCTAACGAAAAAATACGTTTAATAATGAAAACAATCAACTGGAAGTAGTATTTTTCTCAAAATTCGCTGTAAGGAAATATGATTTACCCAGGAAATGAGGAAAAAACTCTGAATCGGACTTGCTGCAACTTAATCGTCAGAGGAAATTCAAGCTACTTACAAAAATCGAAGATTCAAATCAAAATATCCTCATAACAATTATTACTTTAATCACCGAGTTGGGAGTATATCAATCTCTTTAATCACAACCAGTGAATTCATTTCTTGATCAATTTCTATAATTTTTTTTCCCAACGAAGCGCTTATTTATATTCTCTCAATTTTTGATCAGTGCGCATGTGCAAAGGGAAAATCCCGTCTGAAAATAGAAATGCGCATACCTGATAGGGTCGTATCAATATACGACCCGCTTCAATGTTGCGACGTCATAGGTCACCTAATTTGCATTAATTATTCATAGTTACAAGGAGCAAGGAAAGTTCTATGTGATCGGGTCATAATGTTTTGATTGCCGGTGTTACAGGCACAGGGAATTTTTTTATAAAGAAATAATCTATAAAAATGTTCTCTGCTCTCAAACATGTGTGAGAAAAGCTAAATACATGGTCTATGTATGGGATATGATACTCAGGTGACTGAGAGGCCTTTGAGCTCGGGTTTGGTGTAGAATTGAATTGACCAATAAGAACGCGTTTTCTATTTTTGTTTGTTTCAGGTTGCCTCTGATTTTAAAAAAGGGTCGGTAGGTAGGTTTTTTATTTTAAAAAAAAAAAAAAAATTTAATATGTGCCTTTGAATTAATGAAAATTTGATAGTTAAAGTTGTTATACAATGTGTTTAATAGATAAAAAATGGGTTCAGAGCACAATGTTTAATTGACACAATACACAGTATGTGATTTGAGTTTTGATATATACATTAGTCCCCGAGGGTCTCTACAGCCCAGTAGCTAAGTACTTCGTTACTAGCTGCAATAATGTAGCCCTATCCAATTTTTTTTTTATTCTGACATTTTCGGGATAGGGCTACAATTCCATAGGATCTCTGTAATGGTGCAAAATAATTTTATGAATAACCGATAATAAACTCTGTGTATTAGTCCCAAATGTTGTTTACACCAAAAGGAGTACCAACTTTGTGCTCGGGCATGTCTAATAAAGGTGTTTTTCATTAAATATAATGTACAGCATGCAAAATTCTTCGTCTGCTCCGCCATGCTTGTTATCGCGAGGTCTCGTAGGTGGATCTAATGAAAGCCTAAACATTGACAATCAGCACGAAAATGTAGTTACTCGAGCCACTTTGACAAAGAAAGGAAAATCATATTGTTGCAGAAAGAATTTACACTCTGCTGTTCGGTTTTTAACTTGATATTTAATTCAAACCTTTTCAATACCGATGAAATAGCTTTCGCCTCCATACTTGTCCATTGATGTAAATACTACCTTATATGGCATATGCAAATGACTTGACAATCGGAAGTTGAAACTTCAGTACATCAAACATGGCGCACAAATATGAATCGAGGAATTGGAATTTATCGAAATTGTTGAAAACGGTAGAATAGAGCCTCACAAATCTAAAGTTGCAGGTTGTAAATTTATATATTGACTAAGAAACACAGAATATCATTTTATTTACGTAAAGAAAGTCAGGAAATGTATAGAATGAGCGCAAATGTTGCGGGAGTGAATCACTCCCGCATTTGCACCATTACGGAGATCCTAAGGAGTTGTAGCCCTCTCCCTAAAAAAAAAAAAATCAGAGAGGGCTACATTATTGCAGCTATTCGTTACTAGCTTGAAAATAAGGATGTATATTTAATTGCTGTTATAAAATTTAGAAATTCATTTCAAAATTAAGGATTATCTCCCTCATGCATAGCTCTTATCCTTGGACGAATTTGGCTCCACTAGCTTGTTTGGCATGCTGTTTTTGGCTATATTTAGCTCTAAAACGTCATAGTTATTTCGGATTTCAAACATTTCGGTTGAGCATCACTGAAGAGACATTATTTGTCGAAATGCGCATCTGGTGCATCAAAATTGGTACCGTATAAGTTTTACATTATGAATGTCTTGTCATTTCGGGTAATAGTTCGTACATCAATAAATTGAAATCGGAAAATTGAAAAAAATTAATAGATTCAGTCGGGCGACCTTGAAACAAACATATTTTTTATTTTGGCCTAATACACAACACGCCGTCATGCTGTCGCGCTAACACACAACACATCATTGCACTGTCAAGCTAACACACAACACATCATTGCACTGTCAAGCTAACACACAACACATCATTGCACTGTCAAGCTAACACACAACACGTTAACATGCTAATACACAACACGCCATCGTGCTGTCACACTAACATGTCGTTTTGCTATCATGCTAAACACAAAACACATTACGCTAATACACAACATGCCATCACGCTGTCAAGCTAACACAAAACACATCATTGCACTGTCAAGCTAACACACAACACATTATCATGCTAATACACGCCATGCCGTCACGCTCTCCGACACACAATACGCCATCATGCTAACATGCTGTCGCGCCATTGTGCTAATACACAATCAAACGCGATTGACTGTGCAAAATCACAACAGCATGTTGTGTGTTAGCGTGACATTGCGACAGCGTGTTTGCGTTATGACGTGTTGTTTATTAGCTCGACGGCATGTTGTATTTGTCATGATAGCATGACGGCTTGTTGTGTATTAACGTGATAGCACAATGGTGTATTTTGTGATGGCACAATGGCGTGATAGCGTGTTGTGTTTTAGCATGATGGTGTAATAGCGCGACAACATGTTGTGTGTAAGCGTGATTGAATGCTTTTGCACATGGCCCTATCCGGACATCTTAGTTTCGGCAGAGCAGATTCATTTTCACCAGATATTAGCTTCTGAGTTCAAACGAGTCAACCATATTAGGTTTGTTCAGCACTGAATGAAGTTTAAAAGGTGCAAGATGATTGGACAATATTACTACTTTTGCAGCTGATCTTCACCAAAAATTTAAAGTTTAGATATGGTTGACTCGTTTGAACTTGGGAGTCTAATTGCAGGTGAAAACGAATCTGCAGAAATGGACAATCAACATTCAAATATTGTGAGAGTGACTACAAGTAGCTATATTTTAAACGGTAATTCTAAGTTGGACTGCAACGGATGAATTAAATCCAACATCAGTCTATGCGAAAGACGTCGGACCTGACCGATGTGCAGTGCCTCAGGTCCGACGCATCATTTTTTACACCGGACCGGAATGTCCGATGTCTCAGTGTCCGGTTTTGAGCTTTACTATTTTGATGCGGAGTCATTTAAATGTTTGTTATAAGTAAAAAATAGCACACAAATCTAAATACGTAAATGAATGTGATTAAAACCACATGGACTGTCTAAAGTATTATACGGGAGGGATCCCTGGTATAGTATTACTAGTATAATAAATAAGATTCCCTTGGTTTTGCATTTTCACGTGTTTCACTTTTTTACATTAGGTTTTTCGGTCTGACGAAATTTGGTTCGGTCCGGTGTGTTCATTGATTACACAGGACCGAATGTCCTGTGTGGTCTAAAAAACTTTCACATAGACTGCAACATAATAAAGGAAAATTGCATGAAGAAAATGGTGTAGGGTTAACAACGGCAACCTAATTCTTGGAGGTTGGAATTATTTTTTCAAAGTTTCTGTGAAGTCAGGTAAACAATTTAAATGTAAATACAAAAAAGAACAATATTCTGGCTTTTGACTGGCAAAACTTAATGCATTACAGTGATTTTTTAAGGCCCATTTTGGGTCTGAATTTTGGCCCTTTCCCCTCCTAAAAATTGTCAATTTTCCCCCAATTTAGCTTGCATTTTCCCCAGTAATAGAATTATGAAAGGAAAACGTATTTGAAAAAAATAAACATTTGATGTGAATTATATACATAAGACTTAACAAAGATAAAATTGATTAAATTCCCAATTTGACTGAAATGTCGACAATTTTTCCCAATTCGAAAGGCACAGTACCCTTGTTAAAAATGTAGAAAAATCACTGCATTATCATGATTAATACCGAAGTTTTGGGGTTAGAAGCAAGCAACCAAGAATTTAATGGCTGCTTTGTTAGCTCCCTTCACTATACATTAGTGGTATAACGATTGTCGCCGATGATCGATTGTCAGTCGTGTAGAGCTCTATGATGTTACTAAATCGATTATAAAATAAAAGTCGCCGACATCGTTGACCAAATTAAAAAGTTCAGATTTTCTTTCTGTATGTCAAACCCGATCAAAAAAACAAGCAAACAAAATTGCAAAAGAATAAGGTAATAACAACGACACAATTAACATTCAGATAAAGAAGTCTAACTCTTATGACTTTTAGACATTGTGATTATAGATAAATTCCATTTCATACTTGATATGTTGAAATTCTGATTTATTTTATACCTGTGAACAAAAGGAACAAAGAAGAATTCAAATGTTGTTTCCATATGTTTAATGATTCTGTTATCTATTTGGAGAAAAAACCCACTTAAATGAAAATTCTGATTATAATCGATTACATGTGTCTGATTATTAATGATAATCGGTTATGGATTTTGGACCAATTTCCTATCACTACTACATGTATAAATACCAGTTTGTTCAGATTGTGACAAAACCCTGTGTTCCGGCCCTTAGTCGTTTTGCTCAAAGTTGATTCGGCCTATAGGTGTTAAAACTATATGAACTAAAACAACTTCATGGCAAATGAACAACGAGCATGCTCCAATGATTACACAGTTAAGTCATGTGATATGCTTTTGATCAGCTGTAAAATGCACACATCCAGATGTATGATGTTTTCCACCTTAGTACATATACAGTGATGTATCAATCAGGGCTTGAAGCTAAGTTTTTATGTCACCAGTCCAGTCGGACTGATGGGGTATAATTTCAACCAGTCCGCAGAAAATTTTACCAGTCCAACAGAGTTTCCAGAAATAATTAAACATATTTCGTTAATGTTATTAAAATGAAATTAAACTCAATATGCCTCAGACAATATTGTAACACTTAAATGTGGGATTTATGTTTACGAATCAGATTCACCTGATATCTACAGATTGAAGCATGCCAAATGTGTGTATAAAATTTCATAAGTATATTTCCAAAATGATGCTTTAGAAAATTAACCAGTCCCATCGGACTGACTAAAACAAATGTCAGTCAGTCCGCCAGACTTTTAACCAGTCACAGACTGACAGGCATACGATAATTTGGAACTGCTGACAGCTCCAGCGAAATACAGTCCATTTTAACATATAATGCTCTCAAAGATTTTAACTGCTTCTCTTTGGGAATTATTGGTTTTTTTCTCTCTCGAAATGGAGGGCAGTTTCTGAAGGAAAACTCCATAAATTCATTTTAAAAAAGCCATTTTGATCACCATACTCTCTTAAATCGACAGTTTTTCCGGGAGAGTAAATAGATGACCGTAATACAACAGTCTTCACGAACACATTTAAAACTTGCTGGCCAGTAGGACTAGTGAACTGTTTGAATTTACTGCCCCCCCCCCCCCCCCCCCCCACCAAATTTTCTTAGTACATGTGTATCACATATAAACGTATTATGGAATGTATTGTACAATTGATTTACTGAAACTTATCAAATATGATTAATGCTCTTATTCATATCCACCCTAAGACATCCTTTCCGTCGATATCAGAAAAACAACTCTGCACAGTATTCTCTCTCTTAATCTGTGAACAAGGCCATCATTAAAATTTTTTTGTTTGATGTACTTTGTTTGAGGTAGGTCGGTATTTTTTGTTTGTTTTTTGAATGTCATGAAAATCAGATTTACAAATTTCCAGATGTTTTCATTAAACACATAACGATGCCAGATAGAATAGAATATTCATTTTGTACAATTGTATATAATGCACATAAATCTTGCAATGTCTCCTAAAAATTTCTCGGGGCGTTTTGTATTCATTATAGATAAGGACCTCTACAGGGGTAGACAGGAACTTTTCATCTCACTTGTCCTTTGGGGAAGTAAACTCAAATTTACTTGTCCAAAAGAAAAACTAAGTTGTTCGAAATATTTTAGACTCTAATAAGCCTGTTAACCAGTAATTCTAATTATCTCTCTCTGTCAATTGGTGATACAGTACGATCTACTCAAATGGGCCTTCGCTATAGTCTGACGATTCGGTAAAGAAAACAACAATATATGGAGTTGGACTTTACTTTCTAATATTTGATATTTTCACAATTATCATGATAATTACATTAATTTCCTAGTGAAAAAAAAACACTTGTCCATCGGGCAAGTGTGTATTGAGTTTCACTTGTCGGAACTGGGTTTTCACTTACCTTGGGCAATCGGACAACCATTAATGTTGATCCCTGCTCTACAGTTGTTGATAATTTAAACCCACCCCACCCCACCCCCCCCCCCCCCCCCCCCCCGCTTTTTTTTTTTTTTTTAATCACCGATTGAATCTCTTGGCTAAAAAAAAATTGAAAATGCTTTGTGGTTTGACGTAAATAATTATAATCACTTAAACACATCAATATGAATATTCAAGGGAATTGCATGATGACAGAAATTTACTTTTAGATTATAAGTTTTGATGTTGCCCAATATAATTGTAATGCCAACTTCTCCGGATCATTCAATTTGATGTGACGATCGTGTTTCATTTGTGTACAACTCTCAGTTTAAGAGCAAAGTCAAAGTGCCTTTCACCTATGAAATCGTCATAACATTTAGATAATCCCATATCAAAATAATATGCGTGCTTTTTAGCTCACCTGAGCTGAAAGCTCAAGTGAGCTTTTCTGATCGCTTTTTGTCCGTCGTCTGTCCGTCTGTCTGTTAAACTTTTCACATTTTCGACTTCTTCTCCAGAACCACTGGGCCAATTTCAACCAAACATGGCCAAAAGCATCCTTGGGTGAAGGGCTTTCAAGTTTGATCAAATAAAGGGCCATGTCCCTTTCAAAGGGGAGATAATCAGAAAAATGCAAAAATAGGGTGGGGTCATTTAAAAATCTTCTTCTCAAGAACCACTGGGCCAGAAGAGCTGAAATTTACCTGAAAGTTTCCTGACATATTGCAGATTCAAGTTTGTTCAAATCATGGCCCCCTGTGGTAGGATGGGGCCACAATAGGGGATCAAAGTTTTACATACAAATATATAGGATAAAGCTTTAAAAATCTTCTTCTCAAGAACCACTGAGCCAGAAAAGCTGAGATTTATATGAAAGCTTCCTGATATAGTGCAGATTCTAAATTGTTAAAATCATGGCCCCCTGGGGTCGGATGGGGCCACAATAGGGGATCAAAGTTTTACATACAAATATATAGGGAAAATCTTTAAAAATCTTCTCAAGATTCATGCTTTTGAAATCCAAAGGTCAAGATCATTATCACACTAAATACCTATTGCGGCCATTCAAAGCTTCATACTTATAAACTATATGAAATACGTGCATGTTTTTACTTTGTGAATGCAAGCGTGCATAATTTTCCAAACTGCAACTCAGCCATACGCATCTATGATGCATTCTAGTGATTTTTTCTTTTTCATTGTAGGATGATATTAAATAAGAATGCATATCTTAAAAGGTTTTAAGAATGAATTCCATATGGCATTGTACGTGTTGAAACAGAATATGCATTTTGTATGATTTTCTGAAATTTTGTAGACTGCAGTAAATGCATTTTTCGAAGAGGAAGATGATACAACCCAAGAGAAAGGAATGAAGAGAGGAATATCAGATGCTCTTGATTTTGGTATATCACCAAAGGAAATAAAAATGTAATAATTTGTTATTATAGCAGACAGTGTTAAATCTCACAGGGCAACCTATCTTTGAAATGAGCCACTTCTCTGAAGACTGAAGCCTTCGGGTTAGGTTAGACCCAGGTTAGAATGGGTCCTCAGTACCCCTTGTTTGTTGTAAGAGGCGACTATATGGGGCAGTCCTTCAGAAGAGACCACAAAACCAAAGTCCCGTGTCACAACAGGTGTGTCACAATAAAGACCCCTCCCTGCTCAATGGCCATAAGTACCGAGCATAGGCCTAAATTTTGCAGCCCTTCACCGGCAGTGGTGACGTCTCCATATGAGTGAAAGATTCTTGAGAGGGACATTAAACAATATACAATGAATAAATGAAGACCTAGGGCAATAGGCTTCTAAAAGGTTACATTCACAGAGTCTGTCAGGCCTATTCTTCTCAATATGATTGAAAACAAAAATTGAGAATTGGATGTTTGATTTAATATCATTTGGGCTTTTAATTTTTTTTTTCAAATAATCCAGCTATACATCTCAAATAGCCACTGCTTAAAATATGTTGCAGTTTGCTTTTTGGGAAAACAAAGGGATCCTGAAGACCCCAGCAGATTAGGGGCAAAGCTATGATAGAGGGCTCATGCAGTGTTCAAACCAACTGGATGTGCTTTCCAGGGATTGTTACAGTACAGTGCATGAAGTATAAGGGTACTGATATAAATTTGTATGCTAGAAAAATGTGTATCATGGTGTATGTTAACCTGAATGACCCTAAATTTTAGGTCACCTGACTTAATGACCGGACTCAGATTATGACACTGGACCAAAGATGGGTTTACAGTATTACATATGCGTATATATTCTCCAGAACCACAGTCATCTAATTTTATCTCACCTAAGCTGAAGGCTCAAGTGAGCTTTTCGGATCACCTTTTGTCTGGTGTCCGTCTGGCCATAAACTTTCCACATTTTTATATGCCTGTCATTAAGTTATGGCGCTGTCTGGCTGGCTGGTTGTCCGTCCATCAGGGGTCATGTTTTTCTGGACTTTTTTCCATAACGGATGCATGTATAACTTTGAAATTTAGTCACAATTTTCCCCTCAAGAATTGTAAGAGTGTTTGCATTTCAGCTTGGCCTACATGTACTTTAGGGCTATAAGTAGGTCAAACAGTTTTCCAGACTTTTTTATTTACAGATATTGCCCTGAAATTTACACATAAGCTTCCTTTCAGAGGAATACAAGTTCAGTTTGCATTTCAGCTGGATTGGTCCATCCATCCATGACCACATTAGGACTAATAGTAGGTATAAAAAAGTTTTCTGGGCTTTTTAGCTCACCTGAGCCGAAGGCTCATGTGAGCTGTTTTGATCAAAATTTGTCCGTTGTCTGTCGTCAGCGTCGTAAACTTTTCCCATTTTCATCTTCTTTTCAAGAATCAATGGGACAATTTCAACCAAACTTGCGACAAAGCATCCTTGGGTGAAGGGCTTTCAAGTGTGTTCAAATGAAGGGCCATGTCCCTTTCAAAGGGGAGATAATCACAAAAATGCAAAAATAGGGTGGGGTCATTTAAAAATCTTCTTCTCAAGAACCATTGGGCTAGAAAAGCTGAAATTTTCATGAAAGCTTCCTGACATAGTGCAGATTTAAGTTTGTTCAAATCATGACCCCCGGGGGTTGGATGCCCCATTGGGGATCAAAGTTTTACATACTAATATATAGGATAAATCTTTAAAAAAAATTTCTTCTCAAGAACCACTGAGCCAGAAAAGCTGATATTTATTTGAAAGCTTCCTGATATAGTGCAGATTGTAAATTGTTAAAATCATGGCCCCCTGGGGTCGGATGGGGCCACAATAGGGGATCAAAGTTTTACATACAAATATATAGGATAAATCTTTAAAAATCTTCTTCTCAAGAACCACTTAGCCAGAAAAGCTGATATTTACATGAAAGCTTTCTGACATAATGCAGATTCAAGTTTGTTAAAATCCTGGCCCCCGGGGATCGGATGGGGCCACAATAGGGGATCAAAGTTTTACATGCAAATATATAGGAAAAATCTTAAGAACTACTGAGCCAGAAAAGCTGAGATTTACGTGAAAGCTTCCTGATATAGTGCAGATTCAAGTTTGTTCAAATCATGGCCCC
>NC_079169.1:44914802-44917302 GCF_947568905.1 Ostrea edulis | reverse complement strand
GAGAAGCTTTTGCTCACATGGAGACGTCACCATTGCCGGTGAAGGGCTGCAAAAAGCCTGTGCTCTGTGCTTATGGCCATTTAGGATATAAAATATAGGTGCTTTAGCAACATCAGACATATTACAAAGGTTACGTAATATAATCCATGCTTTGAATACATTCATCCAAAACTTATTTTTCAGTGTTTTCAAGAATATTGTAATAATTATAATCACTTCCGCAGTTTATTAATGTAAAGTCCAAATTTGGTATATAATGTCCCATCTCTCTGTTTGAAAACATGATTGATTGATTGAATATTGTTTAACATCCCTCTCGATAATATTTCACTCATATGGAGACTTCACCATTGCCGGTGAAGGGCTGCAAAATTTAGGCCTATGCTCGGCACTTATGGTCATTGAGCAGGGAGGGATCTTTATTGTGCCACACCTGCTGTGACACGGGACCTCGGTTTCTCATCCACCCCATTTAGTCACCTCTTACGACAATTGATAACATGAGATATCTTGTCAAGATTAATTTCATAGACGCTATAATTTGGCAGTAAAGTTTCCTTAGTATACTCCTAACCATGTTACTGGTACCTGAGGTTTTTCTTTTCACAATTCAAGGGGAATGGACACAATTTGAGCCAAACATTTCCAAATTTTATTTTTTCATTTTTATTGTTTATAATGTTTAACTAAAGTATTTGTAATGGTTAACCAAAATTTTAAGATCAATTCTTGAGTAACATGTTAGATACAGCACTCGCATTTCTTTGTTATGTAAACAAGGCTCTGTCATGTTTTGTTGACATATAGATTGCTTTATATAGAAAATAACACGCTTAAAACAAAATGAAATGTGCTAAACACTAGAAACTATTTGATTGTGTTTCGAATTCACTTGTAAATTGAAAAATCTGCTTTAAACGAACTTATACTAGTGTAGTTAACCTATATATAAACATGACACGAACCTTATTTACATTACAAAGAATTGTAAAAGTAATTTTCAAAAATCTTCTTCTCAAGAACCGCACATGTGTAAGAAAAACTAAATGCATGCTGATGGAGAGCAGGAAGGCCTCTACCAAAATTGTAAATTTCATGATCCCCGCGGTAGGGGTTCTGACCCCAGTGCGGGGACAAATTTGGTATATAGTTTATGTGTAAAACACTTAAATAACATCTTTAGTGTGGTTGATACTATGTATTGACACTAAATAGATATTTAGAAAGAGCAGATAGTCCTTTACCAAATTGTAAATTTCATGATCCCAGGGGTAGAGGTTTTGGTATCAGGGTGGGGCCAAAATGGTCAGTTATTAAATGTGTGAACAATAGACATTTTTAACTTCTTCTTGATAACTATCATTCCAATTCTTTTCATATTTGGTATGAAGCATCTTTGGAACAAGGGGGACATAAATTGTAAATTTCATGATCTCCGGGGTAGGGGTTCTGACCCCAGGGTGGGGCCAAACTTGGTATATAGTGCTAAATGGATATAGCAGGTAGTCTTACCAGAATTGTAAATTTGATTTTCTCCAGAGTAAGGGTAAGTATATGTCACAGTTTATTGACTTGGTTAAAGACCTCATTAAACCTAATTATTATGGTTCCCCAATTTTCCCTTTTACCATAACCTACATAATAGACTTTGAATAATGTTGTGGTACAGTAATTTTTGCAACCGGTGGGGAACTATATATTGCCATGGAATACTCTCAGAATGCTTGTTTCTTTTATAATACATGTATATAAAGAATGACAAAACAAGTTATAAGAAACAATAACTATTTCATTTCAAGTTTTATTTCCTTATCAATAGTTAGTATAAGTCTAAAATAACCATTTTGATAAATGCATGTTTGTGAAAAAAAATCAATATGAAAACAAACATTATCAAAAGAAGCTTTGTGGCAATAAAAATAACACATCAGGACACTACTCTATAACGCTCTACCGTGTCGTCAGGTCCCATCAGGACACTACTCTATAACGCTCTACCGTGTTGTCAGGTCCCATCAGGACATACTCTAGAACGCTCTACCGTGTTGTCAGGTCCCATCAGGACATACTCTATAACTCTCTACCGTGTCGTCAGGTCCCATCAGGACATACTCTATAACGCTCTACCGTGTTGTCAGGTCCCATCAGGACATACTCTATAACGCTCTACCGTGTCGTCAGGTCCCATCAGGACATACTCTAGAACGCTCTACCGTGTCGTCAGGTCCCATCAGGACATACTCTAGAAGGAATGAGAGTACCAAACCCCCGCTAGCGTAACCCGGACGCAGTTTACCCAAGATTGAGCGGAGGTATAGATGTCTAGGTGTTGCGTGATTGGCTAATATCAAGAGTGAAATTATTTGGAATTAACAGAAATATTGTAAAGGATCAAATTAATTGTCAGGATGAAAAATTCTCGCACAAAATCGGGAAATGACTGAGGAAATTACCATGGTAGGGGTGTGCTTAAAATGAAGGGTGTAATTTACTGCAGATT
>NC_079169.1:44897302-44907302 GCF_947568905.1 Ostrea edulis | reverse complement strand
CAACACATGTGATAGAATACAGTAACAATTCTGTTGCAGACATGTTATCAAGATTTATGGCCTACAGACAAGTTTATCAACTAGGTCAAATGCAGTCAGCCTCTGGGGGGAAAATCAAGGTATCACACCGGTAATTATTTTCACTATATATTACTATAGAGGGGAAAAAATCATTAAAAATCAGTTTACAAAATTGATGCCGAATAACGCAGTCAGACACGTTCTATGTTACCTATCTCGTCTGCCGACACCAGAAAAACAACACCCTACGCGGCATTTTCGAAAAAAAATTACCCGCAAACAAGACTACCCTCAAATCCACGTGTTTTTCACATGTGTGTAAACAGCCGGAGTGCACCTCAGGAAGTAGCCTCAGCTACCAACAGCAAATAGTTCCTTTGTATACACTTGATTATTTCTACAAATTACACAAAATTTCCTAATCAGGGGTACAAAAATTAAGAGAAAAGAAGAAGAGGAAATGAGAAAAATCGCGCAAGGAAAAAAAATATTTCTTTAAATATATGGAACTACAATTGACTAAGTTCATTTTGATTGGACAATTACCGGTGTGATACCTTGAAGACAACTAAATCTTCATCAAAAAATGTCAAATTTGCACAGCAGGTGCCCGTTTCATTCATCAATAGTATACCCCATGCACACAGCGATCGGAGCAAGATAACTGACGTAACTGGTGATTTACTTCCCCTGGGGACTATCGTGATTTCTGCCTGTTTCATCAGTGAAATATGAGGCGCGTGTGGTACTTTTTAAATTGAAATAACTTTGTATAAAATCAAGATATTTCCGCAAAAATGGTTTCATTGGAAAGAAGAATGATGAAATTTGCTATTTCAATCACTTATTAATCCTAAATTTATTTATACATTTTTTTAAATTGCTAATTATTTCATATGAGTGAGATCTTTGGTTTTGTGAAAATATTCAATTTTCGGTACTATAATGGAATCTGCATCTGGTCAATTTGGTATCCTAGAAGAGCCCATTAATTACGCTTAACAGATTAAACCAAGTTGATACTCATGGGTGATTAGTGTTTCAGATAATGGCCCCCTAATCTGGCAGGGGTTGTGCGTATTTAGCCTTTCTTCAAAGCAGGGGTAACACATTAAGAAGACTAAATACCGATTAAAACAAATAAATAAGACTAAAGTCTGACTGGATAATATGACGTTTTTAAACGTGTACACAAATCATACAGAAATCATCGATGTAACTGTTCATTACAAAAAATTTAAGCTAAAACATTTCCTAAATTTTGGTTCTAAAGAAGATGTAGGTCAAATATCAAGGGCGCTAGGTATAGTGACGTTGAATTGCAAGTGTTCAAAATGCTCAAAACGGTAAGAATATCTAGTGACAAACTTGATATGCAGGACAGAACACAAATTTTTGCTCAACGCTTTAGAAGCCGGCAATAGAATTATGGCCTACGTCGTCAGAGCCTTGATATCCTGCTACGGAGGGGACTGTCGTAAATCGTGCCAGAAATATTACCTCGCGTGTTGGGCCCTTAAAACGAATAATTTGATATCTTCTGTGTTAAGGAGACATTTTGATGTTCATATGAGTGACCTTGACGGGCATTTACCATGAATTATCTGAATTTCTCTTTATGACATAAAATTAAAAATAAAATAAAATGTCTAAACTCTACGCAGAAATACGAAATCTCTTAATTGGGTTAATTTACAATAAGGACATTGAATCAAGAAGTCGTAGAGTTATGTATGATGCTTATGAATGTCAAGGAAAGTCCATCTAACAGTTGCGCAAGGCAGGAGGAGGGGGGTGGGGTTATTGTGCAATATGCGTATTGTAAAATCGATGTGAAATTTTGATACGTCTTTTGCATGTGTTAAGTGTTAAAACCGCCGGTGTATGCTATGTAGATGGGTGTTTATACAAATATTTACGATTTTCTAGCTGTATAAGACAAAAAATACGTTGTTGATACGTATTTAGATGTAATTGAAATTTCGCATTGTGTATTGCGTCATGTTTCTTGAATGACCTATTAAAACACCGTTTTGTTTTTCAAACCTCTTGTTTTGATATCCAGTGCTGATTTTGAGCCGATGAAAAGGGAAAGGACTGAGAAAAACGGGAAATTCTGAATTTCACGACTTCCTTCAAGGTATCACACCGGTAATTATTTTCACTATATATTACTATAGAGGGGAAAAAATCATTAAAAATCAGTTTACAAAATTGATGCCGAATAACGCAGTCAGACACGTTCTATGTTACCTATCTCGTCTGCCGACACCAGAAAAACAACACCCTACGCGGCATTTTCGAAAAAAAATTACCCGCAAACAAGACTACCCTCAAATCCACGTGTTTTTCACATGTGTGTAAACAGCCGGAGTGCACCTCAGGAAGTAGCCTCAGCTACCAACAGCAAATAGTTCCTTTGTATACACTTGATTATTTCTACAAATTACACAAAATTTCCTAATCAGGGGTACAAAAATTAAGAGAAAAGAAGAAGAGGAAATGAGAAAAATCGCGCAAGGAAAAAAAATATTTCTTTAAATATATGGAACTACAATTGACTAAGTTCATTTTGATTGGACAATTACCGGTGTGATACCATCAGAGTAGCTTTACCCTCATTTAATTATTGTGACATAAATTAAGGGAGCATTTCCTAAAGAGCACTGCAATTATGTAGGATTTCTTTTAAAAAAACCCATCAGACTCTGATACAGATTCTAAATATTAGTAAATAAGTATTTTTTTTAATGTCAATAAAGAATATAATTGTAAATTGAATCTCCAAAATTTATCTGTGGTCCATGTACATAAATTGTTATAAAGTATATAAGTTACATGCCTATGTTGCAATACTTTTATGACACAGTCACCTTTATATTTAAAATCTAATGAATTTAATTGATATGGAAACTTGAAACATACAGTGTACTGAGTAAGTTCAGAAGTTGGAGGAGCTGGAAATATTTTGTGCAGTGTTTTCTTCTTTTTCTTAATGCATTGTAATTAGATCTGATTTCAATTCTTTTTGCTCCAAAACCTTATCCATCAATTGTAATATGAATCCATAAACTTTTTCTGCTGTATAACAGTGACCCAGTCAACAGCAATGTGTCTCATCTACGTCAGAGCACAGATGCATACTGGGAAATAAAGGATGACCTCCATAAACCTTTAACTTAGAGTGTTCAACTGATCAAATCTCGTAATAGAAACAAGCAAATTAGATTTAGTCCACACTATTCAGTTTCAGGAGGTCTTTTAAGTTTATTATGCAACAAATATTTTTTTCATGTTCACTTCCTTTAAATGATGTGTGCATGTGTATAACCCTTTTCAATTTTGCACCATGGGGGGCATATGTGTTTTACAAACATCTCTTGTTTTGTGGAGTGTTTGTATGGGTATTGAAGATGTGCATGTGGGATGGATTCTGATTTTCTACAATTTTGGAGAAAATTACAGGTTGTTGAACTTGGTCTATTTGGAAATTAATATTCTATGGAGGGTACATAATTTGTCCGCCCAACTCCTCCCACAATTTTCAAGTGAGGATCATCTTATTTTGTGGAGTGTTTGTATGGGTATTGAAGATGTGCATCTGGGGAAGGATTTTGATTTTCTTCCATTTTTGAAAAAATTACAGGTTGTTGAACTTTGTCCATTTTGAGGAAATCTAGATTTTTAAGCTAAGACCCTTTGTTCATATGAAAGTTTGTCACAGCCTCATGATGGCTAATACTACTTGAAGCAAAGTTATACAAATTATAGCACAAGAAAAACCCCCTATGTAAGCATTTCACGGGTGAATTATGTACCGTTTGCAGTACTCTTGTTGCTTTTATAAAACAAGTTGTGTGATGTCTTCATCGGGCTTTGCTTCTTTTCTATGCATGTTACACTGAAGTTAGATAAAAGATGACTATCAAATACAAAAATATGTGGAGTTCTGCATCTTTTTATCTTATAGCAGTGACATATAATACTCTGCTTATGGTGACAAACATAATCAGGCTTAAATTGCAATGTTATTCAAATAAGTGTGAATGCATGTATTTGAATTCATGTACGTTCAAGAATGCAATGAAAATGAGAAACATGTCAAAAGAGACAAATATCAAACAATTGGGCAAGAACCAGCCATACATAGAGAATATTACATGCTAAAAATCCATATCGTATGTCATATTAGCCCGAGTGGCCATATATCAGCCCGAGGGTTGATATGGGGCCCGAGGGCTGATATGACATATGATAGAGATTTTAGCATGTAATATTCTATTCATCATATACTGCACTTTTTAGCTTACCTGAGCTGATTGATTGATTGATTTATGTTTTCCGCCACACACAACAATTTTTCAGTTATCTGGTGGCGCCCAGTTTTTATTGGTGGAAGAGAGAACCCAGACACAATGTACCTGGGAAGAGACCACCGACCTTCCGAAAGTACATGTAAACTCATCTTCGCTAGCCAAGGGTTTTCAGTCCACTCCGCTCCCCGTTTATGGGGAACGGAGTGGACCGAAAACCCTTGGCTAGCGAAGATGATGTAAACTGAGAAACTTTCTCACTTACTGGCGCGAGCGGGATTCGAACCCGCGCCGACAGAGGTGAGAGGCTGTGTGATTTTGAGCATAATGCTTAAACCACTCGGCCACGGAGGCCTGAAGCTCTAGTGAGCTTTTCTGTTCGGCTGTTGTCCGTCGTCTGTAAACTTTTTACATTTTTGACTTTTCCAGAACCACTGGGCCAATTTCAACCAAACTTGGCCAAAAGCATCCTTGGGTGAAGGGCTTTCAAGTTTGTTCAAATGAAGGGCCATGTCCCTTTCAAAGGGGAGATAATCGCAAAAATAGGGTAGGGTCATTTAAAAATCTTCTTCTCAAGAACCACTGAGCCAGAAAAGCTGAAATTTACATGAAAGCTTCCTGACATAGTGCAGATTCAAGTTTGTGTTAAAATCATGGCCCCCAGGGGTTGGATGGGACCACAATAGGGGATCAAAGTTTTGCATGCGAATACTGTGGAATCATTAGAATTCGTGGTGGCTCAATTTTCGTGGAATTCGTGGGTACCCCTCACCCACGAATTTACATCCTCAACGAATAAAGACAACTAGTATACAAGAATCTTACAAATATATAAATCCACAAACCCTTAAAAATTCAGCAATCCACGAAAATTGGCCCCCACGAATTTAAATGATTGTACAGTATATAGGAAAAATCTTTAAATATGAGCCAAGGTGACTCAGGTGAGCGATGTGGCACATGTAGCTGCAACAATGTAGCCCTATCCAATTTTTTTTATTCTGACGTTTCCCTAAAAAAAAAAAAAAAAAAAAAAAAAATAAGAGAGGGCTACATTATTGCAGCTATGGCACATGGGCCTCTTGTTATCACATGCGTGTTAATTTATTGCACTTTAAAGATAGACCAAGAAATATTTGATACACTGCCTACATGTACCTTGATTTATTATGGTAAAATCTTTGGTTTACTATAATGGAAAAAACTTGACTGACAACAGTAAAAACTGAATTTGATACATACATTAGTTGACTACAATTATGGGAAAAACTTTGATATATTGTTTTACTACAGTAAACACCTTGATACATTGATTTACTATGGTAAAAACTTTGATAAACTAATTATTACGAACGAATTCGTAATTTCCAGCTTGATATGTGTTTTTGCACGCCGGTCTAATACATGATCTGGATTTTCTTACCGGTCGTTGATATTAGCTATTGTGATGTCACCTGTATCACGCAGTGCAGAATCATACCATGTATATGATAAAGGCAAGTATTTCTTTTCGTCACAGCTTAGCTGTACAATAGCTTCCACAGAATCGTACTAGTGTACTACAACTTCCAAACTATGAACATAGCTAGAAAACAACAATTTTGTAACATTAATCAATGATAAGAAATGCAACATATCAATAGATTTTGGCATAATATTGATGCGTTCACACCGCAGTAGTGGATCCAGGATTTCCGGGAAAAGGGAGATACATTGGCCAAAACACTCGGCCATTTGGTTGCCAAATCTTGAGTTTTACTCGCATTGTATATTCTGTGCAGGATTTAATTTTTTCAACCGTATCATATATATATGCTATGCAGTAATGCCTTATAAATTTGTGGCGAAGGGGGGGGGGGGGGGGGGGGGGGGGGGATCTCAATTCACCACATACATGTGCACTTCAATAGATTCTGCATTACAAAGGTAATGATTCTCTTGTGCTTTTAGCTGTTGAGAAGATGATCATATATCAATCTAGTAATACAATTACCCCAGCACAGAATGTGTCTATCAATAAAAACCACGTCTGAACTTACCCATTTTTTTTTTTTTTTTTTTTTTTTTTATTTTTTTTTTTTACCAAACGAAACGTACATCATTGAACCAAATGTCCGATAAAACCGAATAGCCAATGATACGTTTACCCGTTTGATTGTTTTTGTCAGACTCAAAGCTTATTACATCTTCGCTAGCCAAAGGTTTACGATCCGCTTCTCTACAACCCAAGCAAAACGAAACGGATTGTGGAACCCTTCAATTGGCTAGCGAATTTGGGCTTATCGGACCGTTATTGGATGCCATTTTGTCCCACGTGTGTGTATAAGCAGGCGCGTAGCCAGAAAGAAAATGAAGTGTACGCAAATTATGGCAAGGGGTCGGGTGGGGGAGCGCCTTGAGGCCCCCAGTGAGTTCAGTGCAAAGCCTTGGGGAGCCCCCGCAAGCTCCCGAGTTTTACCAGTGAAATCACATATCTTTGCGTATAAAAAAAAAAACCAGGGTTTCTTGTCAATGTCCAAACCCAAAAGAATTCACAAAAGTATTTCCTAACGTGTTTTATTATGTCAACTCACCATGTGTACTTGGACTGACTTAGCTGCAGAACTGTAGCTTTCTGAAAAAATATTTGACACAACAGAGAGCCACAGAGCTACCCCTTATAAAAACCTTCGATTTACGGCGCACAAAAAGCTGCGCATGGTTGAGGCCTTATATCATTGTATTCTTGAGTTACTGTCTCATAAATTTAATATCAAAAAATTCTTAACATATTTTCCTACTATACTTGTGTCTAAACATACCTTCAAATATTCATTAAAGCCCCACACGACCTGAAAACTCCCAGCTTCAAATGATTTTGTTTGTTGATGTAGCCATGTTAGGTAGCCGGGTCAGTTCGTACCCTGTTATTGTTGGTATATATTTGTCCTTGTGACCTTGGCCATCTTCAGAATTGGCCATTATCTGGGGCATTTGTGTTTCACAAACACATCTTGTTGAATTATGAATTCGCTATAAATGTATAGTGAATTACGCTTATAGCGAATTTTTATGGAGTATCCACAGAAAATTGCTATATCGAAGTTTTACTGTAATGTATACAATTATTTAAAAAAGAAAATCTTTTAGAAATTCATTTAATTAAGTTAAAGATATCGTTCATTCAGTACATGTGCACAGCAATTCAAACATGCATTAAAAACTCCTTCCTCTATGCAATATTACATGAAGTTAATTGTGATTTCCCTTGCTTGCACGGGGTTTTATCTAGTAGTATTATAGAATTGTAACAATCTTTTGTTTCTAACTATGAAACATGAAGATAATGAACAGTAATCAATCTCATATCTCCTATAAGCAACACAAAATAGAGATTTGGACAAACACTAACCCTTGGTCACACCAGAAGTGGGGTCAGGTGCTTAGGAGGAGTAAACATCTCTTGTCGACCAGTCACACCCACCATGAGCCCTATATTTTGATAAACGGAGTCATTCATAGTCAAAATCAGTGTGCCAAGAATGCCCTAACAATAAGTATAAAACACTTCGGACAGCATTTGACTCAATGAAAAGTTATATTGGCAAACTAGATCGTTATAACGACCATAGAATTTGCGATATTCTGACTTTAAACGAGACTGTTCTGACCCCCTGCACCATTAATTTGTTTGTCAGTAGCCTGCATCGATTTAAAAACTGACCATACACAGAACAAGCTCTTGCGTATTGAATCAGTTGAGAGAGATATAAACACCATATGTACGTGATCATTGAATATTGCTACATAAATATGGGAAGTTGATGATGGAAAAGCTGAAATTCATCCCATTTGTCATAAAGTTGATTTCAAATAACATGAAGCAATCCAAAGTTGTATACTATATTGTCCAGGATTTCAAAGAAAAAAATCAAAATTGTGTTTAAGGAGGTATTCTACATTGTCATAATGGCTGACTTCTTTTTAAAACATGGAGGAAAATATAGATATCAGTAATATTGGTCTATTCATTTCAAGAATAATCGCTTAGCTGAGTAGCTCAGTAAGTTAGTGCTCATTTCGACTGCTGAACTGTAGATCGTGGGTTCGAGTCCAGCAGGGGTTTTAAATTTTTTTCAGATTGCTTTCTACTAAAACTGCATTTTTTGACTAAATGAAGTAAATTTGAAAGTTTTCAATTTCATATCCTCAATGTACATGTCTTCCACTTTTCATCCATATCAAATTTCTCTGGTGTAGCATTATATACCTCCTTCATGTGTATTTTCTTAGTATAACAAATACAATACAAATCGTTAGTGTATTAAAGCAATATTTGCTCTGTATTTGAAAAATGTATTTTGTTGTAAAAATGTGAATAGGTTTTCATGAAACTTTAACCTTATATACCAATGAAATAAAACTAAGATTTCACCAAATAAAGTTCTATTGAATATGGAAATTATTTTTTTGTTTGTATGGGAAGACAATATTGTAATTGTGCTTCATTCAAAGCCTCTGAATATATTTTCTAACAGATATAACAAAAGTTTACATACCATATTTTTTCTTTCTTTGAAATCGTCATTAAAATCACAATTTTACAACAAAAACTTTCGACACCAAAATGACAGCTAATATTGCATTAAAATGTTTCATAGAAAACATTTAACTAGCACGATACAGTGAGATAATGGGCTATATGATACACAATATTTTGATTTAACTAGCACAATACAGTGAGAGAATGGGCTATATGATACACAATATTTTGATTTAACTAGCACAATACAGTGAGAGAATGGGCTATATGATACACAATATGTTGATTTAACTAGCACGATACGGTGAGAGAATGGGCTATATGATGCACAATATGTTGATTTAACTAGCACGATACAGTGAGAGAATGGGTTATATGATGCACAATATGTTAATTTAACTAGCACGATACAGTGAGATAATGGGCTATATGATACACAATATGTTGATTTAACTAGCACGATACAGTGAGAGAATGGGCTATATGATACACAATATGTTGCTTTAAACTATACCTCTTACTATTAAGGACTCTCTAGATATATTTATTGATTCAAAGATCTTGTTTCAGTGAAGAGAGAAATGATCCTGAGCCCCATAGGATTCGCTTGTTGAGTTGGAATATAGATGGGCTTGACAAACCAAGTGCTGAAAAAAGAACTATAGAAATCTGCAATATAATCAAGAAGTAAGGCAAATTTTCTTAGATGAATTTTATTGATGTTTGTATGCTAAATGCCAATGAGTAACATTAAGATTGAAGAGGAAAAATTTATCAAGAAGTATTGAATTGATTAGTTAATAACTCTTAAGTGATTTAAACAACAGAGTATTTTATAACTGTGTCAAACATTTTCATGTACCGGACTAGTCACATTTGGTTGTGATTTAACTTCTAGAGAAGATCCACATGCTATATTTCTTCAAGAGGTGATACCAGATACATTACCTATTCTTCAGCAGAATTGTCCAACTTATCAAATTCTTCCAGGAGGATCCATTGATTATTTCACTGCTATCATGCTAAAGAATAGCCATGTTGAGTTTAATAGGAAGGACATTGAGTCATTTAGCAACTCTGTGATGAAGAGAAACTTATTAAAAGTTCAGGTATTTTGATTTTAAAATACTAGTATGCTTGTTTT
>NC_079169.1:44877302-44892302 GCF_947568905.1 Ostrea edulis | reverse complement strand
GTGTAGAATAAACTTCTAAGGAGAGAGATTACTGCAACTTGTTTACGAATTGCCGGGAACCGCCTGAATAGTCATCATTGTCTGTATGGCGCAATCTGACTGGCTGATAGTTCTCATGAATATTCCAGGCAAAAGGTCATTTGGACATGACCCCCAATGGGGTTATGTCAGATCCTATAATAGCGATTGTGAGCGTATCCAAGGATCTGATTTTAATTAGATTGGGGTCTATCTTTTATCTCACAAATGACATCACAATATTTTGCAAGAAGAACTCCAAAAACAAATTTGTAGTATTAATTATGAGTTATCTATAGCTGCAGCGCTTTGAAATTGAAGTCATTTTGACATTTTAGTCCTTTATAAAATGTTTGTCTGGAGGACAATATATTAAACTGGTACCCCGCTGATTGGTGGCTACTCACAAACATAAGAGATGCGAAGTCAACAGGGTACCAGTTTAGGCAAATGAAAACGGGGAATTATTTTGTAATTACTATCATATCCAATGTGTTTGTAAACATTCTGAAGAACTTTTTGTGATTTTCTAGCTATAATCTTTAATTTCGCCACCTTTTTGGAACATGCAAAATTTTACCAGTATCTTAGACACTATGCCTTTAATGTTATTAAAATGAAATTTAACTCAATATGCCTCAGACAGTATTGTAACACTTAAATGTGGGATTTATATTTACAAATCAGATTCGTCTGATATCTACATATCAAAGCATGCCAAATGTGTGTATAAAATTTCATAAGTATATGTTATGTTGCGGTCGATTGATTTTTTTTATGGAGTTGTGCCCCTTTAACTTCGAAAAATTAATGTTAGGACCAGTTTCCCTGGACTTTTTTTCTAAACATCTTGCAATATTGAACTGATTTTTTGTTTGCAAATGTATATTGATGAGTTACAGATTGAGGTTGAGTTTTCTTTCACTTGATTGATTTTTGATGGAGTTGTGCCCCTTTAACATTGGAAAATTAAATTTTAGGACCAGTTTTCCGGACTTTTTTCTAAAGATCTTGAGATATTGAATTGATTTTTTCTTTGTAGGCAGAAGTGTATTGATCAATTACAGATTGAGTTTGAGGTTTTTTCTGATTAGCTGATTTTTTTTTATCAAGTTGTGCCCCTTTAACGTACAAAAATTACTGTTACATGTACGACCAGTTTTCCAGACTTTTTTCTGAACACTTTGAGATATTGAACTGATTTTACTGTATGCAGATGTATATTGATGAATTACAGATTGAGTTTTGTTCCAGTTCATTGATTTTTTTATGGATTTGTGCCCCTTTAACATAGAAAAATTACTGTTCTGTTCGTATGGTATGTTATTGATTCAGAAGAAACTTTTATAAAGTTTGTATTTATTTTATGGCTGTTAAAACATATAAAGGATTGTTGTTAGGTTTTTCATTGTACTATATGTGTGTAAAATACAATTTAAATACCACATTCAATGGTATACTTCGATGGATTTCCTACATTGACTAATACTGCAGGTGGGGGCTTTCATGTTGTGCCGACACTGTAGTTTTCATTAAGAATTATACGTACAAATGCTGGCTTCTTTTTTTCCCCCAATTCCTTCATAGCTTTAAACAATAATGAATTATAGGGAGCAAAACTCGCGACGCGACGAGCTTGCTCCAATGATTACACATTTGAGTCACGTGATTTGCTCTTCATCAGTTGAAAAATGATAGACCTAAACAAATTGCTTCCAGGAAAATGTCGCCTTCACTGTGGTATACTTCATTGACAACCCCGTAGATAAAGCAAATAAATAGTTTGGAAAGTACCGCAAATGATTTGAAATTCCAGACAAGCTTTTCTATACCTTCGTACGTTTTGTTGTGGATAACTGCTTGATTTCAAAGAAAAACAATTGCAGCAAATGATGATGTCACAATACACTGTTTACATCAATTGCGTTATATTTCCCGCGTTAAATGAATTGCCTAAAGTCGTGTTGTAAGATGTTATGGGTCTTTGCTCGTCTCAACGGTCACATCGTAAACATGTTATTTTCATTATGACTATACTGTTTTAGGTTCCGACTCGGGGCATCCGTGGCCGAGTGGTTTGAGCATCGCGCTCAAAATCACACGATCTCTCACCTCTGTCATCGCGGGTTCGAATCCCGCTCGCGCTGGTGAGTGAGAAAGTTTCCCAGTTTACTTTCGGAAGGTTGGTGGTCTCTTCCCAGGTACATTGTATCTGGGTTCTCTCTTCCACCAATAAAAACTGGGCACCACTGTATAACTGAAAAATTGTTGAATGTGGCGAAAGATATCAATCAATCGCAGAAAAAACCTGATATACGGTAATCTTATTTCAAACATCCCAGTCTCCCAAGCAGAGCCTTCTTTAGTTTGTACAGGGATATTCTCACAGTATCAATCACTCCTTAACATTCAGTGTTACTAAACATTAAAGAAATAATTGTTGAAATGATGAGCTATGCTCACTTCCAGGGGGAATTGATTGAGAAATTGTGAAAATAGGGTGACATATTTCAAAAGCATCAAGAACCACTGAATCCAGATAGGCTTGTATGAGAATTTCCTTATTCACTTAAGATTTTTTTTTGAAAAAGCTTTTGTTAAGACTTGGTGGTCAAAGGTAAAATAGGAATTTGCTACTAACACGAAAGTGCTTTGTTTAGTATTCCAAGTGCTTTACAAATGAACTCATTTTGCTTATTTGTACATTTCAGTGCCAAATAAAGGGTGTTCCATTTTCCTTGATGACATCACACTTGGAGAGCACCAGAGACTATGGAGAAGAAAGAAAACAACAGCTAAAGCAGTGTTTTCAAGCAGTTAAAGCTGCTGCACTACACCAGAATGTCATCTTTGGAGGGGACCTTAATTTGAGAGACAAAGAGGTATATATTTTATTCCCCAACCACTTCAGTTTTTGGCAGTAGCATAGTTGTCACCCTTGAATGACCACTATTGATTTCTTCCAATCACTAATCTTAACTGAAATTCTGCTTGGCTGAATATTTGGACTGAAGCCTTCGTTGAATCTCGGAGCAGTCCTTCATGTCTGGAAATTTAAGTTCAGCTTCAGCCGGTTCTAGCAATTAATGCGCACTTAGGTGACACTGCTGTTCCCTTCAAATAAATTAGTTGACTATTAAACTAACTCTTTATTCCTATACATTAAATAAATTTCCAGACATGAATTTTGAAGGACTGCTCAGCCGAGATTAGCTCATCACATGCTTAAGTACAATTGTAGGAATATGTTTTCTGTATGTGAATAGAATGCCTGTATAACTTTCTTGATTCAGCTGAGTGCAGTGGGAGGGATTCCATCGGGAGTGTGTGATGTTTGGGAGACCACAGGATCCAGAAAGGAATGTCTATACACCTGGGACATGACACGCAATACAAACTTGGTTTTTGACAAATTTAAGCCCCGCTGTCGCTTTGACCGATTGTATCTAAGGCATTCCAGTCCAAGCACTATCCAACCAGTGTACTTTGAACTGATTGGATTAGAGAAAGTGAAGTCTTGTGGAAAGTTTCCTAGCGACCACTGGGGACTGTTGTCTCATTATGATGTCATCAAAACCTAAACAACATATATGTTAATGTATCAATGATTTGCATTTCTAACGGAATTTTAAAGCAGTTCAAAAACTTCATTATATCCATGTGTTAATGACATTATGTTTCACAGATACATAAAACAGTATACCACCAAGTACAGTATTTCATAGGCTTTTAAGTTTTTAAACCTTTGATACTTAGGTGACATACTGCCTATTGCCGTGTATAGTGCAGTCATATGTAATGTAAAACTTATACGGTACCAATTTTGATGCACCAGATGCACATTTCGACAAGTAATGTCTCTTCAGTGATGCTCAACCGAAATGTTTGAAATCCGAAATAACTATGAAGTTTTAGAGCTAAATATAGCCAAAAACAGCGTGCCAAAAAAGTGGAGCCAATGTAAACATTTCTATTTCTTACTTGAGGTGGAATAACATGCCAAAGAAATCGGATATGGAAGGATAGTGGAGGATTTGTGCAATAGTATTTTGAAATTGAAAAGTTTCCAATTTACCTTCAAGTTATAATATAGTGAAAAAATGCAACTTTAGAAGAAAGTAATCTAGAAACGAGAATCATGGGCCACATCGCTCACTTGAGTCACCTTCGTTCTGCCATTCTTCAGCTGTTGTGATTAATCAATCTTTATTCTCATGAAACATTTTGACCCCCATGGGATCACAACATAACTGAATGATTGATTGCATCTTGTTTAGCCTTTATATTTTTCACTCATGGAGAGGTCACCAATTCCGGTGAAGGCTTCAAATTTAGTCCTATGTTCGGCGCTTACAGCCATTAAGCATGGTGAGAGTTCTTTAGGTACCACACCTACTGTGACACGGGACATCCGTTTTAAGGTCATCTCCGAAGACCCGTGACATTTACACCCGATGCGGAGCGTTTGGTGATGGAACTGTCACTACCTGTTTTAACAACTTAGGTCTGTCGCAGCCGGGATTCAAACCCCGACCTTCCGCATGCGGGGCGAGCGTTTTACCTCTAGACCACCGCGGCGGTTGCACAGAAAATGCAGTATACAGATATGACCTTGCTGTTCTGGATAAATCAAAGGTCACAAGGTTATTTATCATGCTATGATTTGAAGACTTTGCCATAAGAAATCTACTTACAGAATTTGAAAGCTCTAGATATATCTTCAATAGCTGAAGAGATATTTCAAAATAGGTAAGATTTTTATTAAAAGTAGATCAAACTTCCATGTCAAGGTCACAAGATCAAACAGCAAAATATGTTAAGGTCTTGCTACAGAAGATATTGACTAGGTCAGAGATTTTAAAAGTGGGTTTAAATCTAAAGTCAAGGTCACAAGATCAAGCTTCACGAAATAAAAATGTCTTACCATAAAGAACCTATGTAGGGAATATAAAAACTCTACCTTAATTTTGTTTATATATATTTTTATATATATATGTGTGTGTGTACAGATATTTACAATAAAACCATCAATATAATACGCTAAGTATAGATAATTAAGTGTCTATATCCTTTGAATATGGCCCTGCTTTGTTTCTGTTGCTCGTCTGTATCCGTTTCCCACTTCACATGAATTCTCTTCCAAGACTGAATGGTATGACGACCGTTCCACGTGTACCACATGCTGCTAAGTCGACTTGGAGGTTCCTCCATTATGACATACGGGAACCCTTTCCGCTCTGAGAATCCTCCGGATCCCTATCCTCAGGTCTGACTGGGAAGTAGGTGATATCCAGAGCCTCGTCTGTACCTGTCCACTACTGGCACAGGTTAATGTCGGGAACCTCGTCCTGGCATTATTGAAAAGCCTACTCCGGAAACCTTTAAACAATGAAGCTTATGTAACAGGAAGGGAGAAAATGCAACGGACCAGACCGGGATTCGAACCCGGGCCCCCTGAATCTCTAGTCAGGTGCTCTATCAACTGAGCTATCTGGCCACCGGCGATCGAACCTGGCTGACCACTACATTCCTCCCTCGTTAAATGTCTTCACACCTGAAGATATCAACCCAGGATCTTTATCCCCTGGCAGGCATTTTCACCTGTCAGTTCCAGGGGCTGGTCTACGGCACCAAATGTAACAGGAAGGGAGAAAATGCAACGGACCAGACCGGGATTCGAACCCGGGCCCCCTGAATCTCTAGTCAGGTGCTCTACCAACTGAGCTATCTGGCCACCGGCGATCGAACCCGGCTGACCGCTACATTTACATAAGCACAATATAACAATGTTCCTAACATTGAGTCATAAATATCAGAGCGCTTCTTGACACTCAAAATATACGTGGATTTACACACCGTAAAGAACGGCAAACAGTACTAACAGTAGTACTCTTCATAATACATAGCAGTATTCATGAAACAACGTGCCTGTATTCCTGTACATTGCACAAAGACCGAGTTAAATTCTAATAAGAGACTTAACTCTAGCTATGAACACGTAGCAACGATGGTCCGTAAAATAAAATATTAGGCTTCAAATAAATTACACAAACTACAATAGGCTAATTAAGATGTTTAAAATGTGATTTCTTTCGTTTGAGGTACGAATTAGACAGAAATCAATTTCTGCTTGGTGTAATAATGAATTACTTGTTCGGAATTACAAGGTTTTCATTCGAATACCGGTTTTTGTCACGTGGTTTTTTAGAACCGGTTTCATAGCAAGGCTTTATTAAAATGCATAGGTGTTAAATACCAGTTTAGGACGACACGGGCAGCTAAACACATGAGTTTAAATTTTATGAAATGCGTTTTTAAGTAAATTTATTTAATCCAACTTTATGATATACAATTAGGTATTTGTACATTTAATATGCCCAGTATTAAATAGTTGCAGCGTGTCGTTGTTAATTCCACACAATGTGTTATTTATTAGTATTCTACTTTCGTTAGAAAGTAATGAATTGACTCAAAGGAGAATAAAATAAAAGTGAACTTACCCCGTCTGGAGATGCTATTAGCATAACATTTAGTCAAGAACGTGTTAATAATGCTGCGTAGCTCAGATTTTGTCTGGAAAATCGTGCGGTTCTATAGTGAAAGAACTCGGGGGTTTATATAGGCCTTTGAAAGCGGGTAGAATAACCCAGGTAGAGTCTATTATGCTGACCGTTGCAAGAAACTAGGAAAATTGGAGCTCCACACAGGATGAATTCATAGATTGTATCTTGCTTAACGTCTCTCGAGAATTTTTCACTCATATGGAGACAGAAAACGTAGCGAAACAACGAGGGTCAGTAAAGGATATTTACAAAACTGATAATTGATTGTGACAATTTAATAGATTATGTTTTCTTGAAATTAGGTCAAACCCCCAGTTCAAAGTCATAGATCATAATATTAAATGAAAGGTCTTGCCAAAAGAAATATACATGTATATACAAGATATGAAAGATCTAACCTTGTATAGTTCACGGGTGTGACCGGTCGACAGGGGATGCTTACTCTTCCTAGGCACCTGATTCAACCTCTGGTGTGTCCAGGGGTCCGTGTTTTCCAACTATCTATTTTGTATTGTATAGGTAAGATTTTTTTTTTTATATATAAGTCAGCTGAGTAAATTCAGGTGACCTATTGCAATTTGTTGTGTGTTTACAATTGAACATTTTAGACTTCTTCATAAACTACCATTCCAAATTCTTTTCAAATTTGGTATGAAGCATTTTTAGGACAAGGGGGACATAATTTTTAAATTTCAGGACTTCTGCACACCTGGAGCCTTAGAGGCTGGGCAAAAATTTACCAATTTTCAAAAACCTTCTGTACAACGACATATGTGTATGCAAAACTAAATGCATAGTGATTTAGAGCAGGAAGGCCTCTACCAAAATTTAACTTCCATGATCACCAGGGTAGAGGTTCTGACCATTGTGGGGACAAACTTGGTATATAGTGTTTATATGTAAAACATTTAATTAACATCTTATTTAGTGTTATTATTAATTTGAAACTAAATGGATATTTATTATCTCCCCTCTTTCAGGGGGAGACATTGTTTTTGTACATGTACTTTCTGTCCATCTGTCACAAGGTCTTGTGAACGCTTCTCCTCCTATATAGCTTATCAGATATACTTGAAACTTTGTACAATGCTTCATTGCCATTTGTAGATGTGCATATTGGTGGGATAGGAGGATCCAATTATTTTCCTAAAAGTTATAGTGGATCTAAGAGGGGTGGAGGATGTTAAAATATCTTGTGAATGCTTCTCCTATATGGCTTAACTGATCGACTTAAAATTTTGTACATTTCAATGTAATTTGCATATTGCTGGGACAGGGAGATTCAATTGTTGTCCTTAAAGTTATAGTGGGTTGGAGGGTGTAAAATAGTTTGTGAACACTTCTATGTGGGCTTATATGAGTTCATAATGTCTATGTTCTTGCTCATGCTTTCTCCTCCATAACATGCAGTACATTAAGGAGAGGCGGTTTCATTTTGAGCACTTCCAACTTGGGGAGGCATTATTCTTCATATAAACAATCTCTTAATTAGAAAGAACAGGTAGTTCTTTACCATGATCTCGGGGCAGGAGTTTTGGTATCCGGGTGGGCCAAAATGGTCAGTAATTAAATGTATGTGAACAATAGAAAAAATTAAAACTTTTTAATAAGTAACATTCCAATTCTTTTCAAGTTGGCTATGCGCAATGATGCAGTTCTGTCTTCTTCTATTTCGTGGTATACCTCCAACCAACGAAAAAATGATAAAATCATTCCTTGATACTTTTAACTAATACTCAGGTGACTAGTAAGGCCTGTGGGCCTTTGTTTAAAAAATAGGTCATACTTCAAGGTCCTGGTCTCATATCACTGCATCACATGAAAGGTCTTTTCGAAAAAGAAAAATGTGCATACCAATTATTAAAGCCCTAATTTTAATAGTTCAAGAGATGTTTTGAAAGATTTTCCCTATATATCAGCATACAACACCTCGATCCCCTATTGTGGTCCCACCCTACCCCCGGGAACCATGAAATGCACAAACTTTGATCTACTCTATGCTGGGAAGCTTTCATGTAAAGAGGTATGGCGCATTTGCTGACGATACGGCCGACTCAGAAATCTAAATGGAAAACACCGGTTTCCAATAATAGACTGGCGTGTTATATTTAAATATAAGGCCAACGTTTTTGATGTTTCGCTAACCAAGATACTGCCGCAGTTTAGCATTACTGACATTTATACGAGTCGTTCTTTACTTAATAAACCATTTTCCTATTTGGAATGATGAACAGTACAATATTTTCATAGACCTGTGCAACAACCCTTTTACATATGGCATTACTTAATTCACTGTTCTGACATGAGTGCAGCGCCTTTAATAGATGTCATCAGTTCATTTGCCTTTGGTCGAAAATTCGGGTGTTTATCTTTGCCTAAATATCATATGACAGTTGCTACATGAGTTTTTATATTTTTCTTTTGAGAAGTCAAACTGCATAACAGTTCTTTTCCTCTCTTGACCTATTTTTACTTATTACATGCTGTCCAATCGGTGTCCTTTTTCTTGTAGTATTTGTTAAGCTTTTCGTAGCCACATTACGGTTTGAAATTCTTGAGCACACAGGAACATGTTAGTGTAAACAAGCGGAACTACAATGATCTCGGAATAAATTTCCCCTTTTTTTAAAGTCGTAACTTGCAAATATTAGAAGTTATGATGAAAATGACTAATATGTGTTATAATATATAAAACACCCCCACCCCCTTCATGAAAACGACCCAAAAAAAATTGAAAAGAAAAAAAAATAGATTTTGGAAAAGTATTGGACTTCAACTCGGAATGTACGGTTTAAGTGTAAGATTACCGAGCACTTAAACCACTAGACCACCCAGGCATGTAAGTTTAAAGGTTTCACGTTTGACAGGCTGCTAAATCTCAAGGTAAATTTTGAGAACAATTTTTTCATATTTTATCGATTTTCAACAAGAGGGCCACCATAAACCAAATTTCCTCAAACGGACTTATATACAGTCATAATCAAGTAAAACAATTTCAGTGTTTTATTTCTGGTTTAAGGTGTCCTTTTGCAACAGTTTGCATTTTTTTTTTATGCCTACTATATAATCACGGTGATGTTTATGCTTATCAAATAAAGATACTATCAACATATCGATATCTTTATTAAGTAATTGGGGTAAACACAAGTATAAACTGACATTGTATAGCAGAATATTTGTAAAAAATGATATTCAAGAAAAAGGTATTTATGTAGGCGAAATTGCATACCAATTGCGCTATACCCCTTTGAACTTTTCTGGGCCAGTGGTTTTTAAGAAAATTTAAAAGGTTTTTCCGATATAATTACATGTAAAACTTTGATCCCCACCCTACCCCCGGGGACCATGATTTCAATAAACTTGAATCTGCACTATGTCCGGAAAATTTCATGTAAATTTGAACTTTCTGGTCCAGTGGTTCTTGAGAAGATTTTCCCTACATGCTTTGATCCCCTATTGTGGCCCCACCCTACCCCTGGGTTTGAACAAACTTGAATCTGCAATATGACTTTGTGAAATGTAAAACATGCCTGAAGATGATTATACGTCAATCCATGCTCAATTTTAATAATGCCATGCAGAATCACCAACGCTGAGCGGTTGGAATGTGAACATGGTAGCTATGTACATGTATTTGCTTCTGCAAAATGAAGACTTCAACAATAAAATTTTATCTATTGATCTTCAAGAACAAGGACCCTTCTAAGTTCTAACGTGTGGCAGAATTTTGGATTCGTGTGCACGGTGAAATTCTCGAACACTTGAAAGTTTTTGAAGCTGAGCCAGCTTCCGGCTTTCTGATAGTTCCTTTCTCCACTTGCTCTTTCAGGTTTGTCAAAACCATGGCCTTGGAAGGAAACTTTGAACAAAACATCTTCATTCATTTGCAACTTTTAAACTTAAGGAAGTTAGCTCCTGACTGGATCTGTAAGAATAAAATGCATGCGTTTAAGAAAGAGTCCAATCCAGAACCAAAATCAAGGTCCAATACGGAACGTTTATCTTGGAAACAACCATATATTCCAATCCTACACATAAGCTTATGTTCAAGTCAAGATATTTATGTAACCAAAGCGATTTAACTAAGGGACAAATCGCATACACTGGATCAAGTTCTCATCAAAAGGTATGCGCAGTCTATTTTACGGAAATTTATCTTTCTTTAACTGCATTAAAAAGATGACTAGAAACATCGTCGCCTACTTCGAGTTCTATAGAGAAAACATCACAAATTCGATCAATGAATTTACAGTTCCAGGTACGTGTAATCTCGGTTGAGATTCGGCTCGGCTGAATATTTGGACTGACGCCTTCACTGAATCTCGGAGCAGTCCTTCATAATTCATGTCTGGAAATTTACTTTCAGCTTCGGCCAGTTCTAGCAATTAATGTGCACTAAGGTGACACTGCTGTTTGCTTCCAATAAGTTAGTTGACTATTAAATCACATCTGTATCACTATTAATGCTGTATTACTTACCGTCTAATTATGTAAATTCCATATTTAAAACCATCACTAATTTTCCCGCTCAAATGAAGACTTCTATGGCGCAATATTTTATCACCCAAAATTGAAGAGTTCCTATAATTTGTTTTTAAATTAGCGAAATGCAAGTAGGTATGTAGAAATACAATGTATCAGTAACTAGATAAATCAGACTATAGGAACTATTTAATTCCAGGAGATGAAATATTGTGCCTTGGAAGTCTTAATTTGAACGGAAAATTTAGTGCCTATTTTCATTTTGAGATTTTTATACCTAGACTAGTGATAGATAGTTTGATAGTCAAATCACTTATATGAAGGGAACAGCATGGGTAAGAATTCCAAAAACCAATGAACTTATCGATACCTCCCTGGCCAGACAGTGCTTTTAATGCATCTAATTAATCGGTAAAACGAAGACTTTTAAGAGTCCATCTTTGTTTGGAACTGTCGAGGAGACCGGTCGTGTGAGGTCAGTTGTAGAACGTTCGCTTCGAAACCGGAAGGTCGCGAGTTCGAGCCTCGTTCGTGCCATGTCAAACTTAAGACGTTGAAATAGTACTGTAAAGATTGCTCCTTCGCCAAACACTCTGCATTTAAAAGTGAGGATCACAGGTCTTTCGGATATGACGTTAAAAACGGAGGTCCCGTGACACGGCAGATGTTGGCACGATAAAGAACCCTCACTGCTACGGCCCCGAGCACTAACTATATAGGTCTTAATTTGTGGTACTTCAATATAAAGAGTTTTTGTATGATTTCCATAATAGGTTTGAATAGGGCCTCAGTCCCCCTTGCTTATCGTAAGAGATTGCTAAATGGGGCGGTCCTTCGAATGAGACCGCAAAAGCAGGGGTCCCGTGGCACGATGAAGATCCCTCCCTGCTCAGTCCCGTGGGGATCCGATGCTTGGAGTAAGAGGCGACTAAATGGGGCAGTCCTTCGGATGAAACCGTTAAAACCGAGATCCCGAGTCGCAGCGGATGTGGCACGATAAAGATCCCTCCCTGTTCAAGGGCCGTTAGCGCCGAGCATATGCCTATATTTTACAGCCCTTCACTGGCATTGGTGACGTCACCATATCTGTGAAATATTCTCGAACGTGACGTTAAAGAAATCAACCTCCCTACTCAAAAGCCATTAGCGCCGAGCATAGGCCTAAATTTCGCAGCCCTTAACCGGCAATGATGACGTCTATATGTCGAGCAGAAAGTTAAACTATAAACAACCAACCAACCAACCAACCACCTGGACTGATTTCCAACGATGCATCTAGGATTTTTCTGTGCCTTTTCTCTCTACATCGGTCCATGCTGGGTTATCACTTGCATGTCTTGCCAAATGGGACCTTTGTTCTCCAACGGGTTCAATCACGCGTTTTGTTTTGATGGTTGATCGGTGGTTGTTGGTTCCAAATCTAATATTTGTAGTGTCTTTAACATACTGTTTGCCACATTGTGTACGGTTAATGAGGTGTATTCAATTGTTGGGTTTAACCCAATATTTGTTAAGTTTTCCCTGTAGTGAAGCCTTGGAACATTTCTGAACCGTGGCAAAATTTGCAGAGCAAATGACGCTTGTCAAAGCAAATTGAAAAGCCTCCATTGGACTCTACCCATGTTTGAAATCATTCCGTCCAGGTGGAATGAATAATTTCAATGACTTCACGCGCATGAATCTAGAACCTAACGAAAGGTGAAGATAACGAACAGTGATCAATCTCATAACTCCTATGAGCAATAGAAAATAGACAGCCGGGGCAAACACGGACCCCTGGATATACCAGAAGTGGGTCCAGGTGCCCAGCAGAAGCAAGAATCCCCTGTCGACCGGTCACACGCGCCCTGAGCCCTATATCTTGGTGAGGTTAAGGGAGTTATCCGTAGTCAAATCAGTGTGCCAAGAACGGCCTAACAATCGGTATGAAACACGTCAGACAGCATTTGACCCAATGATAGGGTGTATTGGCAAACTAGAACGTTATAACGACCACAGAATTTGCGAAATGCTGACTTTAAACGAGACTGTTGGAACCCTTGCACCATCAACTTGTGAAGTTGTCTGTCAGTAGCGTGCTTTAATTTAAAAACTGACCATAAGCAGAACAAGCTTTTGCGTATGGAATCAATTTAGAGATATAAGCACCATATGCAGGTGATAATGGAATATTACTAAATTAATTTGGGAAGTTGGCGATGTAGAAGCTGAAATCACCCCGTTCGTCATAAAGTTGACTAATCATCTTTGCTCTCTTGAAGACATAGTCTATGTTGTATGCATGATGGAAATACACTTTGTCCCCCTTGTTATTGAATAGGCCGAGAGGTTAGAGCGTTCGCCCCACATGCGGAAGGCCGGGGTTGAACGCGGAAGGGGACATAGAAACACCGGTGTCCGTCCGTCCTTCCCACTTCACTTTGTGGACGCAACTCCTCCGAAACCGCTCAACAGATTTTGTTCATATTATGTAGGATTGTTATTTGTTAGTCACCATGTGTAGTTGATCATATTTGGCTGCCATTTTGATTCGACAATTTTTTACAGGAGTTATGGAACTTTGTACATGCTACACTATAGGAACATTTTGTGGACGCAACTCCTCCGAAACCACTCAATGAATTTTGTTCATAGTTTGTAGGATTGTTAGTCACCATGTGTAGTTGATCATATTATGCCGGAATTTTGATTCGACAATTTTTACGGAGTTATGGGACTTTGTTGAATACTACAGGAACACTTTGTGGACGCAACTCCTCCGAAACCGCTCAATGGATTTTGTTATTATTCTGTGAGATTGTTAGTCACCGTGTGTAGTTGATCATATTGTGCCACCATTTTCATTCGACAAATTTTACAAGAGTTGTGGGACTTTTGTGCTTCAACTTTTTTGCGGCGGTGGGGGACATGGCTACGTGTAGCAATCTTGTTCTTTTCAGATGTTCCCGTGGGGATCCGGGTTAGAATAGGTCCTCAGTACCCCTTGCTTGTTGTAAAAGGCCACTAAATGGGGTAGTCCTTCGGATGAGACCGCAAAAACCGAGGTCCAGTGTCACAGCAGGTGTGGCACGATAAAGATCCCTCCCTGCGTAAAGGCCGCAAGCGCCGTGCAAAGGCCTAAATTTTGCAGCCTTTCACCAGTAATGGTGATGTCTCCATATGAGTGAAAAATTCTCGAGCAGCAACATACAATCAATCAATTTTTTCAGATGACTTGGTTGAGTGAGGAATTTTGGGAAAAAATCCAAAAACAAACTTATCTCCCCATCGCATCCTATTTATTCGTAAAATCTACCACATGCACATCTTACATAATCATGAATCTCATCAAAACCGGAACAGACGGTGTGATGTCAAAATTTTTGATTTCAAGACATTGTTCTTAAAAGTTATGCATTTCTTATTTTAAATTAGAATATTTTTTTAAATATTAGAAAGTTATGCTAATTTCTGTTTTGTTTAATAATATTGTTGTTTAAGAATATCTCTTTTTAAAAAAAATAACAACAAATTAAAAGATTTGAATATGACTTTTTACATGCATTTATATAAGCCCGTCGAAGACGAGGGGTATTATGGTATGGTGTCGTCCATCTATCTGTCCGGACCTTGTGGGCAAGGATACAGACCGAACCGTAAGTTCCAGGATTTTACAACTTGGTACATTTGATCACCATGATGCTTATTGTTTTTCAAGATCAAAGGTCAAGGTCGTAGCATTACTAGTATGAAAACCTTGTATATAGGCAGGATACAAACCGAACCATAAGCTTCAAAAATATTGCAACTTGGTACATTTGACCACCATAATGAGAGGAAAATGTCTATTATTTTTCAAGGTCTAGGTCATCTTCGCTAGCCAAGGGTTTATTATCCGCTCTGCTTCTCAACAACCCTTGGCTGCGTTAGCACGATTTTCGTAGCTTTGAGTGGCGTC